>NC_069499.1:1257936835-1258284335 GCF_027579735.1 Bombina bombina
GCAATTTTCTTTTATCACCAATTTTGCACTGTTCTCTTGGTATTCTTAGTTGAAAGCTAAACCTAGGAAGGCTCATATGATAAATTCTAAGCCCTTGAAGGCCGCCTCTTGTCACATGCTTTTTTATTTGCTTTTCACAACAGGGGAGAGCTAGTTCATGTCGGCCATATAGATAACATTGTGATCACGCCTGTGGCAGACACTGCACTAATTGGCTAAAATAAAAGTCAAAAGATAATAAATAAAATGCCATGATCAGGGGGCTGTCAGAAGATGCTTAAATACAAGTTAATCACAGAGGTAAAAAGTGTATTATTATAACTGTGTTGGTTATGCAAAACTGGGGAAGGGGTAATAAAGAGATTGTCTATCTTTTTAAACAAACAAAAATTCTGGTGTTGACTGTCCCTTTAAATAAATATAATCAGAAAAAAATCTTTCCTGGATGTCCTAGGACAAATATTATGGATTTTTTCTACAAGCCCTTGATGGTTAGGGTACTCGCCCCGTCCAAAAAACACTGATCCATGCTGAAACAGAAGATTTGCACAACTACAATGGGGAGCTATGCTGAAAAGACTGACGCTGTGTTGATGGAGAATTGTGAAAGA
Organism: Bombina bombina; assembly: GCF_027579735.1. Taxonomy (NCBI): domain Eukaryota; kingdom Metazoa; phylum Chordata; class Amphibia; order Anura; family Bombinatoridae; genus Bombina; species Bombina bombina. The sequence goes on from NC_069499.1 coordinate 1,257,937,447, forward strand.
AAAAGGGGCAGGAAAAGCTCTCAAATATAGCGCCACCAAAACAGAGAGTAGTGTTCTCCAACCCACCAAAGTATGGAAAAGAAATTGCATCAAAACCATCAGAGAGTGCTCTGCAATGCTGAAATATTCTTGGCAATGTTACAGAGGAACTACGCTATTGCTGAGGGAAAGTAATAAAAAGTAATCAATTACAAGTGTCTGAGAGAGGCGCACATAAGCCCCAATGTAAGTGTGACAGAGCAGTTCTTACTGATGAACAACACAAACAGTGATGCATAATACATATAATATCAATAAAGATAATATGTACATCTCTAAGTTTAATATATATGCGTTACCTGGAATGTCCCCTGGTTATGCTATACATGTGAATAATGTACTTACTAATAGCCTGCGGGCTATGTGAGTGCTCTTGTACTTACCCCCAGCATCACCCACCCACAGACTGCATCCGTAGAGAGCCCATCCAGTGCTGTGCAAGTAAAAGCAGAGGATATTTGATAGGAGTACGATGACGAACCAACAGGAGGAGGCTAAGGGACAAGTTCTCACGACACATATGGCAGGCTTGTGACCAACTCCCACAGGCTGTTATTCTGTCACTGCCCAGTACTCCAAGTTCCCCTTTCTTCTGTTCCTGCTTCTATGAGGGGAAATTGGGTCAAAACCCCTAACAAAGAATCTGGAGAACCTCTTTTCTTCAGCTTCCTCCATGGAGTCAAAGATTATGACTGAGATATGCAGGAAGGTAGAAAGCATTAAAAGCTCATAGTATTTGTGGTATCTTTGCCTCATCCTAATGGCCTCGAGTTGAATACCACATGTCAAGGCTCATTGAATCTCACGACCTTATGAAAGAAATACCCAATTCCCACTATCACATCAATACTTGCAAAATATACATTTCAATAAATTGTTTTCAATTTTGCTCCTAAAAATGATTTAAAGTTGCACAATTACTTGAATAGCACCTTTGCATATACGCTGTAGAAATATTTAAGGAGCCATTTTTTTTCATTGCAATTTTAGTTAGAAGTTGTGGAAAATATTATTTTGAAAGAAAATTTACCTAAACCAGCAGGTGGATCTGTATGACTGAGCACTACACACACAGTCCCTTTTCATTACATTTAAAGGAATAGAAAAGTGCAATTATGCATTTAAATTTTAAATAGAAGCATTTTTGCAATATACTCTCCTTAGCAAAAACACTTTTATAAAATGATAACCATTTCTGATGCATACACACATTTTCTACATGTGAATAGGGGATCAGGATTTAGACAACGCCTTAAAGAGTTTGCCGTGGTGTGTAATGTGTCAGTGAAGACTTATTTGTGTCATATAATCTACTGTTTACTGAGAAAGTGTGGTGTTTAAATGCAGGTGCACAGGGGGAGCATATCTGCATATACCACTGAAGAACAGCAATAACTGAAATATTGTTTTTGCTAATGGAAGTATACTGCAAAAATGTTTAAAAGGATAGAACAGTCAAAAATTAAATGTGTGTCAGTGCATTTCAATTTGAAATAAAAGCATTTTTTGCAATATACTTGTATCAGCAAACATGCTTCTAGTAAAGGTTATTACTGTTTTGCAGTGGCATACGTACATATCCTATGAAGGCTGTGCACCAGTATTCAAACACCATGCCTGCTCAGAGAGTCAGCAGTGGCTTATATGAAACAAATTATGTCTTTAGAAGCAATACACACCACCACCAGCTCTCTGTGCACGCATAGAGGCCTATGTATCATAGGTCTTGCGGACCTGATCCGACAGTGTGGATCAGGTCCGCAAGACCTCGCTGAATGCAGAGAGCAATACGCTTTCCGTATTCAGCATGGCACCAGCAGCTCACAAGAGCTGCTGGTGCAACGCCACCCCCTGCAGACTCGCGGCCAATCGTCCATCAGCAGGGGGGTGTGAATCAACCCTATCGTACTTGATCGGGTTGAATTCCGGCGATGTCTATCCGCTTGCTCAGAGCAGGCGGACAGGGTTATGGAGCAGCGGCCTTTAGACGGCTGCTACATAACTGCAGTTTCTGGCAAGCCTGCAGGCTCGCCAGAAACACGGAGCTTGATAGATGGGCCCCATAGTGTTTAGATTCAGATCTACGGGCCCTCACAGGATATATGGGCATGCCGCAGAAAAACAGTAATCATCATTTTCACTGATGTATGTTGCAAAAATGCTTAGGTTTCAAATTGAAATGCACATTTCATTTTTGATATTTCTATCCCTTTAAAATTATAATCCCTTTAACTATAAAAAAAAAGGACAATCCCATGCCCATCTAATAATTTCTACATGGGTGTGAGAAATTTTTAAAACCATTTCAAAATAAACAGACTTTATGTACTCCAGCAGGTGTCATTTTATAAAGTAAGCAGAGCTGTCAGCCTATAAAAGAAAGGATAGGACATATGCAAAAAAATAGCCAAAATGATCCTGAAAAAAATACTGCTGCATGCATTCTCGCAATTAGACTTATCACCTTGTCTTGTATTCCAAATATTTATTTATTTTTGGCAATCAAATGCCCTTTTAAAAATTATGGTCCATGCCAAATTGGAATCTTTGATTACCTGCAGTGGTGAGCACGCTCTGGTTTGATACTGCAACATTTTGGACACTTGTAGATCACTTCTCCAGGCTTCAGCTGCAAACTTTCCATGTACTCTTTAGTGGCATTTCCTTTGGGCACAGCTCCCTAAAATTAAATGAAAATACAATATCTAAAGCACTGTTTAATTGGGGTCTTAAGCTTTCATATTAATAATCTGTCTTCATTTTATAAGATAGAAGAAAAGCCAAATTAAATACCTTTCCTACCTAGGCATCGATAGAAAATAAAATCCTGAGCTATAAGGCAACCCTATCATCAACTCCCCTGATGGGAGGGAGGTGGGAGATGCCAACCCATTATCAGGATTATCAATTACATAATGCAAGCAGGTAGGGGCTGACAGTTACAAAAGAGGAACAGGACTTTGGAGTTATGACAGATGGTTTAAAATGTGGTTAACAATGTAGTATTGCAGCAAGGAAGGTAAAGGCATTTTCAGCAGCAGCAAGGTTCTTATGCCACATTACAAATAACTAGCTTGTCCTCATATTTAGTATTGCGCAGTTCTGGAAGTCCATAACTCCTGAAGGATATAAATAAACTAGAATCTGCTCAAAGGAAGGCTGCTAAAACTCCCAAAAAAGCTCAATGACCTAAATATGAACAGCTTAGAGAAGTTGAGAGAAAAAGAGGCGATATGACAGAAACATTCAAGTCATTTATAAAAAAAAAAAATAACAGCAAAACAAGGTGTCATGATCCCAAGTTGAAGGGTATCAGGTTTAGGAGTAATTTGTTGAAACACTTCTTCACAGAACGGGTCATTATTTCATGCAATAAACTTCCATGAGATGTGACAAGACAAATATTGTGGGGACTTCAAGAGTGCATGGGACACGCATAAGGCTATTATACAAACTAATTCAACTGATAGAAATGTCAAAAAGGAAACATACATGAGTACATTTACATTTTAAATTCTATTAGCAAAAATGCTTCTACTAAAAGTTATTACTGTTTTTCAGTGACATACTCAAATATGCTGTGAGGGCTTGTGCATCAGTATTCAAGCTCAGAGAGTTGGCAGTGCAGTACATTGTGTCTGTGAAGATTTAACTGGAGTCATACAAACGACAACTCTCTGATAAGGTGTGGTGTTTGAATACTAGTGCACAGGTTCTCGTAAGCGTTTGTGCATATGCCTCTGTGAAAAGCACAATTGGGCGGAAAGAAGCTAATCCCAGGTGCTAACTAGTAAAAAGAACAGCCACTGAGCCGTTTGTTCCTGGCAGACTGTTTGCTTTATATATATATATTTGTATTATGATAACCCTGGGGAAAGTCTCCCTAAGGGTGATGTGGGAAGCCAGATGTGGACTCCTGGCCCAATGTGCTTAGAGGAATATCGCTGCACCTCAATAAGGCCCAAAGGGGGTCAAAACAATCACCTGGGGGGTTGTCATTTCCCTTGTTTAGAGGAGAATTGAATGGTATTTTGGGGGTTGGACTGAACTTGTTAGGCGGGATCAGACTGATATACTTCAGGAAAGTTCTCCTCTGTGAAAAACACAATTGCGCTAAAAGAAGATACTCCCAGGTGGTAACTCGCCATAGAACAAACTACTGAGCAGTTGTTCATTCCTGGCAGACTGCTTCTCTTTCTGTATGTATTTGTATTATGACCCTGGGGAAAGTTTCCCCAAGGGTGATGGGGGAACCAGACGTGGACTCTGTGTCCAATGTTCTTAGAAGCATATGACTGCACCTCACTGACGAGTCCCAAAGGAGGACAAAACGATCATCTGGGGTTGCCATTTTCCTTGTTTAGAGGAGAATTGTCTGGTAATTCAGGGCTGGACTGACCTTGTTAGGAGGAATCAGACTGATATGCTTCAGGAAGGTTTTCCTCTATGAAAAGCACAAATGAACTAAAAGAAGCTACTCCCAAGTGGTAACCGGGCCATAAAACAAGCAACAGAGCAGTTGTTTGTTAATGGCAGACTGCTCCTCTTTCTGTTTATATTTGCAACTGAAAAACAGTAATAACATTTACTTGAAGACTTTTTTGCTAACGGAAGTATATAGCAAAAATTATTATATTTGAAACTGAAATGCACCCATGCACATTTCAATAATGACCTTTAGGTTTACACCTAGGAATTTTGGGCAGACTTGTTGGGCCTCAAGTTCTTATCTGCTGTCAAAAAGGAAATTTATGCTTATCTGATAAATGTATTTCTTTTACGATATGACGAGTCCACGGATTTCATTCTTACTTATGGGATATAGCCTCCTGGTCAGCAGGAGGAGGCAAAGAGCACCACAGCAGAGCTGTATATATAGCTCCTCCCTTCCCTCCAACTCCAGCCATTCGACCGAAGTTAGGAAGAGAAAGGAAAAGCCAAGGTGCAGAGGTGACTGAAGTTTAACAAATATAAAGACCTGTCTTAGAAAATGACAGGGTGGGCCGTGGACTCGTCATATCGTAAAAGAAATACATTTTATCAGGTAAGCATAAATTTCCTTTTCTTTTACAAGATATGAGGAGTCCACGGATTTCATCCTTACTTATGGGATACAATACCAAAGCTATAGGACACGGATGAAAGGGAGGGACAAGATAGGAACCTAAACAGAAGGCACCACTGCTTGAAGAACCTTTCTCCCCAAAACAGCCTCGGACGAGACAAAAGTATCAAATTTGGAAAATTTGGAAAAAGTGTGAAGAGATGACCAAGTTGCAGCCTTGCAAATCTGTTCAACAGAAGCATCATTTTTAAATGACCATGAGGAAGCCTCAGCCCTAGTAGAATGAGCCGTAATTCCTTCCGGAGGCTGCTGTCCAGCAGTCTCATATGCAAAACAGATGATACTCTTCAGCCAAAAAGAAAGAGGTATTTTGACGAAATTCTATAGTCGCCTGCAAGTAAAACTTCAGGGCACGGACCACGTCCAAGTTATGTAGCAGACGCTCCTTCTTAGAAGAAGGATTAGGACACAATGAAGGAACAATTTCCTGATTAATATATTTTTGTTGGAAACCACCTTAGGAAGAAAACCAGGTTTGGTACGTAACACAACCTTATTGGAATGAAAAATAAGGTAAGGAGAATCACATTGTAATGCCGAAAGCTCAGAAACTCTGCGAGCAGACGAAATAACAACCGAAAATAAAAAACTTTCCAAGATTACAATGTAATATCTATGGAATGCATAGGTTCAAACGGAACCCCTTGAAGAACCTTAAGAACTAAATTCAAACTCCAAGGAGGAGCAATAGGTCTAAACACAGGCCTGATTCTAGTCAGAGCCTGACAAAAAGATTGAACATCCGGATTTTATGTCCCTATAAGGAACTTGCTGATAACACTTTCTCCAATCCTTCTTGAAGAAAAAATAAAATCCCAGGAATCCTACTCTTACTCCATGAGTAGCCCTTGGATTCGCACCAATAAAGATATTTACGCCATATCTTATGGTAAATCTTTCTAGTAACAGGCTTACGTGCCTGGATCAAGGTATCAATGACCGAATCAGAGAACCCTCGCTTAGATAAAATCAAGCGTTCAATCTCCAAGCAGTCAGCTGCAAAGAAATTAGATTCGGATGATGGAAGGGTCCCTGAATGAGAAGGTCCAGCCTCAATGGAAGCTTCCACGGCGGGAGAGAGGACATGTCCACCAGATCGGCATACCAAGTCCTGCGAGGCCACGCGATGAGAATCACCAAAGCCCTCTTCTGTTTGACTCTAGCAATCACCCGGGGAAGGAGAGCAAACGGCGGAAACACATAAGCTAGGTTAAACGACCAAGGCACAGCCAAGGCATCTATCAGATCGGCCTGAGGATCCCTGGATCTGGATCCGTATCTCGGAATCTCGGAGCTTGGCATCTGAGAGTCAGGTTGGTAAAGACTGGATGGAGTACCCATTCCCCCGGATGAAACGTCTGTCTGCTCAAAAAATCCGTTTCCCAGTTGTCCACTCCTGGGATGTAGATTGCTGACAGATAACAAGAGTAAGCTTCCGCCCACCGAAATATCTTGGATACTTCTGTCATCAGTAAGGAACTCTTTGTTCCTCCCTGATGATTGATATAAGCCACAGTCGTGAAGTTGTCCAACTGGAATCTGATGAATTTGGCCGAAGCCAACTGAGGCCAAGCCTGAAGCGCATTGAATATTGCTCTCAACTCCAGAATATTGATGGGAAGTAGAGACTCCGACCGAGTCCACATACCCTGAACCTTCAGGGAATTCCAAACTGCACCCCATCCTAGTAGGCTGGCGTCCGTTGTCACTAGCACCCATGAGGGTCTGCGGAAGCACGTCCCTTGGGACAGATGATAAGGAGACAACCACCAAAGAAGAAAGTCCCTCGTCTCCTGATCCAGATCTATTTGAGGAGACAAATTTGCATAATCGCCATTCCATTGCCTGAGCCTGCTCAGCTATAGAGGTCTGAGATGAAAACGAGCAAATGGAATGATGTCCCATGCAGCCACCATCAATCCAATTACCTCCATGCACTGAGCCACTGATGGCCGAGGATTGGACTGAAGGGATCTGCATGTATTCAGAATCTTTAACTTTCTGACTTCTGTCAAAAAGATTTTCATAGATAGATAGAGAGTCTATTAGATTTCCCAGGAAAGAAACCCTTGTCTGTGGAATTAGTGAACTTTTTTCTAGATTCACCTTCCACCCGTGAGTCCTTAGAAAGGATAGCACAATGACGGTATGAGACTGTCAGCTGATAAGACGACCAGACCAGATAAGGCGCAACTGCAGTGCCCCGCGGCCTGAGAACCGCCAGCAGAGACCCTAGAACCTTTGTGAAGATTCTGGGTGCCGTGGCCAGCTTGAAAGGAAGAGCCATGAACTGAAAGTGTTTGTCCAGAAAGGCAAACCTCAGGAACTTGTGATGATCTCTGTGGATAGGAATATGAAGATATGCAACCTTTAAGTCCACAGTAGTCATATATTGACCCTCCTGGATCAATGGAATAATTGTCCGAATAGTCTCCACCTTGAAGGATGGAACTCTGAGAAACTTGTTTAGACTCTTGAGATCTAAAATGGGTCGGAACATTCCCTCTTTTTTGGGAACCACAAAAAGATTTGAGGAAAACCCCTGCCCCTGTATTGGAACTGGACACATTACTCCCATAGTGAAGAGGTCTTTAACACAACGTAAGAACACCTCTCTTCTTATCTGGTCTACAGACAATCGTGAAAGAAGAAACCTTCCCCTTGGGAAGGAATTTTTGAACTCCAACTGATACCCTTGAGACACGATTTCTAGTATCCAGGGATCCTGAACAACTCTTATCCAAGCCTGGACAAAGAGAGAAAGTCTGCCCCCTACTAGATCCGGTCCCGGATCGGGGGCCGCCCCTTCATGCTGTCTTGGGAGCAGCAGCGGGCTTCTCGGGTTGTGTACCCTTGATCCAAGACTGGTTGGGTCTTGTGAATAATACCCTTCCTGAGTAGCGGAAGAGTGAACTCCCTTGAAATTTTGAAAGGATCGAAAATTACTCTGTCGTCCCTTCTGATCGGATACCTTCTCGGAAAATATAAGCAAAACGCTTAGCATTAGATGACGCAACCGCAGATCAAGATTCAACAATAAGGTAGAGCGTGCTGAGACGGAAAATCCTGGGCTCTTAGCCGCCTACTTGGTAATCTGTAAAGAACCTCAGAAACTTTATAACGGAAAACGCTAAGTTAAGAGGTTTTAATTCCGTTTACATCTTAAAGGAAACTCTATTGCTGTATGTTGCAGTTCCATCCTAAATCACAAAAGATGAATGCACACCAAGAAAAAGCAGTAATGCTAAGGATTTTAAACTCGCCTTTTATCTCCCCCTAATTTAAAATGTTGTTGTATTCTGCCTGGAATCAACTTCACCCAGCAGTGATTCTAACCACCAAATGCTTCTCTTTTTTCTTTCTGAAGAGAGTGATTTGGTCTAGGCTACATCCGAGCACAAAATAGTACTCAGTGGCACCACTTTGAAAAATAATAAACACTTGATTGAAGAATCTAAATCAACACCTAATTTTACCTCTTCCTATCACTAACACAGGCAAAGAGAATGACTGGAGTGGGAGGAGCTATATATACAGCTCTGCTTTGGTGCTCTTTGCCTCCTCCTGCTGACCAGGAGGCTATATCCCATAAGTAAGGATGAAATCCGTGGACTCGTCATATCTTGTAAAAGAAATCTATTTTTCTATGACAAAAGTTTTTTTTTTCCTTTTTTTAGAGAGAGATATAATTTAAATGGTTACAGACTTCTAGGACTAAAATTAAACTCCATGGATATATGCAAAGCCTTGAGGGCAATACATGCCTCTGCTTGAAATAATTGTTGTCCAGAGGATATATCCTATATAATAAAAGGCCAGGTATGTTTGTCAGATGCAGTCATGTGCAGTAGAGACTGCACAAGGACAAACATACCTGGCCTTTAGGATCAACATCAGATAGCAGAGCAGGTGAAAACAACCGTTGTGGAGGCGTGTCATGGGCGTGGTCCGGCGGAGAAGCGTGGTGTGGTCTGAGAGCACAAAAGAGGGGGGGGGGGGGGAGAAGAGAGAGAGCAAAAGAGGGGGGAGAGAGAGAGCAAAAAAGAGGGGGGAGAGAGAGAGAGAGCAAAAAAGAGGGGGCAGAGAGAGAGAGCAAAAAAGAGGGGGGAGAGAGAGAGCAAAAAAGAGGGGGCAGAGAGAGAGCAAAAAAGAGGGGGGGAGAGAGAGCAAAAAAGAGGGGGGAGAGAGAGAGCAAAAGAGGGGGGAGAGCAAAAGAGAGAGAGCGAGAGAGCAAAAGAGAGAGAGCGCGAGAGAGCAAGCGAGAGAGAGAGCGAGAGAGCGCGAGAGAGAGAGCGAGAGAGCGCGAGAGAGAGAGCGAGAGAGAGAGAGCGAGAGAGTGCGAGAGCGAGAGAAAGGATGAGACCGCTGTACTACAAAAAATGGCCCGTGTGCACGGGCTTTAGGACTAGTTTAAAATAAATAAATAAACCAATAAAATAAAGTATAGCACATTTCATAAGAACACAAAAGTAAATCAGATTGCTGTAACATGTTGACACTCCTAGTTTAGAGAACATATGAGGGCATCCATATGTTTGAGAGTAAAAAATAAATTCAGAAATCATCTTCAGTTTACTTGAACTTAGTTCTTTACAAATCCTGTGCACGTCCTATCCATTAAGTGTATAAAACTTTTAGTTTCAATGCAGTCATTTAACAAAACATTTAAAAGTATTATATATTCTTAACTACAAGAAAGGATAATTAGCAATCTGAATTTTGCCATATGTATTGCTGGTTTCCTGAACAGTATGAGATTTTTTAATATTGCATTTTTTTTTTCCATCAAGCAAATCCCTCACATAATAGGCTTCTATGAGGGAGTGCAGTAGAATTCATGTCTGAAATCACTTGAACTCTAAGCCAATGGTGAGTAAGTAGTGGAGTTCTTTATGTAGTTCTGTGCTATACTATTAATAGTGGTTTACTTTAGGTCTTTAATAAAAGTGTTCAAATTGACAGTAGTATTTTAGATTGTTCTGCAAAGCAACACTTAACTTACCACTTATAATATGAGTGCAATGATCAAGCTAATCATTAAAGATATAGGACATGCTAAAGTTTTGGCATTAAACCCAAACTTTTTCTTTCATGGTTTAGAACACGGGTGTCAAACACAAGGCCCGCGGGCCGAATCCGGCCCACCAGACCTTGTCATGTGGCCCGTGTAGCCGCCGCCGGCCGCCAGCCTTCACCCCTGATACCGCGATTCAGTAATATAAAAAATAAACATTTATATTTATTGTTTGCTACAGTAGCGCGTCCGCGATCGTGACACTGAGGCCCGACCGTCCTCCCCTCCTTTGAATTTGTAATTCTCGCGCCGCGGTCAGCAGCAGCGAATCAGCGACAAGCAAGCAGGCGTGATGTCACCAGGGGCATCTCACGTGACCCCGCGTTGCCACTCTAGAGCACTGAGGAGTGTGAAGTTCTCACAGGAACACGCGGCAGCAGGCTAGAGGACACTGTCTGACAAGTGAGCAGCTGAGATTGTCACTCACTGTGTCGCACACCGGGCCCCGTAATCCTCTGACTTGGCGCTGCCGATCTGGACCAGACGAGAGTGAGTCGAGACTGTGAGAGGTGAGAGTCTGGCTGCCTGCTGCGCATGTGAACCTGTGCTCTCAGGCTCAGCTGCAATAACAAGTTTTAGGCACTCTGGCTGCTAACCCATGAAATCAGAATTATTTTAAAAAAATATCCATTTTTGTGACTTATTCTTAAGTAAGTTTTATTTGTCAGGCACAGTCTGTTATGCTAGGAAAAAATGCTGGTAATAAAATGACATATTTTATTATTATAAAGTAACTGTAACATTGTCAACCAGGCAGCAGGTAGATTTGCAAATCTGAGGGGTAATTAAAAAATAGTAAAAGCTTCTTAATTTTTAATTACCCTGGCTGATATTTTTTAGCAAATGATCTGCCACATGTAGTTTATTTGTTATATCTGCTGGTAGAGATATTTTTCAGTAAAGTTAAGCTTCTTAATTTTTTAATTACCCTGGCTGATATTAGCAAATGATCTGCCACTGTTATAATATATACATTTGAGTTTATTTGTTATTATCTGTTGGTTCTGTAAGTACAGAGATGCAGTACCCTTCTGAAGCTTTACTACAAAATATCTGTACTTACAGAACTAACAGATAGATCATAACAAATAAACTGTATATAACAGTGGCAGATCATTTGCTATAGCCAGGGTAATTAAAAAATTAAGAAGCTTTACTGAAAAATATCTCTACCAGCAGATATAACAAATACAATAACAGCTGAGTGGCAGATTATTTGCTAATAGCATTGAGATAGGCATTCTATGTCCCCCCTACATAATATATAGCCCCCATGTGTCACCCAGCATATAATATATAGCCCCCATCCCCCCTTCATAATATTTTGACCCTTAGTGCTAAACAGTAATAATTGAATGCAGTGACAATAATTTATTATGATAATAAAGAGTGGACACATAGTCCTATACAACCGGCCCTTTGAGGGTGACCAAACTGCTGATGTGGCCCCTGATGAATTTGAGTTTGACACCCCTGGTTTAGAAAGAGCATGTCATTTAAAACAACTTTCTAATTTACTTCTATTATCTAATTTGCTTCATTCTATTGATATCCTTTACTGACAAGCATATCTAGATAGGCTCAATAGCTGCTGATTGGTGGCTGCACATAGATGTCTCATGTGATTGGTTTACCCATGTGCATTGCAATTTCTTCAACAAAGGATATCTAAAGAATTAAGCAAATTAGATAATAGAAGTAAATTGGAACGTTGTTTAAACTTGTTTTCTCAATCTGAATCATGAAAAAAAAATTGGGTTTAATGTCCCTTTAAGATGCTTTGTTAAAATATTGAACCGTCCACTTATAATACAATAGTGCACTATTGTTTGCACAAGGTCACAAAAAAGATAACACACCCTGCACTATCAATTGTGCTCCACTCGTAATCTTGCCCTAAATGTTTTGCAGTGATGCCTTAGTAGCTTGTTCTTTAACTTACTGAGCACTTATCTCCCATTAATAAGTAAATTATGACCCTTGGGGTGCCTGCCTAAGGGTGATGGGGAAAAACAGACGCGCTTAGAATGTGCTTAGAGGAATATGGCTGCATCTGCCTAGGTCCAAAGAAGGCCAAAATTATAGTCTGGGGTTGCGATGTCTCATTATGCTTCAGGAAAGTTTTCCTCTGTGAAAAGAACTACTGGGCGAAAAGAAGCAGTTCCCACCTCACACACATACAGGAACAAAACCCTTTATCCAAACTGCTTGGGGCTGGAAAAGGGATGGATTTCAGAATATTTGTATATTTTAATCTGTAAATTGGGACATCTTAGAGAGGGGATGGGACTAAATGTAAACAACAATATTTTATATCATTTACACAATATTTACATATCATAATCGAACTTATACATACAACCTAAAGGTAGGTGTATACCATTTGTACCATCAGAAAAATAGTACAGTACTGTAATTAGATGGTTTTTTTAAGTATAGACTAGCATTTGCATTTTAAAACACAAAAAACAATCAAAAGACATGAAATGTTTAAATAAAGCAAAACTGCACTGGAATGTTGTCTGTAAATGGAAGAAAAGTCATATACATGTATATATCGCACCAATCTTACTATCCTTCTCCAACAAGAAAGAAAGAAAGAATTGTTCAGCCAATCACAGTGATATGCATATGCAGGCAGAGAAGATCGTCACTTACTGGCTGGGAAAACCAGTAACACACATAGGAGCCAGGCTTCTTTTACTTTTTTTTTTTTTTTAAATATAAAAATATATATATTTATTTATTTTATTATTTTTTTTTGGCTGCCTGGAATAACTATCACAAGCAGCCCCCATAACAAAAATTATGCTTCCGAAATGATATCGATTCCTCACCTCATCCCCTTGAAAGGAGGCCCCTTTTTGCTTTTATTTAGTCCTTCAGTCTTACTTCAGTCTGCTTTTCAGCAGGTTCCCTTTACGCCAAATTATCGCTGTTCACACAGCTTATAAACTTAGCTAGGGTTAGTGCAGTGATACATAACCATCCCAGGACAGACTGTTTCTTGGTTTTTGCCACTCATCAGCTGGGAGAAGGTTAGAATCACTGCTGGGTGAAGTTGATTCCAGGCAGAATACAACAACATTTTAAATTAGGGGGAGATAAAAGGCGAGTTTAAAATCCTCCACTACGCACAAAATATAGAAAAAATAACTCGTGTAGTTCATTAACAAATCTAGACAGGCCCAGAGGCTTGTTTTCCCACAGAAAACCTCTGAATTACATTGTTTCCAATGCAGCAAAGGATTCTGGGTAAGATATGCAAATTAAGTACACAATGACACACCTTTTTACTTCAGTCTGCTTATCAGCAGGTTTCTATATTTTGTGCGTAGTGGAGGATTTTAAACTTGCCTTTTATCTCCCCCTAATTTAAAATAACCCAAGCTAAGTTTATAAGCTGTGTGAACAGCGATACTTTGGCGTAAAGGGAACCTGCTGAAAAGCAGACTGAAGTAAAAAACATAATTTATGCTTACCTGATAAATTTATTTCTCTTGTAGTGTAGTCAGTCCACGGGTCATCCATTACTTATGGAATATATCTCTTCCTAACAGGAAGCTGCAAGAGGATCACCCAAGCAGAGCTGCTATATAGCTCCTCCCCTCACATGTCATATTCAGTCATTCGACCAAAACCAGACAAGAAAGGAGAAACCATAGGGCGCAGTGGTGACTGGAGTTTAATTAAAATTTAGATCTGCCTTAAAGACAGGGCGGGCCGTGGACTGACTACAATACAAGAGAAATAAATTTATCAGGTAAGCATAAATTATGTTTTCTCTTGTTAAGTGTAGTCAGTCCACGGGTCATCCATTACTTATGGAATACCAATACCAAAGCTAAAGTACACGGATGAAGGGAGGGACAAGGCAGGAACATTAAACAGAAGGAACCACTGCCTGAAGTACCTTTCTCCCAAAAATAGCCTCCGAAGAAGCAAAAGTGTCAAATTTGTAAAATTTTGAAAAAGTGTGAAGTGAAGACCAAGTTGCAGCCTTGCAAATCTGTTCAACAGAGGCCTCATTTTTAAAGGCCCAGGTGGAAGCCACAGCTCTAGTAGAATGAGCTGTAATCCTTTCAGGAGGCTGCTGTCCAGCAGTCTCATAGGCTAAACGTATTATGCTACGAAGCCAAAAGGAGAGAGAGGTAGCCGAAGCCTTTTGACCTCTTCTCTGTCCAGAGTAAACGACAAACAGGGAAGAAGTTTGACGAAAATCTTTAGTTGCCTGCAAATAGAACTTCAGGGCACGGACTACGTCCAGATTATGCAAAAGTCGTTCCTTCTTTGAAGAAGGGTTAGGACACAGTGATGGAACAACAATCTCTTGATTGATATTCCTGTTAGTAACTACCTTAGGTAAGAACCCAGGTTTAGTACGCAGAACTACCTTGTCTGAGTGAAAAACCAGATAAAGAGAATCACAATGTAAGTAACAGAACCTTCCAGGATAACAGCTTGATATCAATGGAATGAAGGGGTTCAAATGGAACGCCTTGAAGAACGTTAAGAACTAAGTTTAAGCTCCACGGCGGAGCAACAGTCTTAAACACAGGCTTAATCCTAGCTAAAGCCTGACAAAAAGCCTGAACGTCTGGAACTTCAGCCAGACGTTTGTGTAAAGAATAGACAGAGCAGAAATCTGTCCCTTTAACGAACTAGCAGATAAGCCCTTTTCTAAACCCTCTTGTAGAAAGGACAATATCCTAGGAATCCTAACCTTACTCCATGAGTAACACTTGGATTCGCACCAATATAAATATTTACGCCATATCTTATGGTAAATTTTTCTGGTAACAGGCTTCCTAGCCTGTATTAAGGTATCAATAACCGACTCCGAGAAGCCACGCTTTGATAGAATCAAGCGTTCAATCTCCATGCAGTCAGCCTCAGAGAAATTAGATTTGGATGGTTGAAAGGACCCTGAATTAGAAGGTCCTGTCTCAGAGGCAGAGACCACGGTGGACAGGACGACATGTCCACTAGGTCTGCATACCAGGTCCTGCGTGGCCACGCAGGCACTATCAGAATCACCGATGCTCTCTCCTGTTTGATCTTGGCAATCAAATGAGGAAGCATCGGAAATGGTGGAAACACATAAGCCATGTTGAAGACCCAAGGGGCTGTCAGAGCATCTATCAGCACCGCTCCCGGGTCCCTGGACCTGGATCCGTAACAAGGAAGCTTGGCGTTCTGGCGAGACGCCATGAGATCCAGATCTGGTTTGCCCCAACGATGAATCAGTTGAGCAAAGACCTCCGGATGAAGTTCCCACTCCCCCGGATGAAAAGTCTGGCGACTTAGAAAATCCGCCTCCCAGTTCTCCACGCCTGGGATGTAAATCGCTGACAGGTGGCAAGAGTGAGACTCTGCCCAGCGAATTATCTTTGAGACTTCCAACATCGCTAGGGAACTTCTGGTTCCCCCTTGATGGTTGATGTAAGCCACAGTCGTGATGTTGTCCGACTGAAATCTGATGAACCTCAGAGTTGCTAACTGAGGCCAAGCTAGGAGAGCATTGAATATTGCTCTTAATTCCAGAATATTTATTGGGAGGAGTTTCTCCTCCTGAGTCCATAATCCCTGAGCCTTCAGGGAGTTCCAGACTGCGCCCCAGCCTAGAAGGCTGGCGTCTGTTGTTACAATCGTCCAATCTGGCCTGCGAAAGGTCATCCCCTTGGACAGATGTGGCCGAGAAAGCCACCATAGAAGAGAATCTCTGGTCTCTTGATCCAGATTTAGTAGGGGGGACAAATCTGAGTAATCCCCGTTCCACTGACTTAGCATGCACAATTGCAGCGGTCTGAGATGCAGGCGCGCAAATGGTACTATGTCCATTGCCGCTACCATTAAGCCGATTACTTCCATGCACTGAGCTACTGACGGGTGTGGAATGGAATGAAGGACACGGCAAGCATTTAGAAGTTTTGATAACCTGGCCTCTGTCAGGTAAATTTTCATCTCTACAGAATCTATAAGAGTCCCTAGAAAGGGAACCCTTGTAAGTGGTAATAGAGAACTCTTTTCCACGTTCACCTTCCACCCATGCGACCTCAGAAATGCCAGAACTATCTCTGTATGAGACTTGGCAGTTTGAAAACTTGACGCTTGTATCAGAATGTCGTCTAGGTACGGAGTCACCGCTATGCCTCGCGGTCTTAGTACCGCCAGAAGTGAGCCCAGAACTTTTGTAAAGATTCTTGGAGCCGTAGCTAATCCGAAGGGAAGAGCTACAAACTGGTAATGCCTGTCTAGGAAAGCAAATCTTAGGTACCGATAATGATCCTTGTGAATCGGTATGTGAAGGTAGGCATCCTTTAAGTCCACTGTGGTCATGTACTGACCCTCTTGGATCATGGGAAGGATGGTTCGAATAGTTTCCATTTTGAATGATGGAACTCTTAGGAATTTGTTTAGGATTTTTAAGTCCAAGATTGGTCTGAAGGTTCCCTCTTTCTTGGGAACCACAAATAGATTTGAATAGAATCCTTGCCCGTGTTCCGTCCGCGGAACTGGGTGGATCACCCCCATTAGTAAGAGGTCTTGTACACAGCGTAGAAACGCCTCTTTCTTTATTTGGTTTGCTGATAACCTTGAAAGATGAAATCTCCCTCGTGGAGGAGATGTTTTGAAGTCAAGGAGATATCCCTGAGATATGATCTCCAACGCCCAGGGATCCAAGCCTGGGCGAAGAGAGAAAGTCTGCCCCCCACTAGATCCGTTTCCGGATAGGGGGCCCTCTCTTCATGCTGTCTTAGGGGCAGCAGCAGGTTTCTTGGCCTGCTTGCCCTTGTTCCAGGACTGGTTAACTTTCCAGCCCTGCCTGTAACGAGCAACAGCTCCTTCCTGTTTTGGAGCGGAGGAAGTTGATGCTGCTCCTGCCTTGAAGTTACGAAAGGCACGAAAATTAGACTGTTTGGCCTTTGATTTGGCCCTGTCCTGAGGTAGAGCATGGCCCTTACCTCCCGTAATGTCAGCTATAATTTCTTTCAAGCCGGGCCCGAATAAGGTCTGCCCTTTGAAAGGAATATTAAGCAATTTAGATTTAGAAGTCACGTCAGCTGACCAGGATTTAAGCAATAGCGCTCTGCGCGCTTGGATGGCGAATCCGGAGTTCTTAGCCGTAAGTTTGGTTAAATGTACGACGGCATCAGAAACAAATGCGTTAGCTAGCTCAAGTGCTTTAAGCTTGTTCATAATTTCATCCAATGGAGCTGTGCGAATGGCCTCTTCCAGAGACTCAAACCAGAATGCCGCCGCAGCAGTGACAGGCGCAATGCATGCAAGGGGCTGTAAGATAAAACCTTGTTGAACAAACATTTTCTTAAGGTAACCCTCTAATTTCTTATCCATTGGATCTGAAAAGGCACAACTATCCTCCACCGGGATAGTGGTACGCTTAGCTAAAGTAGAAACTGCTCCCTCCACCTTAGGGACCGTCTGCCATAAGTCTCGTGTGGTGGCGTCTATAGGAAACATTTTCCTAAATATGGGAGGAGGGGAAAAAGGCACACCAGGTCTATCCCACTCCTTGCTAATAATCTCTGTAAGCCTTTTAGGTATAGGAAACACGTCAGTACACACCGGTACCGCATAGTATCTATCCAACCTACATAATTTTTCTGGAATTGCAACCGTGTTACAATCATTCAGAGCCGCTAATACCTCCCCTAGCAATATGCGGAGGTTCTCAAGCTTAAATTTAAAATTAGAAATCTCTGAATCCAGTCTCCCTGGATCAGATCCGTCACCCACAGAATGAAGCTCTCCGTCTTCATGTTCTGCAAACTGTGACGCAGTATCTGACATGGCTCTCACCTCATCCGCGCGCTCTGTCCTTAACCCAGAGCTATCACGCTTGCCTCTTAATTCTGGCAATTTAGATAATACTTCTGTCATAACAGTAGCCATGTCTTGCAAAGTGATTTGTAAGGGCCTCCCTGATGTACTTGGCGCCACAAAATCACGCACCTCCTGAGCGGGAGGCGAAGGTACTGACACGTGAGGAGAGTTAGTCGGCATAACTTCCCCCTCGTTGTCTAGTGATAATTTCTTTACATGTAAACATTGACTTTTATTTAAAGTAAAATCAATGCAATTAGTACACAAATTTCTATTGGGCTCCACATTGGCCTTTAAACATAGTGAACAAAGAGATTCATCTATGTCAGACATGTTTAAACAGACTAGCAATGAGACTAGCAAGCTTGGAAATACTTTTCTAAATAAATTTACAAGCAATATAAAAAACGCTACTGTGCCTTTAAGAAGCACAAAAAGCTGTCACAGTTGAAATAACAATGAACCAAAATAGTTATAGCAACCAATTTTTCACAGTAAATGTATTAAGTTAGCAAAGGATTGCACCCACCAGCAAATGGATGATTAACCCCTTAATACCCAAAAACGGATAACAATTTAATAATTAACGTTTTTATCACAGTCAAAACACACTGTCACAGGTCTGCTGTGACTGATTACCTCCCTGACTGAATTTTTACTGCGCAAAAAAGCGCTAAAATAGGCCCCTCCCACTCATATTACAACAGTGGGGAAGCTCAGATAACTGTTTCTATGCAGAAAACAAAGATGGCCATGTGGTAAAAATCATGCCCCAATAAGTTTTATCACCAAGTACCTCACAAAAAACGATTAACATGCCAGTAAACGTTTTAAACATACATTTGAAAAGTTATGAAGTGTTATTAATAAGCCTGCTACCAGTCGCTTTTACTGCAGTTAAGGCTCATACATTATTTCAGTATTAACAGTATTTTCAGAGTCAATTCCATTCCTTAGAAAAATACATTCAGTGTACACACACTCATCAGCCTAATACCAGTCGCTATCACTGCATTTAAGGCTGAACTTACGTTACATTGGTATCAGCAGTATTTTCTCAGTCAATTCCATTCCTCAGAAAAATAATTTACTGCACATACCTCATTTGCAGGGGGGCCCTGCATGCTATTCCCCTTTTCTGAAGTTACCTCACTCCTCAGATGAGAACAGCCAGTGGATCTTAGTTACGTCTGCTAAGATCATAGAAAACGCAGGCAGATTCTTCTTCTAATGCTGCCTGAGAACAAACAGCACACTCCGGTGCCATTTAAAATAACAAACTTTTGATTGTAGAAATAAACTAAGTTAAAAAAACACCACAGACCTCTCACAGCGACCTATCTTTAGTTAGGCTGCAAGAGAATGACTGAATATGACATGTGAGGGGAGGAGCTATATAGCAGCTCTGCTTGGGTGATCCTCTTGCAGCTTCCTGTTAGGAAGAGATATATTCCATAAGTAATGGATGACCCGTGGACTGACTACACTTAACAAGAGAAAGGTGTGTCATTGTTTACTTAATTTGCATATCTTACCTAGAATCCTTTGCTGCATTGGAAACAATGTAATTCAGAGGTTTTCTGTGGGAAAACAAGCCTTTGGGCCTGTCTAGATTTGTTAATGAACTACACAATGAGTTTATATATATATATATATATATATATATATATATATATATATATATATATATATATATATATATATATATATATATAATATATAAAAAACTACTCACTGTTTAAATCCAGTGAGAGCATATTATTGGACATTACTAAATATTCTTCTATGCACCCTGGTCTGGAATCATTGTTGGCAAGTGAGAGTGCACTACTTGGGTATATATACTATTAATTTCTCCCTGCTAGGAACTTTCTACCAACTCCAAATGGCAAACAGCAGTACAGCTCACCAACACTAAAAGGGACATTCTGAGATAATTACTTTATCAACTTGTATAAAAACATAATTTATGCTTACCTGATAAATTTATTTCTCTTGTAGTGTATCCAGTCCACGGATCATCCATTACTTGTGGAATATTCTCCTTCCCAACAGGAAGTTGCAAGAGGATCACCCACAGCAGAGCTGCTATATAGCTCCTCCCCTCACTGCCATATCCAGTCATTCGACTGAAACAAGACGAGAAAGGAGAAACCATAGGGTGCAGTGGTGACTGTAGTTTAATAAAATTTTAAACCTGCCTTAAAAGGACAGGGCGGGCCGTGGACTGGATACACTAAAAGAGAAATAAATTTATCAGGTAAGCATAAAACAGAATTTATGTTTACCTGATAAATTACTTTCTCCAACGGTGTGTCCGGTCCACGGCGTCATCCTTACTTGTGGGATATTCTCTTCCCCAACAGGAAATGGCAAAGAGCCCAGCAAAGCTGGTCACATGATCCCTCCTAGGCTCCGCCTTACCCAGTCATTCGACCGACGTAAAGGAGGAATATTTGCATAGGAGAAATCATATGATACCGTGGTGACTGTAGTTAAAGAAAATAAATTATCAGACCTGATTAAAAAAACCAGGGCGGGCCGTGGACTGGACACACCGTTGGAGAAAGTAATTTATCAGGTAAACATAAATTCTGTTTTCTCCAACATAGGTGTGTCCGGTCCACGGCGTCATCCTTACTTGTGGGAACCAATACCAAAGCTTTAGGACACGGATGAAGGGAGGGAGCAAATCAGGTCACCTAGATGGAAGGCACCACGGCTTGCAAAACCTTTCTCCCAAAAATAGCCTCAGAAGAAGCAAAAGTATCAAATTTGTAAAATTTAGTAAAAGTGTGCAGTGAAGACCAAGTCGCTGCCTTACATATCTGATCAACAGAAGCCTCGTTCTTGAAGGCCCAGGTGGAAGCCACGGCCCTAGTGGAATGAGCTGTGATTCTTTCAGGAGGCTGCCGTCCGGCAGTCTCGTAAGCCAATCTGATGATGCTTTTAAGCCAAAAAGAGAGAGAGGTAGAAGTTGCTTTTTGACCTCTCCTTTTACCAGAATAAACAACAAACAAGGAAGATGTTTGTCTAAAATCCTTTGTAGCATCTAAATAGAATTTTAGAGCACGAACTACATCCAAATTGTGCAACAAACGTTCCTTCTTTGAAACTGGATTCGGACACAAAGAAGGCACGACTATCTCCTGGTTAATGTTTTTGTTAGAAACAACTTTCAGAAGAAAACCAGGTTTAGTACGCAAAACCACCTTATCTGCATGGAACACCAGATAAGGAGGAGAACACTGCAGAGCAGATAACTCTGAAACTCTTCTAGCAGAAGAAATTGCAACCAAAAACAAAACTTTCCAAGATAATAACTTAATATCAACGGAATGTAAGGGTTCAAACGGAACCCCCTGAAGAACTGAAAGAACTAAATTGAGACTCCAAGGAGGAGTCAAAGGTTTGTAAACAGGCTTGATTCTAACCAGAGCCTGAACAAAAGCTTGAACATCTGGCACAGCCGCCAGCTTTTTGTGAAGTAAAACAGATAAAGCAGAAATCTGTCCCTTCAAAGAACTTGCAGATAATCCTTTCTCCAAACCCTCTTGTAGAAAGGATAGAATCTTAGGAATTTTTATCTTGTTCCATGGGAATCCTTTAGATTCACACCAACAGATATATTTTTTCCATATTTTATGGTAAATTTTTCTAGTTACAGGCTTTCTGGCCTGAACAAGAGTATCAATGACAGAATCTGAGAACCCTCGCTTTGATAAAATCAAGCGTTCAATCTCCAAGCAGTCAGTTGGAGTGAGACCAGATTCGGATGTTCGAACGGACCTTGAACAAGAAGGTCCCGTCTCAAAGGTAGCTTCCATGGTGGAGCCGATGACATATTCACCAGGTCTGCATACCAAGTCCTGCGTGGCCACGCAGGAGCTATCAAGATCACCGATGCCCTCTCCTGATAGATCCTGGCTACCAGCCTGGGGATGAGAGGAAACGGTGGGAATACATACGCTAGTTTGAAGGTCCAAGGTGCTACTAGTGCATCTACTAGAGTCGCCTTGGGATCCCTGGATCTGGACCCGTAGCAAGGAACCTTGAAGTTCTGACGAGAGGCCATCAGATCCATGTCTGGACTGCCCCACAACTGAGTAATTTGGGCAAAGATTTCCGGATGGAGTTTCCACTCCCCCGGATGAAATGAATGACGACTCAGAAAATCCGCTTCCCAATTTTCCACTCCTGGAATGTGGATTGCAGACAAGTGGCAGGAGTGAGACTCCGCCCAATGAATGATTTTGGTCACTTCTTCCATCGCCAGGGAACTCCTTGTTCCCCCCTGATGGTTGATGTACGCAACAGTCGTCATGTTGTCCGATTGAAACCGTATGAATTTGGCCTTTGCTAGCTGAGGCCAAGCCTTGAGAGCATTGAATATCGCGCTTAGTTCCAGAATATTTATCGGGAGAAGAGATTCTTCCCGAGACCAAAGACCCTGAGCTTTCAGGAGTCCCCAGACCGCGCCCCAGCCCACCAGACTGGCGTCGGTCGTGACAATGACCCACTCTGGTCTGCGGAAGCTCATCCCCTGTGACAGGTTGTCCAGGGACAGCCACCAACGGAGTGAATCTCTGGTCCTCTGATCTACTTGTATCGTCGGAGACAAGTCTGTATAATCCCCATTCCACTGACTGAGCATGCACAGTTGTGATGGTCTCAGATGAATTCGCGCAAAAGGAACTATGTCCATTGCCGCGACCATCAAACCTATTACTTCCATGCACTGCGCTATGGAAGGAAGAGGAACAGAATGAAGTACTTGACAAGAGTTTAGAAGTTTTGATTTTCTGGCCTCTGTCAGAAAAATCCTCATTTCTAAGGAGTCTATTATTGTTCCCAAGAAGGGAACTCTTGTTGACGGAGATAGAGAACTTTTTTCTACGTTCACTTTCCACCCGTGAGATCTGAGAAAGGCCAGGACGATGTCCGTGTGAGCCTTTGCTTGTGGAAGGGACGACGCTTGAATCAGAATGTCGTCCAAGTAAGGTACTACTGCAATGCCCCTTGGTCTTAGCACCGCTAGAAGGGACCCCAGTACCTTTGTGAAAATTCTTGGAGCAGTGGCTAATCCGAACGGAAGTGCCACAAACTGGTAATGCTTGTCCAGAAAGGCGAACCTTAGGAACCGATGATGTTCCTTGTGGATAGGAATATGTAGATACGCATCCTTTAAATCCACCGTGGTCATGAATTGACCTTCCTGGATGGAAGGAAGAATTGTTCGAATGGTTTCCATTTTGAACGATGGAACCTTGAGAAACTTGTTTAGGATCTTGAGATCTAAGATTGGTCTGAATGTTCCCTCTTTTTTGGGAACTATGAACAGATTGGAGTAGAACCCCATCCCTTGTTCTCCTAATGGAACAGGATGAATCACTCCCATTTTTAACAGGTCTTCTACACAATGTAAGAATGCCTGTTTTTTTATGTGGTCTGAAGACAATTGAGACCTGTGGAACCTCCCCCTTGGGGGAAGCCCCTTGAATTCCAGAAGATAACCTTGGGAGACTATTTCCAGCGCCCAAGGATCCAGAACATCTCTTGCCCAAGCCTGAGCGAAGAGAGAGAGTCTGCCCCCCACCAGATCCGGTCCCGGATCGGGGGCCAACATCTCATGCTGTCTTGGTAGCAGTGGCAGGTTTCTTGGCCTGCTTACCTTTGTTCCAGCCTTGCATTGGCCTCCAGGCTGGCTTGGCTTGAGAAGTATTACCCTCTTGCTTAGAGGATGTAGCACTTGGGGCTGGTCCGTTTCTGCGAAAGGGACGAAAATTTGGTTTATTTTTAGCCTTGAAAGACCTATCCTGAGGAAGGGCGTGGCCCTTACCCCCAGTGATATCAGAAATAATCTCTTTCAAGTCAGGGCTAAACAGCGTTTTCCCCTTGAAAGGAATGTTAAGCAATTTATTCTTGGAAGACGCATCCGCTGACCAAGATTTTAGCCAAAGCGCTCTGCGCGCCACAATAGCAAACCCAGAATTTTTAGCCGCTAATCTAGCCAATTGCAAAGTGGCGTCTAAGGTGAAAGAGTTAGCCAATTTGAGAGCATGGATTCTGTCCAAAATCTCCTCATAAGAAGAATCTTTATTGAGCGCCTTTTCTAGTTCATCGAACCAGAAACACGCTGCTGTAGTGACAGGAACAATGCATGAAATTGGTTGTAGAAGGTAACCTTGCTGAACAAACATCTTTTTAAGCAAACCCTCTAATTTTTTATCCATAGGATCTTTGAAAGCACAACTATCTTCTATGGGTATAGTGGTGCGTTTGTTTAGAGTAGAAACCGCCCCCTCGACCTTGGGGACTGTCTGCCATAAGTCCTTTCTGGGGTCGACCATAGGAAACAATTTCTTGAATATAGGGGGAGGGACGAAAGGTATGCCGGGCCTTTCCCATTCTTTGTTTACAATATCCGCCACCCGCTTGGGTATAGGAAAAGCTTCGGGGGGCCCCGGGACCTCTAGGAACTTGTCCATCTTACATAATTTCTCTGGAATGACCAAATTCTCACAATCATCCAGAGTAGATAACACCTCCTTAAGCAGAGCGCGGAGATGTTCCAATTTAAATTTGAATGTAATCACATCAGGTTCAGCTTGTTGAGAAATTTTCCCTGAATCTGAAATTTCTCCCTCAGACAAAACCTCCCTGGCCCCTTCAGACTGGTGTAGGGGCACTTCAGAACCAATATCATCAGCGTCCTCATGCTCTTCCGTATTTTCTAAAACAGAGCAGTCGCGCTTTCGCTGATAAGTGGGCATTTTGGCTAAAATGTTTTTGATAGAATTATCCATTACAGCCGTTAATTGTTGCATAGTAAGGAGTATTGGCGCACTAGATGTACTAGGGGCCTCCTGTGTGGGCAAGACTGGCGTAGACGAAGGAGGGGATGATGCAGTACCATGCTTACTCCCCTCACTTGAGGAATCATCTTGGGCATCATTTTCTCTAAATTTTGTGTCACATAAATCACATCTATTTAAATGAGAAGGAACCTTGGCTTCCCCACATACAGAACACAGTCTATCTGGTAGTTCAGACATGTTAAACAGACATAAACTTGATAACAAAGTACAAAGAACGTTTTAAAATAAAACCGTTACTGTCACTTTAAATTTTAAACTGAACACACTTTATTACTGCAAATGAGAAAAAGTATGAAGGAATTGTTCAAAATTCACCAAAATTTCACCACAGTGTCTTAAAGCCTTAAAAGTATTGCACACCAAATTTGAAAGCTTTAACTCTTAAAATAACGGAACCGGAGCCGTTTTTATATTTAACCCCTATACAGTCCCTGGTATCTGCTTTGCTGAGACCCAACCAAGCCCAAAGGGGAATACGATACCAAATGACGCCTTCAGGAAGCCTTTTCTATGTATCAGAGCTCCTCACACATGCATCTGCATGTCATGCTTCCCAAAAACAAGTGCGCAATAGAGGCGCGAAAATGAGGCTCTGCCTATGATTAGGGAAAGCCCCTAGAGAATAAGGTGTCCAATACAGTGCCTGCCGGTTATTTTACATAATTCCCAAGAATAAAATAATTCCTCAAAGCTATGAAGTATTAAAAATGCTTATATATCAATCGTTTTAGCCCAGAAAATGTCTACCAGTCTTAAAAGCCCTTGTGAAGCCCTTTATTCTTATGTAATAAAAATGGCTTACCGGATCCCATAGGGAAAATGACAGCTTCCAGCATTACATCGTCTTGTTAGAAATGTGTCATACCTCAAGCAGCAAAAGTCTGCTCACTGTTTCCCCCAACTGAAGTTAATTCCTCTCAACAGTCCTGTGTGGAAACAGTCATCGATTTTAGTAACGGTTGCTAAAATCATTTTCCTCTTACAAACAGAAATCTTCATCACTTTTCTGTTTCAGAGTAAATAGTACATACCAGCACTATTTTAAAATAACAAACTCTTGATTGAAGAATAAAAACTACAGTTAAACACCAAAAAACTCTAAGCCATCTCCGTGGAGATGTTGCCTGTACAACGGCAAAGAGAATGACTGGGGAAGGCGGAGCCTAGGAGGGATCATGTGACCAGCTTTGCTGGGCTCTTTGCCATTTCCTGTTGGGGAAGAGAATATCCCACAAGTAAGGATGACGCCGTGGACCGGACACACCTATGTTGGAGAAATTATGTTTTTTCTTGTTAAGTGTATCCAGTCCACGGATCATCCATTACTTGTGGGATACCAATACCAAAGCTAAAGTACACGGATGATGGGAGGGACAAGGCAGGAACTTAAACGGAAGGAACCACTACCTGTAGAACCTTTCTCCCAAAAACTGCCTCCGAAGAAGCAAAAGTGTCAAATTTGTAAAATTTTGAAAAAGGTGTGAAGCGAAGACCAAGTCTCAGCCTTGCAAATCTGTTCAACAGAGGCCTCATTTTTAAAGGCCCAGGTGGAAGCCACAGCTCTAGTAGAATGAGCTGTAATCCTTTCAGGGGGCTGCTGTCCAGCAGTCTCATAGGCTAAGCGTATTATGCTCCGAAGCCAAAAGGAGAGAGAGGTTGTCGAAATCTCCTCTGTCCAGAGTAAACGACAAACAGGGCAGATGTTTGACGAAAATCTTTAGTAGCCTGTAAGTAAAACTTCAAGGCACGGACTACGTCCAGATTATGCAAAAGACGTTCCTTCTTTGAAGAAGGATTAGGACACAATGATGGAACAACAATCTCTTGATTGATATTCCTGTTAGAAACCACCTTAGGTAAAAACCCAGGTTTGGTACGCAGAACTACCTTGTCTGAATGAAAAATCAGATAAGGAGAATCACAATGTAAGGCAGATAACTCAGAGACTCTTCGAGCCGAGGAAATAGCCATCAAAAACAGAACTTTCCAAGATAAAAGTTTAATATCAATGGAATGAAGGGGTTCAAACGGAACTCCCTGAAGAACTTTAAGAACCAAGTTTAAGCTTCACGGGGGAGCAACAGTTTTAAACACAGGCTTAATCCTAACCAAAGCCTGACAAAATGCCTGGACGTCTGGAACTTCTGCCAGATGCTTGTTCAAAAGAATAGACAGAGCAGAGATCTGTCCTTTTAAAGAACTAGCTGATAAGCCCTTGTCCAAACCATCTTGGAGAAAGGACAATATCCTAGGAATCCTAACCTTACTCCATGAGTAACTCTTGGATTCACACCAATAAAGATATTTACGCCATATCTTATGGTAGATTTTCCTGGTGACAGGCTTCCGAGCCTGTATTAAGGTATCAATGACTGACTCGGAGAAGCCACGCCTTGATAGAATCAAGCGTTCAATCTCCATGCAGTCAGTCTCAGAGAAATTAGATTTGGATGATTGAAAGGACCTTGTATTAGAAGGTCCTGCCTCAGAGGCAGAGTCCATGGTGGAAGAGATGACATGTCCACTAGGTCTGCATACCAGGTCCTGTGTAGCCACGCAGGCGCTATCAGAATCACCGATGCTCTCTCCTGTTTGATTTTGGCAATCAGTCGAGGGAGCAGAGGAAACGGTGGAAACACATAGGCCAGGTTGAAGAACCAAGGAGCTGCTAGAGCATCTATCAGCGTTGCACCCGGGTCCCTGGACCTGGATCCGTAACAAGGAAGCTTGGCGTTCTGGCGAGATGCCATGAGATCCAGTTCTGGTTTGTCCCAACGATGGACCGGTTGAGCAAACACCTCCGGATGGAGTTCCCACTCCCCCGGATGAAAAGTCTGACGACTTAGAAAATCCGCCTCCCAGTTCTCTACGCCTGGGATGTGGATCGCTGACAGATGGCAAGAGTGAGACTCTGCCCAGCGAATTATCTTTGAGACTTCTAACATCGCTAGGGAACTCTTGGTTCCCCCTTGATGGTTGATGTAAGCCACAGTCGTGATGTTGTCCGACTGATATCTGATGAACCTCAGTGTTGCTAACTGAGGCCAAGCTAGAAGAGCATTGAATATTGCTCTTAACTCCAGAATATTTATTGGGAGGAGTTTCTCCTCCTGAGTCCACGATCCCTGAGCCTTCAGGGAGTTCCAGACTGCGCCCCAACCTAGAAGGCTGGCATCTGTTGTTACAATCGTCCAATCTGGCCTGCGAAAGGTCATACCCTTGGACAGATGGACCCGAGAAAGCCACCAGAGAAGAGAATCTCTGGTCTCTTGATCCAGATTTAGTAGAGGGGACAATTCTGAGTAATCCCCATTCCACTGACTTAGCATGCATAATTGCAGCGGTCTGAGATGCAGGCGCGCAAATTGCACTATGTCCATTGCCGCTACCATTAAGCCCATTACTTCCATGCACTGAGCCACTGACGCGCGTGGAATGGAATGAAGGACACGGCAAGCATTTAGAAGTTTTGATAACCTGGACTCCGTCAGGTAAATTTTCATCTCTACAGAATCTATAAGAGTCCCTAGGAAGGAGACTCTTGTGAGTGGTGATAGAGAACTCTTTTCCACGTTCACTTTCTACCCATGCGACCTCAGAAATGCCAGAACTATCTCTGTATGAGACTTGGCAATTTGAAAGCTTGACGCCTGTATCAGGATGTTGTCTAGATACGGAGCCACCGCTATGCCTCGCGATCTTAGAACCGCCAGAAGTGAGCCCAGAACCTTTGTAAAAATTCTCGGGGCAGTGGCCAACCGGAAGGGAAGAGCTTCAAATTGGTAATGCCTGTCTAGAAAGGCAAACCTTAGGAACCAATGATGATCTTTGTGAATCGGTATGTGAAGGTAGGCATCCTTTAAGTCCACTGTGGTCATGTACTGACCCTCTTGGATCATGGGTAGGATGGTCCGAATAGTTTCCATTTTGAATGATGGAACTCTGAGGAATTTGTTTAAGATCTTTAGATCCAAGATTGGTCTGAAGGTTCCCTCTTTCTTGGGAACCACAAACAGATTTAAATAAAATCCCTGTCCTTGTTCCGTCCGCGGAACTGGATGGATAACTCCCATTACTAGGAGGTCTTGCACACAGCTTAGGAATGCCTCTTTCTTTATCTGGTTTGCTGATAACCTTGAAAGATGAAATCTCCCTTGTGGAGGAGAAGCTTTGAAGTCCAGAAGATATCCCTGAGATATGATCTCCAACGCCCAGAGATCCTGAACATCTCTTGCCCACGCATGGGCGAAGAGAGAAAGTCTGCCCCCCACTAGATCCGTTTCCGGATAGGGGGCCGTTCCTTCATGCTGTCTTGGGGGCAGCAGCAGGCTTTCTGGCCTGCTCACCCTTGTGCCAGGACTGGTTAGGTTTCCAGGCCTGTCTGGAATGAGCAACAGTTCCCTCTTGTTTTGAAGCGGAGGAAGTTGATGCTGCTCCTGCCTTGAAATTTCGAAAGGCACGAAAATTAGACTGTTTGGCCTTTGATTTGGCCCTGTCCTGAGGAAGGGTATGACCCTTGCCTCCAGTAATGTCAGCAATAATTTCCTTCAAGCTAGGCCCGAATAAGGTCTGCCCCTTGAAAGGAATGTTGAGTAATTTAGACTTCGAAGTCACGTCAGCTGACCAGGATTTAAGCTTGTCAATAATTTCATTCAATGGAGCTGTCTGGATGGCCTCTTCCAGGGCCTCAAACCAGAATGCCGCCGCAGCAGTGACAGGCGCAATGCATGCAAGGGGCTGTAAAATAAAACCTTGTTGAATAAACATTTTCTTAAGGTAACCCTCCAATTTTTTATCCATTGGATCTGAAAAAGCACAACTGTCCTCAACCGGGATAGTGGTACGCTTTGCTAAAGTAGAAACTGCTCCCTCCACCTTAGGGACCGTCTGCCATAAGTCCCGTGTAGTGGCGTCTATTGGAAACATTTTTCTAAATATAGGAGGTGGGGAAAAGGGCACACCGGGTCTATCCCACTCCTTGCTAATAATTTCTGTAAGCCTTTTAGGTATAGGAAAAACGTCAGTACACACCGGCACCGCATAGTATCTATCCAGCCTGCACAATTTCTCTGGAATTGCAACTGTGTTACAGTCATTCAGAGCAGCTAATACCTCCCCAAGCAATGCACGGAGGTTCTCAAGCTTAAATTTAAAAATAGAAATCTCTGAATCAGGTTTCCCCGAGTCAGAGATGTCAACCACAGACTGAAGCTCTCCTTCCTCATGTTCTGCATACTGTGACGCAGTATCAGACATGGCTCTAACAGCAATTGCGCGCTCTGTATCTCTCCTAACCCCAGAGCTATCGCGCTTGCCTCTTAATTCAGGCAATCTAGATAATACCTCTGACAGGGTATTATTCATGATTGCAGCCATGTCCTGCAAGATAATCGCTATGGGCGTCCCTGATGTAATTGGCGCCATATTAGCGTGCGTCCCCTGAGCGGGAGGCGAAGGGTCTGACACGTGGGGAGAGTTAGTCGGCATAACTTCCCCCTCGACAGAACCCTCTGGTGATAATTCTTTTATAGATAAAGACTGATCTTTACTGTTTAAGGTGAAATCAATACATTTAGTACACATTCTCCTATGGGGCTCCACCATGGCTTTCAAACATAATGAACAAGTAGGTTCCTCTGTGTCAGACATGTTTAAACAGACTAGCAATGAGACTAGCAAGCTTGGAAAACACTGTAAAACAAGTTTACAAGCAATATAAAAAAACGTTACTGTGCCTTTAAGAAACACAAATTTTCCCAAATTTTGAAATAACAGTGAAAAAATGCAGTTACACTAACGAAATTTTTACAGTGTATGTAATAAGCTAGCAGAGCATTGCACCCACTTGCAAATGGATGATTAACCCCTTAATACCAAAAACGGAATAACAAATGACAAAAACGTTTTTTAAACAGTCACAACAACTGCCACAGCTCTACTGTGGCTTTTTACCTCCCTCAATACGACTTCTGAAGCCTTTTGAGCCCTTCAGAGAAGTCCTGGATCATGCAGGAAGAAGCTGGATGTCTGTGTCTGTAATTTTTGCTGTGCAAAAAATGCCAAAATAGGCCCCTCCCACTCATATTACAACAGTGGGAAGCCTCAGGGAACTGTTTCTAGGCAAAATTCAAGCCAGCCATGTGGAAAAAACATAATTTATGCTTACCTGATAAATTCCTTTCTCCTGTAGTGTAGTCAGTCCACGGGTCATCCATTACTTATGGGATATTAACTCCTCCCCAACAGGAAGTGCAAGAGGATCACCCAAGCAGAGCTGCTATATAGCTCCTCCCCTCTACGTCACACCCAGTCATTCGACCAAAAACCAAACGAGAAAGGAGAAACTATAGGGTGCAGTGGTGACTGGAGTATAATTTAAAATTTAGACCTGCCATAAAAAACAGGGCGGGTCGTGGACTGACTACACTACAGGAGAAAGGAATTTATCAGGTAAGCATAAATTATGTTTTCTCCTGTTAAGTGTAGTCAGTCCACGGGTCATCCATTGCTTATGGGATACCAATACCAAAGCTAAAGTACACGGATGACGGGAGGGACAGGCAGGATCTTTATACGGAAGGAACCACTGCCTGAAGAACCTTTCTCCCAAAAACAGCCTCCGAAGAAGCAAAAGTGTCAAATTTGTAAAATTTGGAAAAAGTATGAAGAGAAGACCAAGTTGCAGCCTTGCAAATCTGTTCAACAGAGGCCTCATTCTTAAAGGCCCAAGTGGAAGCCACAGCTCTAGTAGAATGAGCTGTAATCCTTTCAGGAGGTTGCTGTCCAGCAGTCTCATAGGCTAAACGTATTATGCTACGAAGCCAAAAGGATAGAGAGGTAGCAGATGCTTTTTGACCTCTCCTCTGTCCAGAATAAACGACAAACAGGGAAGAAGTTTGGCGAAAATCTTTAGTTGCCTGTAAATAAAATTTCAGGGCACGGACTACGTCTAGATTGTGCAGAAGTCGTTCCTTCTTTGAAGAAGGGTTAGGGCACAATGATGGAACAACAATTTCTTGATTGATATTCTTGTTAGTGACTACCTTAGGTAAGAACCCAGGTTTAGTACGCAGAACTACCTTGTCTGAATGAAAAATCATATAAGGAGAATCACAATGTAAGGCTGAAAACTCAGAGACTCTACGAGCCGAGGAAATAGCCATTAAAAACAGAACTTTCCAAGATAACAGCTTGAAATCAATGGAATGAAGGGGTTCAAACGGAACACCCTGTAAAACGTTAAGAACTAAGTTTAAGCTCCACGGTGGAGCTACAGTCTTAAACACAGGCTTAATCCTAGCCAAAGCCTGACAAAAAGCCTGAACGTCTGGAACTTCTGACAGACGTTTGTGTAAAAGGATGGACAGAGCTGAGATCTGTCCCTTTAAAGAACTTGCAGATAAACCCTTTTCTAAACCTTCTTGTAGAAAAGACAATATCCTAGGAATCCTAACCTTACTCCATGAGTAACTCTTGGATTCGCACCAGTGTAAGTATTTACGCCATATCTTATGGTAAATTTTCCTGGTAACAGGTTTCCTAGCCTGTATTAAGGTATCAATTACTGGCTCCGAAAATCCACGCTTTGATAAAATCAAGCGTTCAATTTCCATGCAGTCAGCTTCAGAGAAATTAGATTTTGATGTTTGAAAGGACCCTGAATTAGAAGGTCCTGTCTCAGAGGCAGAGACCAAGGTGGACAGGATGACATGTCCACTAGATCTGCATACCAGGTCCTGCGTGGCCACGCAGGCGCTATTAGAATCACTGATGCTTTCTCCTGTTTGATCCTGGCAATCAAACGAGGAAGCATCAGGAAGGGTGGAAACATATAAGCCATCCTGAAGGTCCAAGGTGCTGTCAAAGCATCTATCAGGACTGCTCCCGGGTCCCTGGACCTGGACCCGTAACAAGGAAGCTTGAGATCCATATCTGGTTTGCCCCAACATCGAAGTATTTGGGCAAAGACCTCCGGATGAAGTTCCCACTCCCCCGGATGAAAAGTCTGGCGACTTAGGAAATCCGCCTCCCAGTTCTCCACTCCTGGGATGTGGATCGCTGACAGGTGGCAAGAGTGAGACTCTGCCCAGCGAATTATCTTTGATACTTCCACCATCGCTAGGGAACTCCTTGTCCCTCCTTGATGGTTGATGTAAGCCACAGTCGTGATGTTGTCCAACTGAAACCTGATGAACCTCAGAGTTGCTAACTGAGGCCAAGCCAGAAGGGCATTGAGAACTGCTCTCAATTCCAGAATATTTATTGGAAGGAGACTCTCCTCTTGAGTCCATGATCCCTGAGCCTTCAGGGAATTCCAGACAGCGCCCCAACCTAGTAGGCTGGCGTCTGTTGCTACAATTGTCCAGTCTGGCCTGCTGAAGGGCATCCCCCTGGACAGATGTGGCCGAGAAAGCCACCATAGAAGAGAATCTCTGGTCTCTTGATCCAGATTCAGCGTAGGGGACAAATCTGAGTAATCCCCATTCCACTGACTTAGCATGGACAATTGCAGCGGTCTGAGATGCAGGCGTGCAAAAGGAACTATGTCCATTGCCGCTACCATTAAGCCGATTACCTCCATGCATTGAGCCACTGACGGGTGTTGAATGGAATGAAGGACACGGCAAGCATTTAGAAGCTTTGTTAACCTGTCTTCTGTCAGGTAAATTTTCATTTCTACAGAATCTATAAGAGTCCCCAAGAAGGGAACTCTTGTGAGTGGTAAGAGAGAACTCTTCTCCTCGTTCACTTTCCACCCATGCGACCTTAGAAATGCCAGTACTAACTCTGTATGAGACTTGGCAGTTTGGAAGCTTGACGCTTGTATCAGAATGTCGTCTAGGTACGGAGCCACCGAAATTCCTCGCGGTCTTAGTACCGCCAGAAGAGAGCCCAGAACCTTTGTAAAGATTCTTGGAGCCGTAGCCAACCCGAATGGAAGAGCTACAAACTGGTAATGCCTGTCTAGGAAGGCAAACCTTAGATACCGGTGATGTTCTTTGTGAATCGGTATGTGAAGGTAAGCATCCTTTAAATCCACTGTGGTCATGTACTGACCTCTTTGGATCATGGGTAAGATTGTCCGAATAGTTTCCATTTTGAACGATGGAACTCTTAGGAATTTGTTTAGGATCTTTAAATCCAATATTGGTCTGAAGGTTCCCTCTTTTTTGGGAACCACAAACAGATTTGAGTAAAACCCTTGTCCGTGTTCCGACCGCGGAACTGGGTGGATCACTCCCATTAGTAAAAGGTCTTGTACACAGCGTAGAAACGCCTCTTTCTTTATCTGGTTTGTTGACAACCTTGAAAGGTGAAATCTCCCTTGTGGAGGAGAAGCTTTGAAGTCCAGAAGATATCCCTGAGATATGATCTCCAACGCCCAGGGATCCTGGACATCTCTTGCCCAAGCCTGGGCGAAGAGAGAGAGTCTGCCCCCCACTAGATCCGTTTCCGGATCGGGGGCCCTCACTTCATGCTGTCTTAGGGGCAGCAGCAGGTTTTCTGGCCTGCTTGCCGTTGTTCCAGGTCTGGTTAGGTTTCCAGCCTTGTCTGTAGCGAGCAACAGCTCCTTCCTGTTTTGGAGCAGAGGAAGTTGATGCTGCTCCTGCCTTGAAGTTACGAAAGGCACGAAAATTAGACTGTCTAGCCCTAGGTTTGGCTCTGTCTTGAGGCAGGGCATGGCCTTTACCTCCCGTAATATCAGCGATAATTTCTTTCAAACCGGGCCCGAATAAAGTCTGCCCCTTGAAAGGTATGTTAAGTAATTTAGATTTAGAAGTTACATCAGCTGACCAGGATTTTAGCCACAGCGCTCTGCGTGCCTGAATGGCGAATCCGGAATTCTTAGCCGTAAGTTTAGTTAAATGTACTACGGCATCAGAAATAAATGAATTAGCTAGCTTAAGGGTTTTAAGCTTGTGTGTAATCTCATCTAATGGCGCTCTCTTCCAGAGACTCAAACCAAAATGCTGCCGCAGCCGTGACAGGCGCAATGCATGCAAGGGGTTGCAATATAAAACCTTAATATCAGAAAAAACGTATAACAATTGAAAATATAAGCGTTTTTATCACAGTCAAAGCACAGTCTCACAGGTCTGCTGTGAGTGATTACCTCCCTCAAAACAAGTTTGAAGACCCCTGAGCTCTGTGGAGACGTCCTGGATCATGCAGGGAGAAAAAGGCAGACTGTGACTGAATTTCTGATGCGTAGTAAAAGCGCCAAAATAGGCCCCTCCCACTCACAATACAACAGTGAGGGAAGCTCAGTAAACTGTTTTAATTTAAAACAAACGACAGCCATGTGGAAAATAACGCCCAAAACAATTTTTCACCAAGTACCTCAGATAATTAAACGATTTAACATGCCAGCAAACGTTTAAAATCTAATTTATGAAATGTCATTAAAAGCCTGCTGCTAGTCGTTCACACTGCAAGTTGGGCTAAAAGTTATATGCATACAGTATTTTCCCAGTGAAGTGCCATTCCCCAGAAATACTTAAGTGTAAACATACATACATATCAGCCTGATACCAGTTGCTACTACTGCATTTAAGGCTGTACTTACATTATATCGGTATTAGCAGTATTTTCTCAGTCAATTCCATTCCTTAGAAAATAATATACTGCAACATACCTCTTTGCAGGTGAACCTGCCCGCTGTCCCCTGATCTGAAGTTACCTCACTCCTCAGAATGGCCGAGAACAGCGAATGGATCTTAGTTACGTCCGCTAAGATCATACAAAAAACTCAGGTAGATTCTTCTTCAAATTCTGCCTGAGAAGAAAACAACACACTCCGGTGCCGTTTAAAATAACAAACTTTTGATTGAAGATATAAAAACTAAGTTTAATCACCACAGTCCTCTCACACATCCTATCTATTAGTTGGGTGCAAGAGAATGACTGGGTGTGACGTAGAGGGGAGGAGCTATATAGCAGCTCTGCTTGGGTGATCCTCTTGCACTTCCTGTTGGGGAGGAGTTAATATCCCATAAGTAATGGATGACCCGTGGACTGACTACACTTAACAGGAGAAAACTAGGCCCCAATAAGTTTTATCACCAAACATATGTAAAAAACGATTAAACATGCCAGCAAACGTTTTAAAATACACTTTTATAAGAGTATGTATCTCTATTAATAAGCCTGATACCAGTCGCTATCACTGCATTTAAGGCTTTACTTACATTACTTCGGTATCAGCAGCATTTTCTAGCAAACTCCATCCCTAGAAAAATATTTTAACTGCACATACCTTATTACAGGAAAACCTGCACGCTATTCCCCCTCTGAAGTTACCTCACTCCTCTTTATATGTGAGAACAGCAAAGGATCTTAGTTACTTCTGCTAAGATCATAGAAAACGCAGGCAGATTCTTCTTCTAAATACTGCCTGAGATAAACAGTACACTCCGGTACCATTTAAAAATAACAAACTTTTGATTGATGAAATAAACTAAGTATAAAACACCACAGTCCTCTTACGACCTCCATCTTAGTTGAGAGTTGCAAAAGAATGACTGGATATGGCAGTGAGGGGAGGAGCTATATAGCAGCTCTGCTGTGGGTGATCCTCTTGCAACTTCCTGTTGGGAAGGAGAATATCCCACAAGTAATGGATGATCCGTGGACTGGATACACTTAACAAGAGAAACTACCCATAACTGGACTCAGCAGAGGCATAAGGTACAACATGTAGGCACCCATTACATTATAGAGACTAAAACGTTACACTAATTTCTTCAATATATCTATATAACTATTATAAATGCATCTGCATATTATTCTATGGCTAATGATTGCTTTAAATACATCATTATATCTAGCATTTGTCTAGAGTTTACGATCCTTTTAACCCCTTAACGACCACCGTACCCTGTGCTAGTACTTTATGCCTATTATGGAGGTGTGAATATATAGAGTAGTCTTGCAGACATTGGCAAGACCTATGCTATAAACAAGCCCAGATAAGAGGGCATGTGAACGACAGCCATCATTATGTGGTGTCTGTATTACAGCTTAGAGGGATATTAAACTCAAAAAGGTGACATGAACTAAGGTTAAAGAAAATTAGATTCTGCAGGGATGCATTAAAGTTTTGAATAGAAGTATTTTTGCAACATACATGTATTAGCAAAAAAACAAATTATGCTTACCTGATAATTTTCTTTTCTTCAGATGGAATGAGTCCACAGCTGCATTCATTACTTTTGGGAATTCAGAACCTGGCACCAGGAGGAGGCAAAGACACCCCAGCCAAAGGCTTAAATACTCCTCCCACTCCCCTCATCCCCCAGTCATTCTGCCGAGGAACAAGGAACAGTAGAAAAAAACATCAGGGTGAAAAAGGTGCCAGAAGAATAAAATTACAGCCCCCCCCCCCCACATAAAAACACGGGCAGGGAGCTGTGGACTCTTTCCATCTGAAATTATCAGGTAAGAATAATTTATGTTTTTCTTCATAAATGGAAAGAGTCCACAGCTGCATTCATTACTTTCGGGAAAACAATACCCAAGCTATAGAGGACACTGAATGCCAAAACAGGAGGGTACAACAGGCGGCCCCATTCGGAAGGCACCAAGCCTGAAACCACAACCCAACAAAAATCCTGCTTCGTCCGAAGCCAAGAAAACGTTGAAATGGAAAAAAGGCCCCAAGGACACTGACCCGCAGATAGACCACCGCCTTACTAGAAACCTCAGAAGACAGCCTCAACTGAAGCCAACACTCCTCCAGGGGACCTATCGCCCCAAGGTTGGTCCACAACCGTACCCCCCTACAAGAGAAAGGGGAACGACAACCAAAAAACTCCCAAAAGGGAGAGGACATGGAGGAACAAACAAGGATTCCCGGGAGACCCTAAACAGGGTGCAAGAAGATCCAAATAAAAAATGGAAAACCGCAATAAGCGAGCCAAGCTCACAGAGACCCTAAGGGATCCTGAAAACAAGGGAAGGCAACACCCAAACTGTACAGAACCCCAAGGGTGAGACAGGGAATCAGAACAGAAAAGAAATCTCAGGGGAAAAAAAAAACCAGAGCAAAAGCCCCCCCCCCCAAAAAACGACTGAAACCAGAGTCCAAAATCGCCAAGAACTTGGAATATCGAAATATTCCCAGTCAACACGTGCATCAAACCTAGAGAGCAACCTCTAAACACCACACGCTGCAGTCATACCAGGATGAATCTGAAATAAAATACTTGCAGGCAACTAAAAAGCATCCGAAGATAG
Source organism: Bombina bombina (assembly GCF_027579735.1). Lineage (NCBI taxonomy): Eukaryota > Metazoa > Chordata > Amphibia > Anura > Bombinatoridae > Bombina > Bombina bombina. The sequence goes on from NC_069499.1 coordinate 1,257,975,644, forward strand.
ATAACCAACACCAACCAACAGACTGCTAACACCGAACACACAGAACACCGGGCCAGCCCAATCCACAGGCAGGTCTGAAGGACAGGGAACAGAAAGTACCCCAACCACCAGCCCCAAGATAAAAGGGTGTAATGGGATGGCCTCAGTCACCCCAACAGAGCTTGGGTGCCATCCAAAAGTACCCACAAACAGGTACTCCCAAGGAGGACCCCATAAAGATCGGCCGAAACCAGGCAGAAAGCCCTATGAAATCTAGCCAAACACTATACGTCAGTCTCAATACAGCCCCTATAACAGGTACTCCCAAGGAGGACCTCATAGAGGTAGGCCTAAAAAGGCAGAAGATCCCTATGCTCTAACATGGAGACTGCGACCCCAGACGGAACAGAACAATCCAAGAAAAGTGGACCGCTCTCCTTACAGGATAAAGCACCTGTTCCAACCACCTGCCCACAGGACAGGACGACCACCACCCTCCAGAGAGAGGGAAACCCCATCTCATTAAGAAAGGCAAAACAACCTCCCCCAAAGGAAGGGCACAGACAAATAAAAAGCACACACACTCACAACGCCAAAGCCCTAATGTTAGCCAAATGAAAACCATCCAGGCGCCACTGACAGCGAAAAGGAAAACTCCCCAAGAAGGGAAGTACATACCGTTCCAGAACAAGGCAGACCATGGGTAGCCTAAATACATAGCACTCCTGGCCAAGCTGCTATTAGCTAAACTGGCGAGACCATAAGTTATAGCCTATGTTCCTTGGAGAACTGGAGCTCTTGAACCAGCCACAGCGGGATCCAGCTAGCGAACCATGGGGCTAACCACCAATCAGACCAGCTGGCACCAGCCCAGAAGATCCGGAAGGCCCAAGCCCCAGAATTGTTTATACAAACAATACCCCAGGGAACACCATACCCCGTCCTACACAAGGGTAAGAATAACCTGTAAAAACGGGTCTAAACATAAATCCCAACCCAAAAGGGAAGAAAAACACCCCTTACAAAAAGGTCCAACTCCAAAGGAGCTAGGGCACGATAGAGCCGTTAAGATCCTAAAACAGGCATACCCCAAACTTCCAGGACCAAGGGGAAACATCGGGTTGAAGTCACCCGAAGAGCGAGGTAGCAATGGCTAGTCTCCATAATCTCCTCAGAGTACAAAACCAGAGGACTACACCTAAGGAAAAAGAATGCATAGCATCCATAACCCTGGAACAGCCCCTAGACGGAGCCAGGATAAGGAGACCACATAGCCTATCATTCCTAATAAGGAACGACTAACCCTCAGAGTAGGAAAAGACCGCAAGGTCAGCCTCTAAGGAAAAACGGACAAAGTCCAGAGATCTCGACCCGAAAGAAGAGTCCTCAAAAAGGAACAAGTCCAAAAGGTCAATTCCAATAGCCCTAGAAGGGTAAGACCGCGCATAACGGCAGCAATGAGGCCCTAAAACCTCCAAATCTTTAACCCCTGAGGGAAGGAAACACTCAAACCCCAACAATATCGGAAACAACAGAGTGTGACGCACTAGAACTCCTAAACGACCAGCTCAAAGGCTGCTGAGGACTGAACCCCCATGCCCTATGGACCCTCAGGTCCTCTCAGATTGCTTAGCTGACACTTGTAAAAACAAGCTAAGAAACACACAAATAATAAAGCATCAATCAGCGCCCTAACTGGAGCAGCCAGGCAGAACCGGCGCCACATGGCTGAAAGTGGCCTCAAGGCCGCAATAAACGACAGACAACACATAGGACTAAACGTGTCATCAGAACAACTCCTGTAGAAGTAAACAGTGCAATAAAGAAATCGCGAGTATCAATTCCAGAAGGAAAACTCCAGAATGAATATAAAACCAAACATGAGCTTTTAAAATCAAATAAAAAAAAAAAAGTCATCCTGACCGGATTAAAGAAAAGAAAAGGCAACCCGTAGGTTTTCGCCTAAAAGGAACACACACCCGCAGGACCAGCCTAACGGAACCCTGCTCATCCCAGCTCAGATTGGAAAGGATACTCATAACCAGACTATAAGAAGATTACTTCATCCCCTTATATTTAATTCTGTGAGCTATTCGAAGAAGAAGACTGAGAACCCCTATATCCAACAAAGCCAAAACATGCCGTAACAGAACACGAAGGCGCGCCAGTCTATAACGAAAAGCACAGCACACTTCCACCGGAGCCTCAGGAACAGTCGCTCCCCCGGAGAACTGAGCGGGCCACACCAAGCCTGGGGAGCCCGGGTTGACTGGACACGACCTTAAACAGACATCTGGAAGCTGCAGATGCACCATCGCTATCAGGATTTGAATACGGTAATGTGCTGCGACCTCCGGAGGGAACAAACCCCCATCCAGGGAAGGATAAGCATAATCTGGGTTACCTGCACGTGTAGCAACAGTAAGTGGTAGGGAACTCGCCGCTCGAGGGACAGCACCCCCAGAGGCGGATGGCTCAGCGGCCCCTAGACTCCCCGATCCCGAGGAATTGAACCCTCTAGCACGGCATATGGAACATAACGGACTGTCATATGTCATCTGGGCCGATTAAACAAATCTTAAACGGCACCTTACACCCACAATGGCTGGGGCACTCACCACCTCCTATGCACTAGAATTCCTCAGTCGCCACAAGGTCAGGAATGCGGAATTGGAGAGTCAAAAAAGTGACCATGCCCGGTAACAAGGTAGGCCGTGCAGTCCAAAAAGCGTCCTGACTGCAAAGGCCGCGTCACTTCCAAGTCCGTTATGTTCCACAAAACCATGAGCTAAGTAACACTACACATAAACATGATTAAAAAAAACCCTGTTCATATAACCCCCTTGGGAGATATTAACCCTTGATTCCAAGATACAAAAGGAGCCTCACTGAGACCCTGATTACTCTAGTTGGTCCCGCAAGGTGGTATCCTCTCGGGAAAACATTTGTAATACAAACCAATCAGACGAAAAGTAAAATGAAACGATCTTACCGGAATCTACGCCATAGAACAGGAACACGGTCCTTCAAGTGTGACAGATAGTAGCCTCGCCTCTGTAATGGACTTGAGAAGAAAAAAGCAGGCAGCGAAACTCGTCAACGCTGATTGCTTATGGAGCTGTTAAAAAATGAGTCAGGATGGTTTCGCAGAAAGAGTCCGGAGATGCAGGTAGAGTCTAACTTTCATCCAAGCTCTCACTGAGAGGCCGACAGGATTACTTAAAACTCCAGTCCCATGCCGAAGAGTACTACCCTCCATAAGAGACAAAACGTAAATTTCTGACACTTCTCTGCCAACCTCCTGGGACGAAAGGCAAAGAATGACTGGGAGATGAGGGGAGTGGGAGAAGTATTTAAGCCTTTGGCTGGGGTGTCTTTGCCTCCTCCTGATGGCCAGGTTCTGAATGCCCAAAAGTAATGAATGCAGCTGTGGACTCTTTCAATTTATAAAGAAAATGCTTCAAATAAAAGCTATAGCCGTTTCAAATGTGTATTTAAAGGGACAGTACCAATTTCCATGTAACTGCATGCAATAGACACTACTATAAAGAAGAATATGCAAAAATACTGATCTAAAAATCCAGTATAAAACCTTTTAAAAACTTACTTAGAAGCTCCCAGTTTAACTCTGTTAATAAAGTAGTCTTGGACACCCACTGAAAGGCGCTGGGTAAACATAAGAGCAGACACTCCCCCCCCCTCCCCTGCATATAATAAGACAGATAACAAACAGGAGCCTGCAGGAGTCTGTAAACACATATATACATCTGACACTGTGGGGCTTGGTTAGGAGTTTGAACATTAGCACAATGTTCTTAAAAAATAAGTAAAACTATATATTTTTATAAAAACACTACCAGATGGGCTATATAAATGGATCATATACAAAACATTTATGCAAAAAAAAAATCTAGTGTACAATGTCCCTTTAAGTATGCACCATTCACCAGCATTTAAAACACAGCACTTGTTTGGAGAGCCTAAGGTGATTTTAAAATCTGGTGATGATTCAATTTATTGATGGCCGACATGATACAATCCTCACTAGCGCTCTAACCAGCTGCAGTATTTAAAATGCTGGTGCACTTAGCATACCTAGCTATGCTTCACATGCGCATGCAGAGAAACATTTTAACAATAAAAACAGTAATATTGTGTGCCCAAGCTCACTGGTTAATAAGCTTAACTCCCACAGCTTAATTGGTTGAGAGGGACATTCCCCAAGAATAAAAACAAACATTTCCAATGCAAAAAAATCTTTGTATGATAGCAAACATCTTCGCTCCGCTTTTCCCAAAACTGGAATATCCTCTTGCCTTTGTGCTTTTATAATTTAGCTAATAATTTTCTAACAAATCACGCATCGTGTTTTAGTTCTGTTACTTTGTAGAAATCTACCTCTAGAATCAAAAATACTCTGTAACCACTTTGGTTTGTTTTAGCTACAGAAGACTTGGCTGATTTAATTAACATTTCTTTTTGGGATTATTTTTTGGAGGGGGATATACCGGTATATAAAACTCAATATATAATTGCCACTTGCAATGCATGCTTATTCAGTGAGTGTAGGGCATTAAGAAGAGATTACAATGCGAAAATGGTATGCACTTCTGACCCTGAAGCTGTGGGTACGCTTTACCCCCACAATGGGTTTAAAAACACAAATTTAAATGCGGATTGGGGAAAAAAAGAAAACAATGGCTCCTATTGTGTAATTGCAAGGGTTAAACCAAGAGACTTGCAGGGTCAATAGTGCTAAAACTACACAATCAAATTAGAGCATGCAATTTTTGCATGACAATGTCCCTTTAATTGAAGCACTACCAGACCTGCAACACAATTTGACACACGTATTACGTACTGTAAATTAATAAATTCCAAGGAAGCTAGCTCAAACAAACCCAATCCATCATTCACCTCATGCACATTAGGTGGTAAATGAATAAACCTAGAAGTGACCCTAAATCCCCTGATATGCTGAGAAAAAGTTTATGTTATAAAAATCAAAACATCTAGGGGCTAATAAGCATCTATTGGAACAGGATTTTTTTTTTTTTAAGGCAAAACACATAACAGGTGCACTCCCATGCAGTTTCAGAAGAGACAGTGATGGTAGCTATGCCCAAAACTTACCGGATCTGTTAGCATTGTCCGTATGTGGGATGTCAAAGCAAGTACAGCCAAGCAGTTAAAGAGAGTTCCGTTAATGACAGAATACCAAAAGTCTCTGGAAGGCAAGAGCATAACAAATGTCACCACAAAGTCCGCATAGAAGACCAGCATCCATGTAATCACGGCACAGACCATGCCACATCCATCTCGTATAAACCAAATCTTGTCAGCTACATCATTTTCTGATGGTGAAGAATCATAGCCATCACTTTCATTGAGAAGAGGATGATGCTCAACATCACGGAATCTGTGGCCTGAGGACTGCATGGTTTATGAGAGTGTCCTAGACATGAAAATGCACAAAAGAAAAACAATTAATGGCTGACTGTACGTGTTGTATGTCTGTGTAGCATTGTCAGTCTTTCCATTAAACATCTCAATGTTTGTCTTTTAATATTATCAGAGCAGAATATGCATAAACTGTCATCCAATTTGATAGAAATTGTGGTTATTGGTTACATTTTAACTAGATATCTAATAATCAAGAAAGCTGCTGGATTGTGTGGATTTTTCCTAAAATTACTGAGTGAACTTTACATTCCCAGACGTCATCTATTTTATAAATTCACAAATCTCTTGAGAGTGTATATTTATCACAAATAAGGGACCATAAAATTACAGAGATCTTGAAATGGCTACTAATTTGCAAAGTTTAGAAACAGTCATGTATGTATTATTACATAGCACTAAAAATAAAAGCAAAATAGGTTTTTGTTTAATATAAATATACAATCTTAAGAACCTAGTGTGGCCCCCGCTAGTGCTCTTGATGTGGTCCTATACTTCCTTATTTCACACCGTTTCCCTACTTTTTGCCATTCCACAGATTATACTTAATGTTTTTGACTTCCCTGTTCATGTCATTTTTTTCACCAGCTTTATGGAGTAAGAACCAGTTCCAATAACTGCACTACATCTCGTAAATTAGATTTTTTTTTGGTTCATTTTGCTATAGGTTAGTGCTAAAACAGAACAAGAATATAAAATTGTAAATACATAAAGTACAATAACTTAAAAAGATTAAACTAAAATGGCAAATAAGAAAAAAAACTGTAAAGAGCAGATAAAAACACAAGCTGCTATTGACTTTCAACTATAAAAAGGCAGACATCTACTAAAAATGCTATTGATTGAGAGGGAACATTGCTTTCAGCAGAGCATGATTCTTCTCCCTCCCCCGCTAAAGGACACTAGCACTTACAGAAATGTAATACCTAAGACTCCTAGCTGTTTTATTGGTTTTAACTATAGAGCTCTAAGATGCTTTCTTCACTATTTTTTCTTACTCTGCTCTTATCATATTACTAAATGAGCACATGAATGGAAAATCTTTTAAAATAAGATTTACTGCGATCAGAGGTTAAATGGTTAAACCGTAAGCGCTAGATCTTAAATTTATATACTGTAAACACTTTAACAACCTCTTCCCAAAACCATTACCAATAATGGTGACCTACCACTACTGACACCATAATTTCACAAACTCTCCAAAAACACAATTAACCCACCATTAAATCTGCTCTCTAAGAATCGTATGCTAAGAATCGTTGCTATTATAGGTATTGGTTGGAGTATTGTGTTATTTGTGATGAGGGATGTCTCAGCTTGGTTAGAGTAATAAAGTAGAAAATAAATCTAGCTGTCTGGACCTCTACTGTTCGTAATAATAGGTGTAAAATTTTAGACTTGTTACAAGTTACTAGTCATGAGTGTCAAAAGGTATTATTACATTTACTGTTTATGTAGTAATTTTATTAGGTGAGTCAAATCGGTTTTATATAGATATAGTGTATACCTTTTTATGTGAGTAAAAAATATGTGATGTACAATGCAGCTGCCGCTAATAACATTCCTAAAGTCAACAACAATGTACTCTTGTTTCCTATTTATATATTCCTAAAACTCAAATGTAACAAAGTGAAGGCAGAATCCATAGTCCAGGGATTTGTAACAAATATCAATTTATTCTTTTAGCATCAACAGAAAGGGAATATTGTATTTGAGAGAGAAAAATAAATAAATCTATGCTGTTACTAATTTAATATAAAATACTAGAAGCAATGACTAAATACAATTCTAGATCTGGCTAAATGTTTAAAGTTTTCTACCTACACTCCTATATAAAAGCATCCAGTGAATCTTAAGAAAAATATGGCTGGCTCAGTGGGTGCCTCCTAATATTCAAACATATTTTTTTTTAACTTTTTTATTAAAATGCCCAAAAAACAGAATTTATGCTTACCTGATAAATTACTTTCTCCAACGGTGTGTCCGGTCCACGGCGTCATCCATTACTTGTGGGAATATTCTCTTCCCCAACAGGAAATGGCAAAGAGCACAGCAAAAGATGTCCATATAGACCCTCCTCAGGCTCCGCCCCCCAGTCATTCGACCGACGGTTAGGAGAAAAAAGGAGAAACTATAGGGTGCCGTGGTGACTGTAGTATTTAGAGAAAGAAATTTTTCAAACCTGATTAAAAAAAACCAGGGCGAGCCGTGGACCGGACACACCGTTGGAGAAAGTAATTTATCAGGTAAGCATAAATTCTGTTTTCTCCAACATTGGTGCGTCCGGTCCATGGCGTCATCCATTACTTGTGGGAACCAATACCAAAGCTTTAGGACACGGATGAAGGGAGGGAGCAAATCAGGTTACCTAAACAGAAGGCTTGCAAAACCTTTCTCCCAAAAACAGCCTCCGAAGAAGCAAAAGTATCAAATTTGTAAAATTTGGCAAAAGTGTGCAGAGAAGACCAAGTCGCTGCCTTACATATCTGATCAACAGAAGCCTCGTTCTTGAAGGCCCATGTGGAAGCCACAGCTCTAGTGGAGTGAGCTGTGACTCGTTCAGGAGGCTGCCGTCCGGCAGTCTCATAAGCCAATCGGATAATGCTTTTCAGCCAGAAAAAAAGAGAGGTAGCCGTAGCTTTTTGTCCTCTCCTCTTACCAGAGTAAACGACAAACAAAGATGAGGTTTGTCTAAAATCCTTAGTTGCTTCTAAATAGAACTTTAAAGCACGAACTACATCTAAATTGTGTAACAAACGTTCCTTCTTTGAAACTGGATTCGGACACAGAGAAGGAACAACTATTTCCTGGTTAATATTCCTGTTGGAAACAACCTTCGGAAGAAAACCAGGCTTAGTATGCAAAACGACCTTATCTGAATGGAACACCAGATAGGGTGTATTACACTGCAAAGCAGATAATTCTGAAACTCTTCTTGCAGAAGAAATAGCAACCAAAAACAGAACTTTCCAAGATAGTAACTTGATATCTATGGAATGTAAGGGTTCAAACGGAACCCCTTGAAGAACTGAAAGAACTAAATTTAGACCCCAAGGAGGAGTCAAGGGTCTGTAAACAGGCTTGATTCTGACCAAAGCCTGTACAAAAGCTTGTACAACTGGCACAGCTGCCAGTCGTTTGTGTAACAAGACAGATAAAGCAGAAATCTGTCCTTTTAGAGAACTCGCTGACAATCCCTTATCCAAACCTTCTTGGAGAAAGGAGAGGATCTTAGGAATTTTAATCTTACTCCAGGAGAATCCTTTGGATTCACACCAACAGATATATCTTTTCCATATTTTATGGTAAATCTTTCTAGTCACAGGTTTTCTGGCTTGGACCAGAGTATCTATCACTGAATCTGAAAACCCACGCTTGGATAAAATCAAACGTTCAATATCCAAGCAGTCAGCTGCAGAGAAACTAGATTTGGATGTTCGAATGGACCTTGTACTAGAAGATCCTGTCTCAAAGGTAGCTTCCATGGTGGAGCCGATGACATATTCACCAGGTCTGCATACCAAGTCCTGCGCGGCCACGCAGGAGCTATCAGAATCACCGAGGCCTTCTCCTGTTTGATCCTGGCTACAAGCCTGGGAAGGAGAGGGAACGGTGGAAACGCATAAGCTAGGTTGAACGACCAAGGCGCCACTAATGCATCCACTAGAGTCGCCTTGGGATCCCTGGATCTGGACCCGTAGCAAGGAACCTTGAAGTTCTGACGGGACGCCATCAGATCCATGTCTGGAAAGCCTCATAATTGAGTCAACTGGGCAAACACCTCCGGGTGGAGTTCCCACTCCCCCGGATGGAAAGTCTGACGACTCAGATAATCCGCCTCCCAGTTGTCTACTCCTGGGATGTGGATTGCAGATAGGTGGCAGGAGTGATCCTCCGCCCATTTGATGATTTTGGATACCTCTCATCGCCAAGGAACTCCTTGATGGTTGATGTAAGCTACAGTCGTCATGTTGTCTGACTGGAATCTTATGAATCCGGCCTTCGCTAGTTGAGGCCAAGCCCGGAGAGCATTGAATATTGCTCTCAGTTCCAGGATGTTGATCGGGAGAAGAGACTCTTCCCGAGACCATAAACCCTGAGCTTTCAGGGAATCCCAGACCGCGCCCCAGCCTAATAGACTGGCGTCGGTCGTGACAATGACCCACTCTGGTCTGCGGAAACTCATTCCCTGAGACAGGTGATCCTGGGACAACCACCAACGGAGTGAGTCTCTGGTCATCTGGTCTACTTGAATCTTTGGAGACAAGTCTGTATAGTCCCCATTCCACTGCTTGAGCATGCACAGTTGTAATGGTCTTAGATGAATTCGAGCAAAAGGAACTATGTCCATTGCTGCAACCATCAACCCTACTACTTCCATGCACTGAGCTATGGAAGGCTGCAGAATAGAGTGAAGAACTTGACAAGCGTTTAGAAGCTTTGACTTTCTGACTTCTGTCAAGAAGATCTTCATTTCTAAAGAATCTATTATTGTTCCCAAAAAGGGAACTCTTGTTGACGGAGACAGGGAACTCTTTTCTACGTTCACCTTCCACCCGTGAGATCTGAGAAAGGCTAGAACAATGTCTGTATGAGCCTTTGCCTTGGAAAGAGACGACGCTTGAATTAGAATGTCGTCCAGATAGGGTGCCACTGCAATGCCCCTTGGTCTTAGAACCACTAGAAGGGACCCGAGCACCTTTGTGAAAATTCTGGGAGCAGTGGCTAGTCCGAATGGGAGAGCCACGAACTGATAATGTTTGTCCAGAAAGGCGAACCTTAGGAACTGATGATGAGAAATTTGTTTGGAATTTTTAAATCCAGAATTGGTCTGAAAGTTCCCTCTTTTTTGGGAACTACAAACAGATTTGAGTAAAACCCCTGACCTTGTTCCACAGTTGGAACTGGGTGTATCACTCCCATTTTTAACAGGTCTTCTACACAATGTAAGAATGCCTGTCTCTTTATTTGGTTTGAAGATAAGTGAGAAATGTGGAACCTTCCCCTTGGGGGTAGTTCCTTGAATTCTAGAAGATAACCCTGAGAGACTATTTCTAGTGCCCAGGGATCCTGAACATCTCTTGCCCAAGCCTGAGCAAAGAGAGAGAGTCTGCCCCCTACTAGATCCGGTCCCGGATCGGGGGCTACCCCTTCATGCTGTTTTGGTAGCAGCAGCAGGCTTCTTGGCCTGTTTACCCTTGTTCCAGCCTTGCATTGGTTTCCAAGCTGGTTTAGTCTGGGAAGCGTTACCCTCTTGTCTAGAGGCTGCAGAGTTGGAAGCCGGTCCGTTCCTGAAATTGCGAAAGGAACGAAAATTTGACTTATTCTTACCCTTGAAAGGCCTATCTTGTGGGAGGGCATGGCCCTTTCCCCCAGTGATGTCTGAAATAATTTCTTTCAATTCTGGCCCAAAAAGGGTCTTACCCTTGAAAGGGATATTAAGCAATTTTGTCTTGGAAGATACATCCGCCGACCAAGACTTTAGCCAGAGCGCTCTATGCGCCACAATTGCAAATCCTGAATTTTTCGCCGCTAATCTCGCTAACTGCAAAGCGGTGTCTAAAATAAAGGAATTCGCTAACTTAAGTGCGTGAATTCTGTCCATGACCTCCTCATATGGAGTCTCCCTACTGAGCGACTTTTCCAGTTCCTCGAACCAGAACCACGCCGCTGTAGTGACAGGAATAATGCACGAAATAGGTTGAAGGAGGTAACCTTGCTGTTCAAAAATCTTTTTAAGCAAACCCTCCAATTTTTTATCCATAGGATCTTTGAAAGCACAATTGTCCTCAATGGGAATGGTCGTGCGTTTGGCTAGTGTAGAAACCGCCCCCTCGACCTTAGGGACTGTTTGCTATGTGTCCTTCCTGGGGTCGACCATGGGGAACAATTTCTTAAATATAGGAGGAGGGACAAAAGGTATGCCTGGCGTCTCCCACTCCTTATTCACTATGTCCGCCACCCTTTTAGGTATCGGAAAGGCATCAGGGTGCACCGGGACCTCTAGGAACTTGTCCATCTTGCACAATTTTTCTGGGATGACCAGATTGTCACAATCATCCAGAGTAGATAGCACCTCCTTAAGTAATGCGCGGAGATGCTCTAATTTAAAATGTCACAACATCAGGTTCTGCCTGCTGAGAAATTCTTCCTGTATCAGAAATTTCTCCATCTGACAAACCCTCCCTCACTGCCACTTCAGACTGGTGTGAGGGTATGACAGATAAATTATCATCAGCGCCCTCCTGCTCTACAGTGTTTAAAACTGAGCAATCGCGCTTTCTCTGAAATGCTGGCATTTTGGATAAAATATTAGCTATGGAGTTATCCATTACTGCCGTCAATTGTTGCATAGTAACAAGCATTGGCGCGCTAGAAGTACTAGGGGTCGCCTGCGTGGGCATAACTGGTATAGACACAGAAGGAGAGGATGCAGAACTATCCCTACTTCCTTCATCTGAGGAATCATCCTGGGCAACCTTACAAAATGTGACAGTACTGTCCTTACTTTGTTTGGACGCCATGGCACAATTATCACATACATTTGAAGGGGGAACCACCTTGGCCAATTATCCAATCTATACCAAATTTTCACCACAGTGTCTTAATGCATTCAAAGTATTGCACCCTAATTTTCAAACTGTTAACCCTTAAAATGCGGAAACCGGAGCCGTTTGCAATTTAACCCCACTACAGTCCCAGCCACAGCCTTTGTTGCGACTTCACCTATCCCAGGGGGGTATACGATACCAATTCAAGCCTTCTAGGAACGTTTTCAGTGGATACCAGACCCTCTCACATGCGGCTGCATGCACTGCACTCAAAAGAAACTGCGCAATAATGGCGCGAAAATGAGGCTCTGCCTACTACAGTGAAAGGCCCTTCCTGACTGGGAAGGTGTCTTAACTAGTGCCTGGCGATAAAAACGTTCCCCAAATAATAAAAAGTGTGAAATCAACTTCAAACTTTAAATAATAAGAGTGTCAACCAGTTAATAGCCCATAATAAGCCCTTTATTCTTTCTGAGTCTAAGAAAATGGCTTACCGATCCCCATGAGGGAAAATGACAGCCTTCCAGCATTACACAGTCTTGTTAAAAAAATGTCTAGTCATACCTTGAGCAGAAAAGTCTGCAAACTGTTCCCCCCAACTGAAGTTCTCTGGGCTCAACAGTCCTGCGTGGGAACAGCAATTGATTTTAGTTACTGCTGCTAAAATCATACTCTTCTTTTAAACAGAACTCTTCATCTCTTTCTGTTTCAGAGTAAATAGCACATACCAGTACTATTTCAAAATAACAAACTCTTGATAGAAGAATAAAAAACTACAACTAAACACCACATACTCTTCACCATCTCCGTGGAGATGCTACTTGTTCAGAGCGGCAAAGAGAATGACTGGGGGGCGGAGCCTGAGGAGGGGCTATATGGACAGCTTTTGCTGTGCTCTTTGCCATTTCCTGTTGGGGAAGAGAATATTCCCACAAGTAATGGATGACGCCATGGACCGGACACACCAATGTTGGAGAAATGTATGTACAAGCCACTCAAAAACATAATACAGAAGATTATGTGCTTAATCCAAAACACAAAAAAAGGAAAAGTCACACTTTTACGAGCACTGGGCATAAGCTCAGGTCGCCTCAAACTTTAATGATATCACATTTAGACACTTGATATTATAAAATATGCTATCCTAATTAACCTCTAGACACCGTTAGGACTTCCCATGACTCCTTAAAAGCATTGGGCTTTATTACTGTTAGGAAGCCATGGGACATCCTAACTTGTGTGGCGTCCTGCTCCCCCTCTGTTACAAAATGAGCACTAGATCCGACTGGGGGGGACTTACCTGGCAACTCAGGCAGTCCCCATGAATCCAACCAGTGCTTAAATAGAGTGACAATGAATCACTGATACAATGTGACAGCCAATGAGTGCAATCATTGGCTGTCAGCACTGTTCCCACTTCCTCACTCGGTTCAGTGCGATCTGACGCGAGAGAGGAAGACAGACATTCAGTGATATAGTGTCCTAAAGTTCTTTACAGTTTTCATAAAAAAAAAAATATAACAACCCTTTCATTGCTGATCACAGTGTTATTGTTGTGATGACTGATCAGTACAATATTACTGTTTATTACTTTTGGGGTGCATTTTTTTTTTTAGTTACAATTTGACCCTTTTTGTCATTGGTTTTTTTTTTTTATTTTTAGGTTTTAAACCCTTTCCTGTTGTTTTTGATCACTGCCCTGCCCTTTGTCTGTGATCAGTCTGATCGGTGTGTTCTGTCTGATTAACCGTTATTTTTATTTTTTTTTTACACGGTTAGTGTACTAAGAAAAGAGAAGAAATGTAACCCTTTTAGTGCTCTTTAGATTCTTGTTGGGTGGTGTTAACTGGTGGGAGGGTTGAGGGATTTAGTATAAGGCAGGAGTTAAAAAAATAAATAAAAAAACATTTCCCCTTTTGCATCATATTATATTGCAGAGGAAACTTACAACATTCTCGCAAAGGATTAAGAGAGCGACACCTTTGCTTGATCTGATAGGGACCCTCTAACAGCATCAGATATAGAGCCCCTAAGTGACACTACTAGCTATAGTGTTCCCAGCCATACAAACATTTACGGCAACTGATAACATCATAGCAAGCATTTCAGCTTGTGAGCAAATAAATTATTTTAACCTGTTTCTCGCCTACATGTTTGAGAATATAGCTACTCAAAAAAAAAAAAAAAAAAAATGTATATTCCAGCCAGTATCGGTCGGCATATCCAAATTCTCAGCACGTTAAGAAAAAAATAACACCTGGCACCTCACTGACCCCAACCGAAATTAAAATGTTTTGGGCACTGATCTTGGTAATGGGTATAGTGAAAAAACCCAGCATAGATTTCTACTCGCACCAGCACCCCATCCTGGCTACCCCTCTTTTCCTAGGGATTATGAAGAGGGATAGAGAAAAGCTGCCGCGGTTTCTGCATTTTAAGGATAATGCCCAGTGCCCCCCAAAAACTGACCCCTTGACAGGCTATACAAGATACGGCCCTGATCAAACACCTGTCTGAAAAGTTTTCTGAAAATTACACACCTGAGCAGAACATCTGTGTAAATGAATCCCTTGTGTAATTTAAGGGAAGATTGAGTTTTAAGCAATATATTCAAACTAAGCATTCATTTAAGCGTTCAAGCTATGGAATCAAATTTTATAAATCGTGAAAATGCACTACAAGTTATACCGGGGTATTTCGCATTTATGAAGGCAAAGACAGACAGCCATCTTGATTCACCTGGTTGTCCAGATTCTAGTGGCACAAATAGCAAGATTGTTTAGGATCTCCTCCTACCCTTGCTAAACAAAGGCTACTATCTATGGCTAGAACACTATACCATCATAGATTTGTTTAAAAAAAAAGTATTTTATTTTGAAACCATAGCCTGTGGTACAGTGTGGAAAAAAATTGCACAGGTTTCCCCCAGAAGCTGACATACAACAAAAAAGCACAACATCATCCTTACGCCATGATAAAGTGCTGGCCCTTCAGTACACTGACAGAAAAGAAGCATACACAATGCATGATGAAAATACAGTGCCAGTGTCTGTCAGGGGAAAAGATGCACAAATCCAAAAAAACAGTGCGTTGTTCAGTACTGCAGATATATGGAGGGAGTAGATTTAGCTGATCAGTGCATACAACCATATCTGGTTCAATGCAAGACCCGCCTTAGCCATATACTTAACACAGATAACAGTCTATAATTCATATGTGCTGTACAAAATAGGAGCCACAGGGAAGCCATACAATTTCCTGGAATTTACACTAAATATATTTTCAGATATTTTGTTTAACCTGACTCCTAATCCTCCCAAATTTGAATCAGAGAATGCCCAGAGACTTTGCAGCAAGCACTTTACTTGTAGGAGTCCCCACCCCCAGCCTGCTACTATTGCCCTTCCTGCCCATCTCTACCTGAGCTATGTATTACAGGTGGTTTCAGAATATTCCATACAGAGTTAAACTATTGATTTAAAGGAATCTGTAGGTGTTCTTGGTTTATTGTATTATTTTGTATTCCTGACCTATCTTGTGGCGATTACTCTGTCAGCTGCCTGTACCAACTTATTGGCTTATACTGACTACTCTGACTTCTGGATCCCCATTGGCCTGTCCCTTATTTTGTGACTAAGTTGCTACAAAAAAAAAAAAAAACTGGACATACCCCTTTTGGAATACCCTGGGTTGTCTACTTTTGAAAATGGTATGCCATGATGAGGATAATTTTTATTTTTGGGCTGCAATACTGTCTCAAAGGTGACATAGGCCCAGAAAATCCATGTGTCAAATTTCCATGTAAATGGGCAGAACTCATATTCAGGTTTGTAAACACCTGAAAACCTTTACATGGGGGGTATTGTTGAACATCGCTGAACAAAAATATGAGCGTTTTATTGCATGATTATGATATTCACTTTAAAAAAAATGTGTGTTTAAGCTTGGAAAACACAACATGTCTTAATTTCTCACTCTTACTTAGATTTTATTCATGTTAAATTATAGTTCATATAAACGTATTTGATGTCAAAAGAAAGCCCTATTTGTCCTGTAAAAAGCAATATTTAATAAGTTAATAACGTCACAGCCCGGGGAGAAAACAGAATTTATGCTTACCTGATAAATGACTTTCTCCAACGGTGTGTCCGGTCCACGGCGTCATCCTTACTTGTGAGAAATATCTCTTCCCCAACAGGAAATGGCAAAGAGTCCCAGCAAAAGCTGTCCACATAGTCCCTCCTAGGCTCCGCCCACCCCAGTCATTCGACCGACGGACAGGAGGAAAAAACAGGAGAAACTATAGGGTGCCGTGGTGACTGTAGTTAGAGAAAATAATTCATCAAACCTGATTAAAAAACCAGGGCGGGCCGTGGACCGGACACACCGTTGGAGAAAGTAATTTATCAGGTAAGCATAAATTCTGTTTTCTCCAACACTGGTGTGTCCGGTCCACGGCGTCATCCTTACTTGTGGGAACCAATACCAAAGCTTTAGGACACGGATGAAGGGAGGGAGCAAATCAGGTTACCTAAACAGAAGGCACCACAGCTTGCAAAACCTTTCTCACAAAAATAGCCTCCGAAGAAGCAAAAGTATCAAATTTGTAAAATTTGGCAAAAGTGTGCAGTGAAGACCAAGTCGCTGCCTTACATATCTGATCAACAGAAGCCTCGTTCTTGAAGGCCCATGTGGAAGCCACAGCCCTAGTAGAGTGAGCTGTGATTCTTTCAGGAGGCTGACGTCCGGCAGTCTCGTAAGCCAATCGGATGATGCTTTTAAGCCAAAAGGAAAGAGGTAGAAGTCTCTTTTTGACCTCTCCTTTTACCAGAATAGACGACAAACAGAGAAGATGTTTGTCTGAACTCTTTTGTAGCTTCTAAATAGAATTTTAGAGCACGGACTACGTCTAAATTGTGTAACAAACGTTCCTTCTTTGAAACTGGATTCGGACACAAAGAAGGTACAACTATCTCCTGGTTAATATTTTTGTTGGAAACAACCTTTGGAAGAAAACCAGGCTTAGTACGCAAAACAACCTTATCTGAATGGAACACAAGATAGGGCGGAGGCTCAGAAACTCTTCTAGCAGAAGAAATAGCAACCAAAAACAAAACTTTACAAGATAACAACTTAATATCTATGGAATGTAAAGGTTCAAACGGAACCCCTTGGAGAACTTAAAGAACTAGATTTAAACTCCAGGGAGGAGTCAAAGGTCTGTAAACAGGCTTGATCCTAACCAGAGCCTGAACAAATGTTTGAATATCTGGCACAGCTGCCAGTCGTTTGTGTAGTAAGACAGATAACGCAGAAATCTGTCCCTTTAGAGAACTCGCTGATAATCCTTTATCCAAACCTTCTTGTAGAAAGGAAAGGATCTTAGGAATTTTGATCTTATTCCATAGGAATCCCTTGGATTCACACCAGCAGATATATCTTTTATATATTTTATGGTAAATTTTTCTAGTTACAGGTTTTCTGGCTTGAACCAGAGTATCTATCACAGAATCTGAAAACCCACGCTTTGATAGAATCAAGCGTTCAATTTCCAAGCCGTCCGCTGGAGGGAGACCAGATTTGGATGTACGAATGGACCCTGTACAAGAAGGTCCTGTCTCAAAGGTAGCTTCCATGGTGGAGCCGATGACATATTCACCAGGTCTGCATACCAAGTCCTGCGTGGCCACGCAGGAGCTATCAAGATCACCGAGGCCCTCTCCTGCTTGATCCTGGCTACCAGCCTGGGAATGAGAGGAAACGGTGGAAACACATAAGCTAGGTTGAAGGTCCAAGGCGCTACTAGTGCATCCACTAGAGTCGCCTTGGGATCCCTGGATCTGGACCCGTAACAAGGAACCTTGAAGTTCTGACAAGACGCCATCAGATCCATGTCTGGAATGCCCCATAATTGAGTTAATTGGGCAAAGATCTCCGGGTGAAGTTCCCACTCCCCCGGATGGAATGTCTGACGACTCAGATAATCCGCCTCCCAGTTTTCCACTCCTGGGATGTGGATCGCAGATAGTTGGCAGGAGTGATCCTCCGCCCATTCTATTATTTTGGTCACTTCTCTCATCGCCAGGGAACTCCTTGTTCCCCCCTGATGATTGACATAAGCAACAGTCGTCATGTTGTCTGATTGGAATCTGATAAATCTGGCCTTTGCTAGTTGAGGCCAAGCCCTGAGAGCATTGAATATCGCTCTCAGTTCCAGAATGTTTATCGGGAGAAGAGACTCTTCCCGAGACCAAAGTCCCTGAGCTTTCAGGGATTCCCAGACCGCGCCCCAGCCTACTAGACTGGCGTCGGTCGTGACGATGACCCACTCTGGTCTGTGGAAGCTCATTCCCTGGGACAGGTGGTCCAGGGTTAGCCACCAACGGAGTGAGTCTCTGGTCTTCTGATCTACTTGAATCACTGGAGAAAAGTCTGTATAGTCCCCATTCCACTGTTTCAGCATGCACAGTTGTAATGGTCTTAGATGAATTCGCGCAAAAGGAACTATGTCCATTGCTGCAACCATCAACCCTACTACTTCCATGCACTGAGCTACGGAAGGACGTGGAATAGAATGAAGAACTTGACAAGCGTTTAGAAGTTTCCCAAGAAAGGAACTCTTGTCGACGGAGACAGGGAACTTTTTTCTATGTTCACTTTCCATCCGTGAGATCTGAGAAAGGCCAGAACGATGTCTGTGTGAGCCTTTGCCTTTGAGAGAGACGACGCTTGTATCAGAATGTCGTCCAAGTAAGGAACTACTGCAATGCCCCTTGGTCTTAGAACCGCTAGAAGGGACCCGAGTACCTTTGTGAAAATCCTTGGAGCAGTGGCTAACCCGAATGGGAGGGCCACAAACTGGTAATGTTTGTCCAGAAAGGTGAACCTTAGGAACTGATGATGATCCTTGTGGATAGGAATATGTAGATACGCATCCTTGAGATCCACGGTAGTCATAAATTGACCTTCCTGGATTGTAGGTAGAATAGTTCGAATGGTCTCCATTTTGAACGATGGAACCCTGAGAAATTTGTTTAGGATCTTTAAATCCAGAATTGGTCTGAAAGTTCCCTCTTTTTTGGGAACTACAAACAGATTTGAGTAAAATCCCATTCCCTGTTCCGCCGTTGGAACTGGGTGTATCACTCCCATTTTTAACAGGTCTTCTACACAATGTAAAAATGCCTGTCTCTTTATTTGGTTTGAGGATAAGTGAGACATGTGGAACCTTCCCCTTGGGGGTAGTTCCTTGAATTCCAGAAGACAACCCTGGGAGACTATTTCTAGTGTCCAGGGATCCTGAACATCTCTTGTCCAAGCCTGAGCGAAGAGAGAGAGTCTGCCCCCTACTAGATCCGGTCCCGGATCGGGGGCTACTTCATGCTGTTTTGTTAGCAGCAGCAGGCTTCTTGGCCTGCTTTCCCTTGTTCCAGCCTTGCATCGGTTTCCAGGCTGGTTTGGTTTGTGAAGCATTACCCTCTTGTTTAGAGGATGCGGAATTAGAGGCCGGTCCATTCCTGAAATTGCGAAAGGAACGAAAATTAGACTTATTCTTGGCTTTGAAAAGCCTATCTTGTGGGAGGGCATGGCCCTTTCCCCCAGTGATGTCTGAGATAATCTCTTTCAATTCTGGCCCAAAGAGAGTTTTACCCTTGAAGGGGATATTAAGCAATTTTGTCTTGGAAGATACATCCGCTGACCAAGACTTTAGGGAAAGCGCTCTGCGTGCCACAATTGCAAACCCTGAATTTTTCGCCGCTAATCTAGCTAATTGCAAAGCGGCATCTAAAATAAAAGAATTAGCCAACTTAAGTGCGTGAACTCTGTCCATAACCTCCTCATACAGAGTCTCTCTACTGAGCGACTTTTCTAGTTCCTCGAACCAGAACCACGCTGCTGTAGTGACAGGAACAACTCGATAGGAATAGTAGTGCGCTTGTTTAGAGTAGAAACTGCCCCCTCGACCTTAGGGACTGTCTGCCATAAGTCCTTTCTGGGGTCGACCATAGGAAATAATTTCTTAAATATAGGAGGGGGGACAAAAGGTATGCCGGGCTTCTCCCACTCCTTATTTACTATGTCCGCCACCCGCTTGGGTATAGGAAAAGCGTCGGGGTGCACCGGAACCTCTAGGAACTTGTCCATCTTGCATAATTTTTCTGGAATGACCAGGTTGTCACAATCATCCAGAGTAGATAACACCTCCTTAAGCAGTGCGCGGAGATGCTCTAATTTAAATTTAAATGTCACAACATCAGGTTCAGCTTGTTGAGAAATTTTTCCTGAATCTGAAATTTCCCCATCTGACAAAACCTCCCTCATGGCCCCTTCAGATTGGTGTGAGGGTATGACAGAGCAATTATCATCAGCGCCCTCCTGCTCTTCAGTTTTTAAAACAGAGCAATCGCGCTCTCTCTGATATGTAGGCATTTTGGATAAAATATTTGCTATGGAGTTATCCATTACTGCCGTCAATTGTTGCATAGTAATAAGCATTGGTGCGCTAGAAGTACTAGGGGCCTCCTGCGTGGGCAAAACTGGCGTAGACACAGAAGGAGATGATGTAGAACTATGTCTACTCCCTTCATCTGATGAAACATCTTGGGCAATTTTACTATCTGTGGCAGCACTGTCCTTACTTTGTTTGGACGCTATGGCACAATTATCACAAAATCTTGAAGGGGGAGACACATTGACTTTCATACATATAGAACATAGCTTATCTGAAGGTACAGACATGTTAAACATGCTTAAACTTGTCAATAAAGCACAAAAACCGTTTTAAAACAAAAACGTTACTGTCTCTTTAAATTTTAAACAGTGCACACTTTATTACTGAATATGTGAAAAAGTATGAAGGAATTGTTCAAAATTTACCAAATTTTCACCACAGTGTCTTAAAGCATTAAAAGTATTGCACACCAATTTTCAGAGCTTTAACCCTTAAAATAACGAAACCGGAGCCGGTTACAGTTTTAACCCCTCTACAGTCCCAGCTACAGCCTTTGCTGCGACTTTACCAAACCCAGGGGGGAATACGATACCAAATGAAGCCTTCTAGGAACCTTTCCAACTACTTTCAGATCCACACACATGCATCTGCATGTCTTGCTCTCAAAAGTAACTGCGCAGTAATGGCGCGAAAATGAGGCTCAGCCTACAACTGGGAAGGCCCTTCCTGACTGGAAAGGTGTCTAACTCAGTGCCTGACGTTAAAAAACATTCCCCAAGCTTAAAAGTGTGAATTTCAAGCATAAACATGTATAAAATGCTCAAATAAAGCAATCGATTTGCCCATAAAAGTGTCTACCAGTTTTACAGCCCATATTAAGCCCTTTATTCTGTTTGAGACTAAGAAAATGGCTTACCGGTCCCCATGAGGGGAAATGACAGCCTTCCAGCATTACACAGTCTTGTTAGAAATATGGCTAGTCATACCTTAAGCAGAAAAGTCTGCTAACTGTTTCCCCCAACTGAAGTTACTTCATCTCAACAGTCCTATGTGGAAACAGCAAACGATTTTAGTTACTGCTGCTAAAATCATCTTCCTCTCACAAACAGAATCTTCATCTTTTTCTGTTTCAGAGTAAATAGTACATACCAGCACTATTTTAAAATAACAAACTTTTGATAGTAGAATAAAAAACTACAACTAAACACCACATACTCTTAACCATCTCCGTGGAGATGTTGCCTGTGCAACTGCAAAGAGAATGACTGGGGTGGGCGGAGACTAGGAGGGACTATGTGGACAGCTTTTACTGGGACTCTTTGCCATTTCCTGTTGGGGAAGAGATATTTCCCACAAGTAAGGATGACGCCGTGGACCGGACACACCAATGTTGGAGAAACAACGTTTGGTGGATTGAAGATTCGTCATCTGTCAATCAATTGATGAATATGGCGTGCTTATCCTTATAGCATTACAGGGTAAAAAAACTCAGAAGATAAGTATATATACTACACATTTGATGAATGAAAGTCTCATTCATTTTTTAAATTCTATCCTATGACTTGAGCGACTATGCTCCAGTTTACATTCACTTTAATGTGAAAAAGGTAAATTATGGTTGAACAAACATATAGCTCAAATTCTAGGTTTTGATTACGTTCAGAACTTGGACAATTGCCTAATCATTTGCACCACAGAGCTCAGACCACAATAAAAAAAAATACCCAAATGAATCTACACCAAAGTTCTTTTATCAATAATGCACATGCCCATCAACCACAGATATTTCAATAAAAACATCTTAAATAAATTAACATTATCATCACATGGCTTTTAAACTGTCATTAAAGGGACAGTTAACACAATTTTTTTTTATTTTCTAAAAAGATAGATAATGCCTTTACTACCCATTCCCCATCTTTGCACAACCAACATGGTTATATCAACATACTTTATAACCTTTAAACCTCTAAATTTCTGTCTGTTTCTAAGTCCCTAAAGACAGCTCCATAATCAAATGCTTTCGTATTTGCTTTTCACAACAGGGGAAGCTAGTTCATGTGAGCCCTATAGATAACATTGTGCTTACACCTGTGGATGCTAACAACACAGCACTAATTGGCTTAAATGCAAGTCAATATATAATAAATAAAAAAAGTCATGTGATCCGGGGGCCATCAGAAGATGCTTAGAAACAAGGTAATCACAGAGGTAAAAAAACATTTCATCTTGTTTAAGTAAAGAATGATTTCTAAAACAACTGCACAAATAAGCCTGTATTGATAGTTCACATATTTTCCTCAACCTGTTTTAGTACAGAAGTTGAAACGTGAATTTGTAACTTTAGAGTCAACCACAAAAATGAGTCGACGGCTTTTTTTTTTTTTTTTTTTAAAAGAAGCCAAAAATGCAGGAGTTAGAATTTAAGAATCATGGCTCTCTAGCTTACAGCATATGTCAAGCTCTGATTTAGCTTGCTTAATTAACCATGCCAGCATTACTGCTGTAGAACTGCTTAATTAAGGTCAAGCTCGTAAGCACATTTCTATGGATAGCTACAAAGTCATTATACAATTTAAACAAAAAGATCCTAAATAACACTCTTTATTTTGCCATTTGATAAACATGCAACCTGGAAGAAAACTGCTAATTTCTGCTAAATCAGTTACTGGCTGATTATTCGCTTGACAAGTGGGTTTCACACAAGTCAAGTCATGTCAAGTTCATTGCCTACCATGGATGCTTCTGCCAGCAAAACAATTAGGAGCTTATAGTGAAGCCTGAAGCATTTGTGCACAACTTTATGTTAGAAACAACATTTTTATTTGTAAATTTAAAAGGATGAGACACAAATTGAGTGGAATAAAATAAAAGTTTAAAAAAATAATAAATAAATAAAAAAATAAATAAAAAAAACTTACCTCAGAAATTGTGTAAATGTTATTCAGACATAGCAGGATGCCTTTCAGCTCCCAGGATCCAATTAATCATGTCTGGAGGAATCTATAAATACATTAAGAAAAAAAAAACAAACTTAGCCATTGCACCTCGCAGAAAACTGGTGCCCAACATTTGCCCTCATGCTCCTAGTAAAAAGGCAGGATGTTTGCAGGGAAGTAATGTTACATTTCACTGGTACAGAGAGGGCATTCAATGCCATGCACACACTAAAGCACTGGAAGGAGCTACTTGCATGACAGCTTGGAGTTAAATAAACTTTTGTTCAGCCATGTGTAACAAAGGCACAGCAAATCATTTCTTCTAGGTATCAAGCCCACAGCAAAAACAACCACTGCACTTGCTCCACAGTTAGCAATGCATCCGCATGTAGAGATAAAAGGGAATTTTTAAGAAATTATTTTGTTAATCCTTCAAAGGAAAAATGGGAAATGAGTGTCTTACCTGCCCTGCTAGATTGTTTAAATACCATAACATTTGTTATAGTTGAAAAGCCACTCCCTTTAAATAGCAAGTAAACTTGTAATAATGACATATACACGCACACACCAACATAGGTGATTCTTCTTTCTCATGAATTTCAAAATGTACCTCCTCTATTTTATCTGCGTAGAATATGGTGCTGTGAAGTCAAGGTGTGGGAAGCATCATTTTAACTACATCACAATGACAATGAAGTTATAAATGTGACTGACAAACAAGAGAACCCAAAAGCATGCTGTAATTATACATCTACAACACATTTATACAGTTCTATCAGAATGAAACCTTACCGGTTCTACTACTCAAGACAGCACAGTACCCAACAAGCTAAATATAAAAAAAAATCCAGTTCAGCTTTCTAACTTTCTGGATTTTTCAAGATGTATTCACCTTTTGAAAAGTTGATTGTGCACAATGACATCATATTCATGTTCCTACCTCTTTTGTTGAATAAAAACAAACATAAAATAAAGATGGAAGTTTTAAAACATGAAATAAATAGAAATGCTGTTTGCCTTTTAGGAAAATGGTACAATAAGCAGCCTCTCTAGATGAAGAAGTGTCAATGTTAAGATTACCACCAGTATTTGTATGTTTTAATTATGCACAGAAGAAGAAAAAAAACAAAAAAACACTTTGCAAAATACTTTTAGCATTTATTTTATACCCTTTTCATGTAATTTAGCTCTGAAAAATGAGTTTTTTCTAATAACCAGAACTGAAAAAGCACACTGCAGACTTCTCAAGGCTAACACTGCTACATATATTTTCCTACTTCGTGTTAATAGGTAAGAACTGATAAAAAAAATGCACTCTATACTAACAAAATGATTGTGGACAGCCTTGCCAGCTACAGCCTCAAGCCCAGATTGGCTTCTCCAAATAAGGCCACAGATGGGTGGAGTATGGCTATAAAAAACAATTACAGCAAACAAGATATTAATTTGTTTAAAAAATGTTATTCTATAGCAAAAAACTTAAATATCTTATAATTATACTGTGTGTCTGTCTACAGATGTAAACACATTCTAAGTGGTATTTAAGGTCAGTTAAAGTGGCATTGTAAAAACATAATTTATGTAAGAACTTACCTGATAAATTCATTTCTTTCATATTAGCAAGAGTCCATGAGCTAGTGACGTATGGGATATACATTCCTACCAGGAGGGGCAAAGTTTCCCAAACCTCAAAATGCCTATAAATACACCCCTCACCACACCCACAATTCAGTTTAACGAATAGCCAAGAAGTGGGGTGATAAGAAAGGAGCGAAAACATCAAAAATAAGGAATTGGAATAAATGTGCTTTATGCAAAATAATCATAACCACCACAAAAAGGGTGGGTCTCATGGACTCTTGCTAATATGAAAGAAATTAATTTATCAGGTAAGTTCTTACATAAATTAGGTTTTCTTTCATGTAATTAGCAAGAGTCCATGAGCTAGTGACTAGAGCTGCGCATCTTCACCTGTCTCACGATTCGATTCGATTACGATTATCATCGTAACGATTCGATACGATTCGATTCTACGATGCATCGCGATGCATCACGATTACTGCACTATTTCTGCCCAATTTTTAAATTTTTCAGAAAAAAAAATTCAAGAAGTCAAAGTATTGAAATAAACTCTTTTTTTATTTTATTAGCTCAAAAAAGGACACTCTTCCTGTGGCAAAGTCTGAACACAGCAGACAACAACAGTTTATAGAACAGTAAATACTAAATGGCAATTGTTGTATTGGTTTGGAAACAATATTATGGCATCAAACTGTAGTTACAGAGTACGTAGTGTAAAAAGTGCAGTGCTCACAGTGTACTTCTTCAGTAAAAGAAAATATTTAAATGTATATATTATATATTAGTAAGTAGTACACTATACACTTGTAAAGAAACATGAACAACAAATAAATGTCTAACCTATCTATGTTGGTTTTAATTTAATTTCTTTACTTACTTAGTAATAATAATATAATAGACATTAAATTAAAACCCAAATAGATAGGTTAAGCTTAAGTTACCACCATAATACCTTATTTGTGTGAAAATTGTCCTCAGAAAACAAAACATAAATCCCTTATAGGTACAAAATTACAGGTGCAGTCCACTGTGCCTTCATGACTGTCAATTTGTGGCAAACAAACATCACGTGAAGAATCTGGAACACAACACAAAAGCACAGAGTGTGCACACAACACACATGTGATTGTGACATATACAATTAGTTTACACAGTTACAGACTTACAATAGTACTAGAGACTGAGAGAGAGACATTTAAAACAAGTAGCATTGAACTGAACTACTATAACTACAGTTTCTTCTTGATGATTATATTATCTTTATGGGATCACAAATATAATTAGTTAGTTATTAGTTACTGTTAAAGCAGTACTACACACAACTGAATAGTGACTGAGTCTGTCACTGAACAGTACACAGCAGTCACACACAAACAAACAATACATAAAAAAGGACACAGACATCAAGGAGTAAATCATGGTGAAGAAAGGGTGGCACGCCACTCACCTGAGGTGTGTGTGCTTTATTTTTGTATTGTGCTGTTGTGTGTGGCACTGTGTGTGTGCTGTACTGTCTGTAGTGTACAGTATATTTGTGATCCAATAAAGATTTACTCAAGGTTTACTCAAGGCTTTTCCTTCCCCTATAGTGGGGTTTGGCTTCAGTCTCACTCTCTGCATAGTGCACTCATAGACAGTTAGACAGTCACACTCACTAGACACTCAGACACTAGAGACACAGTGGGACACACACACAAACAAAAACATTCAATGGCACCACAGTCAGCCACAGTCACACTCACACTCATAGACACTTAGACAGTGACACTGGGACAGACACACAATCACATACAAACAAAAAAATTCAAAGGCAGTTAATACACTCATCTCACACACACTCATAGAGAATGAGATACATACAAACTTTTCAAACTGGCACTCACTCACAGACACACTCACACACTCATAAAGAGACAGTTAGACACTGCAGTACACACATTGTTATTGTTAACTGGTTGGTTATATTCGGTTAACCCCTACAGATCTGCCTGGGAGTGGGTGGGATGGCATTTGGGATTGGGAATTGGGATCATAAACAAAAACATATGATATCTTTCTTAAAGGGTCTATTTAAAATAGACAATTTTTTAGTGTGAATGAATAATATTAATAATCCCTTATGCAGTGTGCACTATGCACTCACTGCATTGCAAACAATACAGGGGTGTGCTGTAACAATAGCACAACATCTACAAAACAGAGCACTTCCTGATTGGCAAACATCACAGTAACACTAGAAGTAGTAATAGACATTAAACAAGAAGTAGCATTGAACTACTAGATTTACTAACTTTGATTATCAATATCTTTATGGGATCACAAATATATTGTTACACAACACACACACAGTCACAGTCACACACAGTCAAACAATACCAAAAAAAACACACATAATAAAAAGAGTGAATCATGGTGAAGGGTGACACTGACTGACACGCACACATGAGGTGTGTGCAGTTGTGTGTTGTTTCTTTTGTATTGTGTGTGTGTGTGTGTGACTGTGACAGAGTGACGTGGTCGGTCGTGTCGTGTAGTGTACTAGTATATTTTGTGATCCAACAAAGATTTACTCAAGGTTTTAAGCTTCATTTTTCAAAAAGCTATAAGCTATATAACAGTAACAAATATAAAATAACTTAACAGTAGTCTGCACTGGGCAGTGGGGCACACAGCACTTTCTTCTGGATGTGCCAAAAAACATTAAATATTAATATTATAAACCTGAATCACTACTCAGAATTATGGAATATGTAGGTTTTTCTGTAAGAACACTAGTTGATCCACATGCTCTGGTTTGAGGGTGCTTCTTTTAGCCGTTACCACATCTCCTGCAGTGGAGAAAACCCGCTCTGCAGACACGCTTGTACCTGGGATACACAAGTATCGCTTTGACAAATGAGAGAGGAGGGGAAATATGACCTCATGTACATGCCACCATTTCAAAGGGTCTTCAGTGAGAGGCAGAGATGGGGCTTTACAATATTTCTCTATTTCCTCTTCAGCCTTGGCATAGGGGGTCTTGGGTTCTATTGTACCTTCAGTGTCAGTGAAAGACTGTCCCAGCAAAGTCATGAGAAGCGATGTGGACTTTCTTTTGGGAGGAGAAGGGTTATCCTCCTCGATGGCTGATTCTTCTTCCAGAGTTTCTTTTCCCTCAGGCAGTGGCACTTCATCCACGTTTGTCCTCCTAGATGTAACTGTACTAGTACACTCAATCTGTGTTTGAACAAAAGAATAGAAAAAATAGCATTCATTATTACCTCGAGCAGCCAGCCAGCTAATGCTATGTGTGTGCTCAGAGAGACAGTAATGCATAAATAAATGCATACAACAGCTCACATCTATTCAAGAAACATGATGCAATTAAAATTACCTCCAAGGATGCAGCCTCCTCAGTCACTCCTCTGTATATCTCCAATCTCTCCTCCTCTGTGAGAATAAAAGGCAGTCCCTTAAAACGAGGATCCAGGGCAGAGGCTGTATAAAGTATCTTCTTCTCTGCCTCACTGCTGTACCTCTTCAGGAGATCTGTTTTGATGGCATTCTTGATCTCATGGATCATGGGTGTGTCTCCCATGGTGTCTGTCATGTTCTGGAGCAGTTGTGCATTTAGAGGGGCAATGAGAGAAACAGTTGGATTGCGCTCTTCTGACATCAGTGTGGTTGCATCTTTCATTGGCTTTAATGCACTCACAGCATCCTCTGCATTTGACACATCTGTTTCGTTGAGAGTGCAGAGATCTGACTCACTTTTTCTGACTTCTGGAGACAACAATGTGGCACAGATTGCAGGTTGCTGTTCTAGGAACCTCTCGACCATGTCATATGAGCTGTTCCACCTTGTTGTCACATCAGTTATTAGCTTATGATTCTTCAGGCCAAGACATTTCTGTTTTTCTTTCAGACAGTGGTTTGCTGTAGTGCTGCGGTGAAAAAATGTTGATATTCGTCGCACTCTGCCTAAAAGCCTGGAGAGCGTGGCCACTTTCAGCGCCCGCTGGGATGCGAGATTCAGTGTATGGGCGAAGCATTTTACATGAGGGAATTTTCCAACTTGAGCAGCAACAATCATGTTCGAAGCATTGTCGGTCACAAGCACTACAGATTTATCGGACAGCTGCCATTCTTCCACGACACGAGACAGTAGCTCCGCCAGATGAGAACCCGTGTGAGACTCATAAACTGCTCTCGTTTGCAGCACATGCGACAAGATCTTCCAGTCCTTGCTAATGTAATGTGCAGTTACTGTTACATAAGACTCCGTCGTGACTGAAGTCCATGAATCACACGTTAGTGCGACTCGACTGGCTTGGCTCATTGATGCAATTACCTGAGCTTTTGTTTCTTGGTAGAGTGCAGGTATAACGTTTTCTGTTAAGTGATTGCGTGACGGGATCTTATAACGTGGCTCTAGTGTCTTCAACAGGTTGCGAAACCCAAGGTTTTCCACAACAGAGTAAGGCCGTAGGTCCTTCGCTATGAAAGTTGCCACAGCTTTGGTTATTCTCTTCCCTTTTTCAGAGTTGGGTGGCAAAGTTGACAGCATTGCATCAATTCTTGGCTGATGAGCTTCAGCTAGTCTTGTTATTTCCTTGGCAGTGGCACTGGCGACAGCGGCAGGGGTTAGCATCTCAGAGTGAAAACGTCTAACGTGATTTCTCAAGTTAGTAGTATTCCCTAGGTATTTAATTTTTGTGTGACAGGCTTTACAAACCGCGTGTGTCTTGTCCAATTCGTGCTTTCCAGTATGTTCATAAAATCCAAAATGTGCCCAGATGCTTGCTTTTAAAATGCTAGGTGCATTTTTTATCTCTCTATCTTTTTTGTCTCCCTCTGTCATTTTAGCATGACATGTACATATGTGACGGATGATGTTGTTGTCAACGTCAAACTCTGTCAGTGTTAAAAAAAAAAGAAAATACACTAAGTTCCAGTTGTCAAAATGTCAAGCCGCAAATGTAAAATCAACAAGTACTAGTAACTTCAACTACTTTGCCAATGCCATACATTTTGCGAACATAAATTTTAAAACAAATTGCATTGTGATAATTGCAGGGGACATCACTCACTCACTGACACAGTTACTGTAATATATTACACACTTAAAGGTGCAAAAACCCAAACATTTACTTTCATGATTCAGATAGAGAATACAATTTTAAATAAACATCATAACTAACTCTTCTATTATTTAATTTGCTTCATACTTCTCAGATATCGTTTGTTGATGACATATTAGCAATGCATTGCACAGCACACACATTACTTACTATAAGTATATAATACTTTGTGCACAAGGAGGAGGCTATGCATTTCAACAAAGGATAAGCAAATTATATAATAGGGAAAGTTGTTTAAAATTGCATGCACTTTCTTGAATTAATATATTATTAAAATATTAGAACTTCAGACCAGGCCATCCATCCATGTGAAAAACATGTAGATAATAGATACAGATTAGACTAATAGAGACATTATTAGACAATAATAGTATACTATATTTATTTATAATACATTTTTTATATATGCAATATTATTCAATAATGCAGCAATTAATTATGCAGCAGCCTGAGCCTCAGTCAGCTCAGCATACTACGTTAAGTAAATAAGGCAAGTATTTAATTGTTACCCCTTATTGTGTAATAAATGTGATTGTGTACCCCTTATTGATTTGCTCTTACCTATTGGCAAGTAGTAGGCAGTTGAGGCAATAGGCAGGCATGGCAATGGCAATTATGGCATGGCATTGGCAAAATGTACAACGTTTTGGTAACTATTAACTAAACAAACAGTTAGTTAGTCTAATTCTCACCATAGGTCTCCTCCTCTGTCTCCCACAAAATAAAAATGAGCCCGCCGTGTAGCTGTAGTATACCGCCGTGTACCATCATCAATCTCAGGCAACAAACTCCTGCTTTGCTGCTTTGCTCCTACTGCGTAACTTCGGCACTTCAAGAGACCGCCCATGAGCGCCCATGTTGCTTTATTGGGTGACGTGACGTCAGTGACGTCAAAACGATGTACCGCGCACTTTCGCGCACTTTCTTTTACGTTTCCTGGAGGCTGGTCACGTGGGTAACGTTAATCGATTATCGCGTCTCAGCGCATCGATGCAGAATCGTTTCATGCCGCATCGCGATGCATCGTCAAAACGATTATTTTTGACAGGCCTACTAGTGACGTATGGGATAGCAGATACCCAAGATGTGGAACTTCCACGCAAGAGTCACTAGAGAGGGAGGGATAAAATGAAGACAGCCAATTCCGCTGAAAAAATAATCAACAACCCAAATCAAAAGTTTTAATCGTAATAATGAAAAAAACTGAAATCATAAGCAGAAGAATCAAACTGAAACAGCTGCCTGAAGTACCTTTCTACCAAAAACTGCTTCAGAAGAAGAGAAAACATCAAAATGGTAGAATTTAGTAAAAGTATGCAAAGAAGACCAAGTTGCTGCTTTGCAAATCTGATCAAAAGAAGCTTCATTCCTAAAAGCCCAGGAAGTAGAAACTGACCTAGTAGAATGAGCCGTAATCCTTTGAGGCGGGGACTTACCAGACTCCACATAAGCATGATGAATCAAAGACTTTAACCAAGACGCCAAAGAAATGGCAGAAGCTTTCTGACCTTTCCTGGAACCAGAACAGATAACAAATAGACTAGAAGTCTTTCTAAAATCTTTAGTAGCTTCAACATAATATTTCAAAGCTATTACTACATCCAAAGAATGTAAAGATCTCTCCTTTGAATTCTTAGGATCAGGGCACAATGAAGGGACAACAATTTCTCTACTAATGTTGTTAGAATTCATAACCTTAGGTAAAAATTGAAATGAAGTCCGCAACACCGCCTTATCCTGATGAAAAATCAGAAAAGGAGATTCACAAGAAAGAGCAGATAACTCAGAAACTCTTCTAGCAGAAGAGATGGCCAAAAGGAACAAAAAACTTTCCAGGAAAGTAATTTAATATCCAGAGAATGCATAGGTTCAAACGGAGGAGCCTGTAAAGCCCTCAGAACCAAATTAAGACTCCAAGGAGGAGAGATTGACTTAATGACAGGCTTGATACGAACCAAAGCCTGTAAAAAACAATGAATATCAGGAAGATTAGCAATCTTTCTGTGAAAAAAGAACAGAAAGAGCAGAGATTTGTCCTTTCAAAGAACTTACAGATAAACCTTTATCCAAACCATCCTGAAGAAACTGTAAAATTCTAGGAATTCTAAAAGAATGCCAGGAGAACTTATGAGAAGAACACCAAGAAATGTAAGTCTTCCAGACTCGATAATAAATCTTCCTAGACACAGATTTACGAGCCTGTAACATAGTATTAATTACTGAGTCAGAGAAACCTCTATGACTAAGAATCAAGCGTTCAATTTCCATACCTTCAAATTTAATGATTTGAGATCCTGATGGAAAAATGGGCCTTGAGATAGAAGGTCTGGTCTTAACGGAAGTGTCCAAGGTTGGCAACTGGCCATCCGAATGAGATCCGCATACCAAAACCTGTGAGGCCATGCTGGAGCCACCAGCAGTACAAATGAACGTTCCATTAGAATTTTGGAAATCACTCTTGGAAGAAGAACTAGAGGCGGAAAGATATAGGCAGGATGATAATTCCAAGGAAGCGACAACGCATCTACTGCTTCCGCCTGAGGATCCCTGGATCTGGACAGATACCTGGGAAGTTTCTCGTTTAGATGAGAGGCCATCAGATCTATTTCTGGAAGTCCCCAGATTTGAACAATCTGAAGAAATACCTCTGGGTGAAGAGACCATTCACCCGGATGTAACGTCTGGCGACTGAGATAATCCGCTTCCCAATTGTCTACACCTGGGATGTGAACCGCAGAAATTAGACAGGAGCTGGATTCCGCCCATACAAGTATCCGAGATACTTCTTTCATAGCCTGAGGACTGTGAGTCCCCCCTTGATGATTGACATACGCCACGGTTGTGACATTGTCCGTCTGAAAACAAATAAACGATTCTCTCTTCAGAAGAGGCCAGAACTGGAGAGCTCTGAAAATCGCACGGAGTTCCAAAATATTGATTGGTAATCTCGCCTCCTGAGATTCCCAAACCCCTTGCGCTGTCAGAAATCCCCATACAGCTCCCCAACCTGAAAGACTCGCATCTGTTGAGATCACAGTCCAGGTTGGACGAACAAAAGAGGCCCCTTGAATTAAACGATGGTGATCCAACCACCAAGTCAGAGAAGATTGAACATTGGGATTTAAGGATATTAGTTGTGATATCCTTGTATAATCCCTGCACCACTGGTTCAGCATACAAAGCTGAAGAGGTCTCATGTGAAAACGAGCAAAGGGGATCGCGTCCGATGCAGCAGTCATGAGACCTAGAATTTCCATGCAAAAAGCTACCGAAGGGAATGACTGAGACTGAAGATTTCGACAAGCTGAAACCAACTTCAGACGTCTTTTCTCTGTTAGAGACAAAGTAATGGACACTGAATCAATTTGAAAACCCAAAAAGGTTACCTGTGTCTGAGGAATCAATGAACTTTTTGGTAAATTGATCCTCCAACCATGTTTTTGAAGAAACAACACAAGTTGATTTGTATGAGATTCTGCAGAATGTAAAGACTGAGCAAGTACCAAGATATCGTCCATATAAGGAAATACCGCAATACCCTGTTCTCTGATTACAGAGAGAAGGGCACCGAGAACCTTTGAAAAGATCCTTGGAGCTGTTGCTAGGCCAAACGGAAGGGCAACAAACTGGTAATGCTTGTCTAGAAAAGAGAATCTCAGAAACTGATAGCGATCTGGATGAATTGGAATATGAAGATATGCATCCTGTAAATCTATTGTGGACATATAATGCCCTTGCTGAACAAAAGGCAGAATAGTCCTTATAGTCACCATTTTGAATGTTGGTATTCTTACATAACGATTAGTGATGCACCGAAATGGAAATTCTGGACCGAAACCGAAAATCCAGGATGCACTTGGCCGAAAACCGAAACCGATACCGAAAATTTATTTTTCAAATTTTTATTTTATTTTGCATAATTAGACTATTTAATGAATGAATCTGAATTGAAAACCTTCAGACCAATAAAAAAAAAGCCCACACTTTTATTGAAAGTAATACACTAAATTGGACAAAAATATCTTAAAACAATAATATGCTACACAATTTTACCAAGAAAAAAAAAAAAAACAGGCAAAAAATGCCATTTTCGGCCAAAATGTTCTGCGACCAAAATTTAAATGCATCCCTAATTAAAATATTAAATATCAATATACTGTATTCTTTATTTAGTTCTATGTAACAGAATCAGATTTAACAGTATTTTTTTTACCAATTAAAGTATAGTCATAGAAAACTTATTATATGCAAAACAGTAAGTCAAGTAATGAACTTAAACAGCAGTTCTAGGCTAGCATCAAATTTGAAACATGCTACACAATAATTTTTCCGAAAATAACAGGCAAAATAACTGAAAACCGAAATAGCCAAAATTGCCATTTTCGGCCGAAACGTTTCTGCGGCCGAAATTTCAGTGCATCCCTAATAACGATTCAATATTTTTAGATCCAGAACTGGTCTGAAGGAATTCTCCTTCTTTGGTACAATGAATAGATTTGAGTAAAACCCCAGACCCCGTTCCAGAACTGGAACAGGCACAATTACCCCAGCCAACTCTAGATCTGAAACACATTTCAGAAATGTCTGAGCCTTTACTGGGTTTACTGGAATGCGAGAGAGAAAAAAATCTTCTCACAGGAGGTCTTATCTTGAAACCTATTCTGTATCCTTGAGAAACAATATTCTGAATCCAAAGACTGTGAATCGAATTGATCCAAATATCTTTTAAAAATCGTAACCTGCCCCCTACCAGCTGTGCTGGAATGAGGGTCGCACCTTCATGCGGATTTGGGAGCTGGTTTTGACTTTCTAAAAGGCTTGGATTTATTCCAGACTGGAGAAGGTTTCCAAACAGAAACCATTCCTTTAAGGGAAGGGTAAGGCTTCTGTTCTTTATTCTGACGAAAGGAACGAAAACGATTAGCAGCCCTGTATTTACCTTTAGATTTTTGTCCTGCGGCAAAAAGGTTCCTTCCCCTCCAGTAACAGTTGAAATAATAGAATCCAACTGTGAACCAAATAATTTATTACCTTGGAAAGAAAGAGAAAGCAAAGTTGACTTAGAAGTCATATCTGCATTCCAAGATTTAAGCCATAAAGCTCTTCTAGCTAAAATAGCTAAAGACATATACCTGACATCAATTCTAATGATATCAAAAATGGCATCACAAATAAAGTTATTAGCATGTTGAAGAAGTTTAACAATGCTATAAGCATTATTATCTGACACTTGTTGCGCTAAAGCCTCCAACCAGAAAGTTGAAGCTGCAGCAACATCAGCCAAAGAAATAGCAGGTCTAAGAAGATTACCCGAACATAAATAAGCTTTCCTTAGAAAGGATTCAATCTTCCTGTCTAAAGGATCCTTAAAGGAAGTACTATCCGTCGAAGGAATAGTAGTACGTTTAGCAAGAGTAGAAATAGCCCCATCAACTTTAGGGATTTTATCCCAAAATTCTAATCTATCAGATGGCACAGGGTACAATTTCTTAAACCTTTGAGAAGGAGTAAATGAAGTACCCAGACTATTCCATTCCCTAGAAATTACTTCTGAAATAGCATCAAGAACTGGAAAAACTTCAGGAATAACTACATGAGGTTTAAAAAACGAATTTAATCACTTAGTAGATCTAGTATCAAGAGGACTAGACTCCTCCATATCTAAAGCAATTAACACTTCTTTAAGTAAAGAACGAATAAACTCCATCTTAAATAAATATGAAGATTTATCAGTGTCAATATCTGAGGCAGAATCTTCTGAACCAGATAGATCCTCATCAGAAACAGATAAGTCAGAATGATGACGGTCACTTAAAAATTCATCTGAAATATGAGAATTTTTAAAAGACCTTTTACGCTTACTGGAAGGAGGAATAACAGACAGAGCCTTCCTAATAGATTTAGAAACAAATTCTTTTACATTAACAAGGACATCCTGAATATTAGATGTTGAAGGAACAACAACAGGTAATGGATTATTACTAATGGAAACACAATCTGCATTAGAAAGTTTATCATGACAGTTATCACAAACAACAGCCGGAGGAACAGTTACCAAAAGTTTACAACAGATGCACTTAACTTTGGTAGAACCAGCATAAGGTAGCGTCTTGCCAGAAGTAGATTCTGATCCAGGGTCATGTTGAGACATCTTGCAATATGTAATAGAAAAAAACAACATATAAAGCAAAATTATCAAATGCCTTAAATGACAGTTTCAGGAATGGGAAAAAATGCCAAATGAATCAGCCTCTAGCAACCAGAAGCAATGAAAAATGAGACTGAAATAATGTGAAAAAAAGGTGGAGACAAGAATGACGCCCACATTTTTTGGCGCCAAAAAATGACACCCACATTATTGGCGCCAAGAGCAACGCCCATATTTTTTGGCGCCAAGTATGATGCCACACGCAAAAAAACGTCTGAACGTCAAAAATGATGCATAAATTGAATCATTTTCAGCCCCCGCGAGCATAACAGCCCACAGGGAAAAAAAGTCAATTGAAAAAAATTCTTTTTAAGGTAAGAAAAAAATATTCCATATGCATTATCCCAATAATGAAACGGACTGTCTGAAAATAAGGAATACTGATTATCCTGAATCATGGCAAATATAAGTTTAAACACATATATTTAGAACTTTACATATAAAGTGCCCAACCATAGCTTAGTGTCATAAAAAATAAGACTTACTTACCCTAAGACACTCATCTACATATAGTAGACAGCCAAACCAGTACTGAAACGAGAATCAGTAGAGGTAATGGTATATAAGAGAATATCGTCGATCTGAAAAGGGAGGTAAGAGATGAATCTCTACAACCGATAACAGAGAACCTATTAAATAGATCCCATAGAAGAAGACCATTGAATTCAAATAGGCAATACTCTTCACATCCCTCTGACATTCACTGCACTCTGAGAGGAAAACCGGGCTCCAGCCTGCTGCGAAGCGCATATCAACATAGAATCTAGCGCAAACTTACTTCACCACCTCCATGGGAGGCAAAGTTTGTAAAACTGAATTGTGGGTGTGGTGAGGGGTGTATTTATAGGCATTTTGAGGTTTGGGAAACTTTGCCCCTCCTGGTAGGAATGTATATCCCATACGTCACTAGCTCATGGACTCTTGCTAATTACATGAAAGAAACAGTGCATCTTCTGCCAATATACATATACAAACTTGCTTTTAACATAAAATAAATGGTTCACTCTTTTTAGAGCAGGCCCTTATTTTTCTTTGCCACCATATCATTTTCTCTTTTTGATCCATCTCTCCAGTTATATTTTTAGAATATTTATTTCAGCTTTGTCCTCAGCATCCAATTTCCTTACCGCTAGATTTGGAGTTTTGTCGGTAACGACCCGAAAAACTAACGCCGGCTTTTTTCTGGCCGCACCATAAAAATAACTCTGGTATTGAGAGTCCACATAAAGGCTGTGTTAGGCTCCAAAAAAGGAGCGTAGAGCATTTTTAACGCAGCTTCAACTCTCAATACCAGCGGTGCTTACGGACGCGGCCAGCCTCAAAAACGTGCTCGTGCACGATTCCCCCATAGGAAACAATGGGGATGTTTGAGCTGAAAAAAAACCTAACACCTGCAAAAAAGCCGCGTTCAGCTCTTAACGCAGCCCCATTGTTTGCTATGGGGAAACACTTCCTACGTCTGCACCTAACACTCTAACATGTACCCCGAGTCTAAACACCCCTAACCTTACACTTATTAACCCCTAATCTGCCGCCCCTGCTATCGCTGATACCTGCATTTTATTTTTAACCCCTAATCTGCCGCTCCGTAAACCGCCGCTACTTACATTATCCCTATGTACCCCTAATCTGCTGCCCCTAACACCGCCGACCCCTATATTATATTTATTAACCCCTAATCTGCCCCCCTCAACGTCGCCTCCACCTACCTACACTTATTAACCCCTAATCTGCCGACCGGAGCTCACCGCTATTCTAATAAATGTATTAACCCCTAAAGCTAAGTCTAACCCTAACACTAACACCCCCCTAAATTAAATATAATTTACATCTAATGAAATTAATTAACTCTTATTAAATAAAATTATTCCGATTTAAAGATAAATACTTACCTGTAAAATAAATCCTAATATAGCTACAATATAAATTATAATTAATTGTAGCTATTTTAGGATTAATATTTATTTTACAGGCAACTTTGTAATTATTTTAAACAGGTACAATAGCTATTAAATAGTTAAGAACTATTTAATAGCTAAAATAGTTAAAATAATTACAAAATTACCTGTAAAATAAATACTAACCTAAGTTACAATTAAACCTAACACTACACTATCAATAAATTAATTAAATAAACTACCTACAATTAACCTAACACTACACTATCAATAAATTAATTAAATACAATTCCTACAAATAAATACAATTAAATAAACTAGCTAAAGTACAAAAAATAAAAAAGAACTAAGTTACAAAAAATAAAAAAATATTTACAAACATAAGAAAAATATTACAACAATTTTAAACTAATTACACCTACTCTAAGCCCCCTAATAAAACAACAAAGCCCCCCAAAATAAAAAATGCCCTACCCTATTCTAAATTACTAAAGTTAAAAGCTCTTTTACCTTACCAGCCCTGAACAGGGCCCTTTGCGGGGCATGCCCCAAGAAGTTCAGCTCTTTTGCCTGTAAGAAAAAACATACAATACCCCCCCCAACATACCCCTAATCTAACCCAAACCCCCCTTAAATAAACCTAAACACTAAGCCCCTGAAGATCTTCCTACCTTGTCTTCACCTCACCGGGTATCACCGATCGGTCCTGGCTCCGATATCTTCATCCAACCCAAGCGGGGGCTAGACATCCACTGAAGAAGTCCAGAAGAGGGTCCAAAGTCTTCATCCTATCCGGGAAGAAGAGGCGATCCAGACCGGCAACCATCTTGATCCAAGCGGCATCTTCTATCTTCATCCGATGACGACCGGCTCCATCCTGAAGACCTCCACCGCGGACCCATCTTCTTCTGGCGACGTCCAACTGAAGAATGACGGTTCCTTTAAGGGACGTCATCCAAGATGGCGTCCCTCGAATTCCGATTGGCTGATAGAATCCTATCAGCCAATCGGAATTAAGGTAGGAATATTCTGATTGGCTGATGGAATCAGCCAATCAGAGTCAAGTTCAATCCGATTGGCTGATCCAATCAGCCAATCAGATTGAGCTTGCATTCTATTGGCTGATCGGAACAGCCAATAGAATGCGAGCTCAATCTGATTGGCTGATTGGATCAGCCAATCGGATTGAACTTGATTCCGATTGGCTGATTCCATCAGCCAATCAGAATATTCCTACCTTAATTCCGATTGGCTGATAGGATTCTATCAGCCAATCGGAATTCGAGGGACGCCATCTTGGATGACGTCCCTTAAAGGAACCGTCATTCTTCAGTTGGACGTCGCCGGAAGAAGATGGGTCCGCGGTGGAGGTCTTCAGGATGGAGCCGGTCGTCATCGGATGAAGATAGAAGATGCCGCTTGGATCAAGATGGTTGCCGGTCCGGATCGCCTCTTCTTCCCGGATAGGATGAAGACTTTGGACCCTCTTCTGGACTTCTTCAGTGGATGTCTAGCCCCCGCTTGGGTTGGATGAAGATATCGGAGCCAGGACCGATCGGTGATACCCGGTGAGGTGAAGACAAGGTAGGAAGATCTTCAGGGGCTTAGTGTTAGGTTTATTTAAGGGGGGTTTGGGTTAGATTAGGGGTATGTGGGTGGTGGGTTGTAATGTTGGGGGGGGGGTATTGTATGTTTTTTTTTTACAGGCAAAAGAGCTGAACTTCTTGGGGCATGCCCCGCAAAGGGCCCTGTTCAGGGCTGGTAAGGTAAAAGAGCTTTTAACTTTAGTAATTTAGAATAGGGTAGGGCATTTTTTATTTTGGGGGGCTTTGTTGTTTTATTAGGGGGCTTAGAGTAGGTGTAATTAGTTTAAAATTGTTGTACTATTTTTCTTATGTGTGTAAATATTTTTTTTATTTTTTGTAACTTAGTTCTTTTTTATTTTTTGTACTTTAGCTAGTTTATTTAATTGTATTTATTTGTAGGAATTGTATTTAATTAATTTATTGATAGTGTAGTGTTAGGTTTAATTGTAACTTAGGTTAGGATTTATTTTACAGGTAATTTTGTAATTATTTTAACTATTTTAGCTATTAAATAGTTCTTAACTATTTAATAGCTATTGTACCTGGTTAAAATAATTACAAAGTTGCCTGTAAAATAAATATTAATCCTAAAATAGCTACAATATAATTATAATTTATATTGTAGCTATATTAGGATTTATTTTACAGGTAAGTATTTATCTTTAAATAGGAATAATTTATTTAATAAGAGTTAATTAATTTCGTTAGATTTAAATTATATTTAATTTAGGGGGGTGTTAGTGTTAGGGTTAGACTTAGCTTTAGGGGTTAATACATTTATTAGAGTAGCGGTGAGCTCCGGTCGGCAGATTAGGGGTTAATAATTGAAGTTAGGTGTCGGCGATGTTAGGGAGGGTAGATTAGGGGTTAATACTATTTATTATAGGGTTAGTGATGCGGATTAGGGGTTAATAACTTTATTATAGTAGCGCTCAGGTCCGCTCGGCAGATTAGGGGTTAATAAGTGTAGGCAGATGGAGGCGACGTTGAGGGGGGAAGATTAGGGGTTAATAAATATAATACAGGGGTCGGCGGTGTTAGGGGGAGCAGATTAGGGGTACATAAGGATAACTTAGGTGGCGGTCGGCAGATTAGGGGTTAAAAAAAATAGTCGAGTGTCGGCGATGTGGGGGGACCTCGGTTTAGGGGTACATAGGTAGTTTATGGGTGTTAGTGTACTTTAGAGTACAGTAGTTAAGAGCTTTATAAACCAGCGTTAGCCCAGAAAGCTCTTAACTACTGACATTTTTCCTGCGGCTGGAGTTTTGTCGTTAGATGTCTAACGCTCACTTCAGACACGACTCTAAATACCGGAGTTATAAAAATCCCATTGAAAAGATAGGATACGCAATTTACATAAGGGGATCTGCGGTATGGAAAAGTCGCGGCTGAAAAGTGAGCGTTAGACCCTATTTTGAGTGACTCCAAATACCGGCGGTAGCCTAAAACCAGCGTTAGGAGCCTCTAACGCTGGTTTTCACGGCTACCGCCAAACTCCAAATCTAGGTCTTAATCATTTTTACTTTGTTTCAATAATAATCTTCCTTTTATTCTTATCTTCTCCTAACCTTTTATACTTTAAACTAAA
The DNA here is from genome assembly GCF_027579735.1 of Bombina bombina. Classification (NCBI taxonomy): domain Eukaryota; kingdom Metazoa; phylum Chordata; class Amphibia; order Anura; family Bombinatoridae; genus Bombina; species Bombina bombina. The sequence continues at coordinate 1,258,017,006 of NC_069499.1, forward strand.
TATTCTCTTCCTTTTCACCCCAGTACAGTATTGCAGTGCTTACATACTATGCGTCACAGTAAAATGGTACCTACAAATGTCACCTGTAAATTGCCTTTAAAGTTCTCTTCCCTTTGTGGAGTACTTTGGCATAACTACGTCACTTCCACCCAGCTCCTGAAAATCCAAACTTGCATCTTTCTTTCTTCATAAGAAACTCATTGTGTGCAGTGGTCATAGACATAGCATACCACTCACTGTGACATGAACCCCTATGTAACAAACCTATAGCAGTGATTCAATGGGGCATTAAACTCTAATTATATCATGCATAAGAAAAAGCACTAAAAATAGCTTTTCATAAAAAAAGGTTTAGTTAAAACTGTTTATTTTTATTGTGAAGCTATAAGGAAGTACCGGTTTGTATATATCTGGCCCTGCTTACTAGCTAATAAGCAAAAGTCCCACTACTTTACTAGTGGATAGTGACACACCTCACACTTCAGTTCACTTTGGCAGGAAACCTATTCTACAAAAAAACAAAACACAGAATTCACACGCTAGTGTTTTAACCATTGAATGTCTGATAACACATGCAAGTCCAGGACAGGGTACTGTATAAATCACCATATAGATTTGGCCCTATCAAGGTTTTAAAGTGAAGGTAAATTTAGATGATAAAGTGCCTGGTTTTTAAAAATCTGATTAAAAACAGGGGCACTTTAATTCAGCAAAATTTACATTTCACTCATGTTGTGAAAATACCTTTTAACCCCTTAACGACCAAGGACGTACCCTGCACGTCCTGGGTGTGGAAAGCAGCTGGAAGCGATCCTGCTCGCTTCCAGCTGCTTTCCGGTTATTGCAGTGATGCCTCGATATCGAGGCATCCTGCAATAACCCTTAGTAGCCATCCGATGCAGAGAGGGCCACTCTGTGGCCCTCTCTGCACCGGATATCTATGGCTTCCATCGTTGGTGGGTGGGAGCATGTGTGGGAGGCGGGTGGCGGCCATCGATGGCCCAGATGATGTGGAGGGGGGCGGGATCGTGGGCGGGGATGCCCGGACACGCGCACAGACGCGCGCACGTGCACGGGGAGGCGGGGGCAGGCGCGTGCACGGGGAGGGAGCGGGAGGGAACTGCTACACTACAGAAAACAATGTAAGTAAAAATTAAAAAAAAAGGGAAAAAAAGGTCATCAGTGAATGTTGGGTGCTCTGTGGAGGGAGGGAAGCTACACTACAGAAAAAAAACAGGTGGAAAAAAAAAAAATAAAACCATTTTTTTTCTCCAAACTGGGTACTGGCAGACAGCTGCCAGTACCCAAGATGGCCCCCAGTAAGGCAGAGGGGGAGGGTTAGAGAGCTGTTGGGGGGGGGGATCAGGGAGGTTGGGGGCTATGGGGAGATTCTACAAAGCAGCATATGTAAATATGCCCCCCAAAAAAATACCTTTTATTTTAGTACTGGCAGACTTTCTGCCAGTACTTAAGATGGCGGGGACAATTGTGGGGTGGGGGAGGGAAGGAAGCAGTTTGGGAGGGATCAGGAGGTGTGATGTGTCAGGTGGGAGGCTGATCTCTACTCTAAAGCTAAAATTAACCCTGCAAGCTCCCTGCAAACTACCTAATTAACCCCTTCACTGCTAGCCATAATACATGTGTGATGCGCAGCAGCATTTAGCGGCCTTCTAATTACCAAAAAGCAACGCCAAAGTCATATATGTCTGCTATTTCTGAACAAAGGGGATCCCAGAGAAGCATTTACAACCATTTGTGCCATAATTGCACAAGCTGTTTGTAAATAATTTCAGTGAGAAACCTAAAATTGTGAAAAAATTAAAGTTTTTTTTTTATTTGATCGCATTTGCCGGTGAAATGGTGGCATGAAATATACCAAAATGGGCCTAGATCAATACTTGGGGTTCTCTACTACACTACAGCTAAAATTAACCATAAAAGCTCCCTACATGCTCCCTAATTAACCCCTTCACTGCTGGGCATAATACATGTGTGATGCGCAGTGGCATTTAGCAGTCTTCTAATTACCAAAAAGCAAAGCCAAAGCCATATATCTCTGCTATTTATGAACAAAGGGGATCCAAGAGAAGCATTTACAACCATTTATTTCATAATTGCATAAGTTGTTTGTAAATAATTTCAGTGAGAAACCTTAAGTTTGTGAAAAAAATTGTGAGAAAGTGAACAATTTTTTTTATTTGATCGCATTTGGCGGTGAAATGGTGGCATGAAATATACTAAAATGGGCCTAGATCAATACTTTGGGATGTCTTCTAAAAAAAAATATACACATGTCAATGGATATTCAGGGATTCCTGAAAGATATCAGTGTCCCAACGTAACTAGCGCTAATTTTGAAAAAAAGTGGTTTGGAAATAGCAAAGTGCTACTTGTATTTATGGCCCTATAACTTGCAAAAAAAGCAAAGAACATGTTAACATTGGGTATTTCTAAACTCAGGACAAAATTTAGAAACTATTTAGCATGGGTGTTTTTTGGTGGTTGTAGATGTGTTACAGATTTTGGGGGTCAAAGTTAGAAAAGGTGTGTTTTTTCCATTTTTTCCTCATATTTTATAATTTTTTTTATAGTAAATTATAAGATATGATGAAAATAATGGTATCTTTAGAAAGTCTATTTAATGGCGAGAAAAACGGTATATAATATGTGTGGGTAGAGTAAATGAGTAAGAGGAAAATTACAGCTAAACACAAACACAGCAAAAATGTAAAAATAGCCTTGGTCCCAAACGGACAGAAAATGGAAAAGTGCTGTGGTCATTAAGGGGTTAATATTGACAGCCGCTGCATCGTTTCCTCTGCTCGTCGCAAATCCTTTTCCCGGGTCTAAAATGAGGAATCCAGCATCATCCAATCACAGCGTTGAATCAGACACCAATTCCCCCAGTGGGAAAGCCGTAATTGGAGGATGACCAATCCGTCATTTCTGACATATGAAGAGGCTTGTGACGACCGGGAAGCGCTGGAGCGGCTGTCAAGATTAAAAAGGTAAGTATTTTCACAAAACGAGTGAAATGTAAATTTTGATGAATTAAAATGCCCCTGTTTTTAATAGGATTTTTAAAAACCGGGAACTTTATTATCTAAATTTACCTTCACTTAAATGCCCTAAGGGTGCATGTACTCACCATTGCTTGTGCCTCACAGAAGAGCATTGACAGTCTAAAATATATATATATATATTTTTTTTTTGGGGGGGGACCAAGAAGTCAAACCTTTTTTAGTCAATTTTGATGTGAAGGGTAGCAAATGACAACTATGCATATAAGTACCTGTATGTGTAAACAGGGGCGGAACTACAGGGTGTGCAGAGGTCTTTCACCTGGGCCCTGTGGTTTCTAGTTACGCCTCTGTGCGTAAAACACACCCTGACAGCCAAGAAAACATTGCTGTGGAACAAAATGAATGCCCAGGTCTCATATAAAATGGGCATGGCACACTGGAAGAAGGGTTTCAATTACTTCACAGTGGATAACCATGGAAAAACTAACCATGGAGAAAAGCTCTGTCAAGGGTATGCCACTTGATTACTAGCAGATAGTGCTGCATTGTTTAGGTACTGAACGAAGGGCATTAAAGAAACTGTTGGTTTAAAAGAATCTGTTGTACACATGTACTAATAGCACTGTAATAGATAAAGTTAGTTATAGTTAAAAAGTATATGGGTACCTTATTTTGGTTATTAATCCATCTGTGAAAGGGTTAAATGAGTGCATAAAGTAATGATTCTATTGGAATGGTATGCCAGTCCACTTAGATGAACACTTTTTTTTTTTTTTATGACAATTACAGTGAACATCCATTCAACATGTGTGTCATTGGACAATCTTAAAGTCCAGCCCCTTTAAAGCCCTTAGAAAGCCTGTGTAGAGAGTGGGTGTGACTGCTCTATACATCACAGCCCAGCCAAAAGAGAAAATGAAGAGGGGCGGAGGGACAATACCAATTATAATGTTTTTATTATAAAATATATATACACACTTTAAAAAATAATAATGATGTGGTTTGCTTGCAAAGTAATATATTTTTCATTACAACATTCTTATAGTCTGACATTTACCATCACTTTAATGGCTTATATAAGAGGGCCCATAATATGAATCAATATTTGGTTGGCTTGAAGTTTCATTTAAACAAATCAAAAATACACCATTTTTTTTTACATAATCCAAATGTAATCAATCACATGAACTGATTTGCCTTTATGTTACTACTGTACTTACTTCCTTTTAACATACACATCATGCCAAACTGATCTAACGAGCTCCTATATCATGCTTACTGTACCCTCTAGTAACTTCCCAACCTCTTATGTTAGACATCAGACTTAGGGGTTATTCTATAAAGGTCTATGGTCTGGTGACATTCTACACAATGCTTTGTCAGTTTTACTAGGCTCCTCAGCAATTGCTTACTTTTTCATATAATCCGCCACTCCTCCACCTGTAAGATACTCTCTCTCTTAAAGGGGCAGTATGCACTAATTTTCATAAACTGCATGTAACAGACACTACTATGAAGAATAATATGCACATATACTTATATAAAAATCCAGTATAAAACCTTTGATAAACTTAATTAGAAGCTACCAATTTAACACTGTTAATGAGATAAGCCTGGGACACCCACTCAAAGGGGTTGATAGCAGAACCACCCCCCTCATCTGCATATGAAAACCATTATACAAACAGAAGCAGTCTGAAGTCAGTATACATCGAAAACTTTGGGGCTTGGTTAGGAGTCTGAAAATCAGCACAGTGTTATTTAAAAATAAGCAAAACTATACATTTTTTACAAACACACACCAAGATGGGCTATATAAATGGATCATCTACAAAACATTTATGCAAAGAAAAATCTAATGTACAATGTCCCTTTAATTCAGTGACTAATAAGGCTTTAGCCAATCGTATCGCACCCCATTTGGTGCCCAAAGCCAGGGGCCTTATTTACTTGCTGGACCCCAAAGGGGACGCAATACAATTGGCTACAGCTTGAATCAGCACTGAATTAAGAAATAGAGTACCCGTTACGGGCGGAGGAAAAGTGGATTATATGAACACATGAAAGTGGAATTATTTTTAAAAAGTAAGCATTCACTAAGACTTTCATGAATTAAAAGTCCCCATCTTTTACTTTAAGATTACTAATATTGTTAATAAAAACGTTAAAGTTTACAATCACTTTAAAAGGAGTTCACTAATCTACCCCTTCTCACAATTTAGTACTCAAAATATTTTTTCCCCTTAGATTTTTGGTATTTATTGATATACTTGCAAAAAATATTAGGGTTTGTCTTGCAATCCTTTGTAATTAGTCTTTCCTTTTTATATTTTTGCTATACTGATTGACCTTTTGCATGCCTGGATACATTCCTTTAATACTGTACTTGGTAGCAAGCACAGGTAGTAAACCCTTTATCCAAACTGCTTGGGATTGGAAATAAGGTTACATCAGAATAGTTTGGATTTTGGAATTTCACATTTGGGGATTTGTACCTGTATTTAGTACCAGTATTTATTGAAGAGCCGTATGTTTCTTTATTTCTACTAACATGCTTTTTATTCTTTTAAACTTTATCTTGTATGTGTTGATCACTATTACCTAAAAAGATATTTGATAATATTTCTGTATTATTTGTCAACATTAAATCAAGTATAGTTTTATCAGTTGGTTCCTCTATTAATTAAGCTTGCACTCTTAGCTGTATTGCTAGTTTCATTGTCCTAATCTATTTCAGGGTAATAAAAATCTCCCATAATTAGAATATGGGCAAACTTGCAGATATTACTTTTTATAACAGTTGGAGTTCCTCTTTACCATAAATGGGAGAGTCTAGTCAAATCTAAACTTTCATGATTCAGATAGGGAATGCAATTTTAAACAACTTTCTCATTTACTGTTATCATCAAATTTGTTTTGTACTCTTGGTATTTTTTGTTGAAAGCTATACCTAGGTAGGCTCATGTGTTAATTTCTATGCCCTTGAAGGCCGCCTCTTATATCACTGCATTTTGACAGTTTTTCAAAGCTAGACAGTGCTAGTTCATGTGTGCCATATAGATAACATTTTACTCACTCCTGTGAGTCCTCATGAGACAGCACTGATTGGCTAAAATGCAAGTCAGTCAAAAAGAATGAGATAAGGGGGCAGTCTGTAGATGCTTAGATACAAGGTAATCATTGAAGTAAAAAGAAATGCATTGGTAATAAAGGGATTATCTAGCTTTTTTAAACAATAAAACATTTTCAAGCAGACTGTTGTGGGCATGTAGCCTGTTCCTCATAACAGCTTTTCAGATTAAGATATGCTGATAATGTAATATTCCTCTTCTATTGCTGAATAATTTTACCTGTTTTTGTATTTGCAGGTATATATTTAAAATGTCCTTTCTACGAACATATGCTCTTCCATCCAAACTATGCAAGGTAACAACATTTTTAAAATGATCGCTCCTCCTTCTATGGTTCAAATTACTCTTTCACAGGCCCCACTCTCTAACCTTGCCACCTTCCTCTCCCCTATACACTGTAGCCAAACAGTCAGCCCACTTTTCTAAAACCCCCACCTATCTACCTTGTTTTTTGTTTTTTTTACCACGTGTTGCAACAGTGAATGGCACTGGCAGTATTTCAGAAAATACCAACTTAAAAAAGGTCCTTGCCTTAAAGGGACAGAGCATGCAGGTAAGCAGCAGATAAGGGTTCTTTGCATTTAAAAGTGGTACTAAACATCCTTTAACCACTTTATGACCAGCGCCGTACCCTGTAAGACACTGGTAGTTAAGTCCTTAAGAACCAGTGTCGTACCCAGTACATCGCTGCTGTCCTGGGCCTCTCTTTGCCGTGATCTCACTATAAATAGCGAGATTGTGCTATTCCTGCATGTCCCACGAGTGGGGCAGTGCAGAAATAGAAGGACAGAGTTACCGATACAGAGAGACACACTCTGTGGCCCTCTCTGCATTGGTAGTGGTGGTGCGGGAGGGTTAGGAGAGAGGCGGGTGGGCGGCCCATCGCTGCAGATGGGAGGGGGCGGGTGGGACCGCTACACTACAGAAACATTTCTGTTAGAGCGGTGTCAGGTGTCCCGGCAGTGAGTGAGGAGGGTGGAGGAGGCTCTTAAAGTGGAGAGGGGAATTAGAGGGTGGGAAATCGGTCTGGGAGGGGGGTAGGGTAATGAGGGGGGGTAGCTACTCAACAGAAAAATATGTTTTTATTATTATTAGGAAAAAAAATGGATGTAATTGGGTACTGGCAAATAGCTGCCAGTACCTAAGATAGCGGGAATTAGCTAGCAGGGGGAGGTGGGAAGGTAAGGGGGTAATCCTACACTAAGGAATATATATATATATATATATATATATATATATATATATATATATATATATATATATATATATATATATATATATATATATATATATATATATATATATATAAAAATTGCATACTGGCAAACTGTCTGTCAGTACTTAAGATGGGGGTGACCAGTGGGGGAGGGAATAGAGCTGTTTGAGAGGGATCAAGGGGGAGACTAACCTCTACACTAAAGCTAAAATTAACCTTACAAACTACCTAATTAACCCATTCACTGCTGGGAATAATAAAAATGTGGTATGCAGCTGCAATTAGCACCCTTCTAATTAGCAAATAGCAATGGCAAAGCCATATATATCTGCTATTTCTGAACAAAGGGGATCCCAGAGAAGCTTTTCCAATCATTTGTGCCTTGATTGCACAAGCAGTATGTAAATAATTTCAGTGAGAAACCCAAAGTTTGTGAAATTGTTTTAATTTGATCACATTTCACAGTGAAATGGTGGCATGAAATATACCAAAATGGGCCTAGATCAATACTTTTAGTTGTCTACTAAAAAAATATATACATATATAGTTTGGATAGGTAAATAAAAAAAAAAAAACTGCTTTATTTTTGTTTAAATGTAGTAGTGATGGCAAAAATGCTCTGGTCTTTTGGGAAAGTCTTAGGGGCCAATTTACCAAAGTGCAAGCGGACATGATACGATGTAGCGTATCATGTCCGTCCACCGCTCATCGATAAATACCAACAGCATAAAAGGTCGACATTTATCATTGCACAATAGAGCTGCGCATCTTCACCTGTCTCACGATTCGATTCGATTACGATTATCATCGTAACGATTCGATACGATTCGATTCTACGATGCATCGCGATGCATCACGATTACTGCACTATTTCTGCCCAATTTTTAAATTTTTCAGAAAAAAAAATTCAAGAAGTCAAAGTATTGAAATAAACTCTTTTTTTATTTTATTAGCTCAAAAAAGGACACTCTTCCTGTGGCAAAGTCTGAACACAGCAGACAACAACAGTTTATAGAACAGTAAATACTAAATGGCAATTGTTGTATTGGTTTGGAAACAATATTATGGCATCAAACTGTAGTTACAGAGTACGTAGTGTAAAAAGTGCAGTGCTCACAGTGTACTTCTTCAGTAAAAGAAAATATTTAAATGTATATATTATATATTAGTAAGTAGTACACTATACACTTGTAAAGAAACATGAACAACAAATAAATGTCTAACCTATCTATGTTGGTTTTAATTTAATTTCTTTACTTACTTAGTAATAATAATATAATAGACATTAAATTAAAACCCAAATAGATAGGTTAAGCTTAAGTTACCACCATAATACCTTATTTGTGTGAAAATTGTCCTCAGAAAACAAAACATAAATCCCTTATAGGTACAAAATTACAGGTGCAGTCCACTGTGCCTTCATGACTGTCAATTTGTGGCAAACAAACATCACGTGAAGAATCTGGAACACAACACAAAAGCACAGAGTGTGCACACAACACACATGTGATTGTGACATATACAATTAGTTTACACAGTTACAGACTTACAATAGTACTAGAGACTGAGAGAGAGACATTTAAAACAAGTAGCATTGAACTGAACTACTATAACTACAGTTTCTTCTTGATGATTATATTATCTTTATGGGATCACAAATATAATTAGTTAGTTATTAGTTACTGTTAAAGCAGTACTACACACAACTGAATAGTGACTGAGTCTGTCACTGAACAGTACACAGCAGTCACACACAAACAAACAATACATAAAAAAGGACACAGACATCAAGGAGTAAATCATGGTGAAGAAAGGGTGGCACGCCACTCACCTGAGGTGTGTGTGCTTTATTTTTGTATTGTGCTGTTGTGTGTGGCACTGTGTGTGTGCTGTACTGTCTGTAGTGTACAGTATATTTGTGATCCAATAAAGATTTACTCAAGGTTTACTCAAGGCTTTTCCTTCCCCTATAGTGGGGTTTGGCTTCAGTCTCACTCTCTGCATAGTGCACTCATAGACAGTTAGACAGTCACACTCACTAGACACTCAGACACTAGAGACACAGTGGGACACACACACAAACAAAAACATTCAATGGCACCACAGTCAGCCACAGTCACACTCACACTCATAGACACTTAGACAGTGACACTGGGACAGACACACAATCACATACAAACAAAAAAATTCAAAGGCAGTTAATACACTCATCTCACACACACTCATAGAGAATGAGATACATACAAACTTTTCAAACTGGCACTCACTCACAGACACACTCACACACTCATAAAGAGACAGTTAGACACTGCAGTACACACATTGTTATTGTTAACTGGTTGGTTATATTCGGTTAACCCCTACAGATCTGCCTGGGAGTGGGTGGGATGGCATTTGGGATTGGGAATTGGGATCATAAACAAAAACATATGATATCTTTCTTAAAGGGTCTATTTAAAATAGACAATTTTTTAGTGTGAATGAATAATATTAATAATCCCTTATGCAGTGTGCACTATGCACTCACTGCATTGCAAACAATACAGGGGTGTGCTGTAACAATAGCACAACATCTACAAAACAGAGCACTTCCTGATTGGCAAACATCACAGTAACACTAGAAGTAGTAATAGACATTAAACAAGAAGTAGCATTGAACTACTAGATTTACTAACTTTGATTATCAATATCTTTATGGGATCACAAATATATTGTTACACAACACACACACAGTCACAGTCACACACAGTCAAACAATACCAAAAAAAACACACATAATAAAAAGAGTGAATCATGGTGAAGGGTGACACTGACTGACACGCACACATGAGGTGTGTGCAGTTGTGTGTTGTTTCTTTTGTATTGTGTGTGTGTGTGTGTGACTGTGACAGAGTGACGTGGTCGGTCGTGTCGTGTAGTGTACTAGTATATTTTGTGATCCAACAAAGATTTACTCAAGGTTTTAAGCTTCATTTTTCAAAAAGCTATAAGCTATATAACAGTAACAAATATAAAATAACTTAACAGTAGTCTGCACTGGGCAGTGGGGCACACAGCACTTTCTTCTGGATGTGCCAAAAAACATTAAATATTAATATTATAAACCTGAATCACTACTCAGAATTATGGAATATGTAGGTTTTTCTGTAAGAACACTAGTTGATCCACATGCTCTGGTTTGAGGGTGCTTCTTTTAGCCGTTACCACATCTCCTGCAGTGGAGAAAACCCGCTCTGCAGACACGCTTGTACCTGGGATACACAAGTATCGCTTTGACAAATGAGAGAGGAGGGGAAATATGACCTCATGTACATGCCACCATTTCAAAGGGTCTTCAGTGAGAGGCAGAGATGGGGCTTTACAATATTTCTCTATTTCCTCTTCAGCCTTGGCATAGGGGGTCTTGGGTTCTATTGTACCTTCAGTGTCAGTGAAAGACTGTCCCAGCAAAGTCATGAGAAGCGATGTGGACTTTCTTTTGGGAGGAGAAGGGTTATCCTCCTCGATGGCTGATTCTTCTTCCAGAGTTTCTTTTCCCTCAGGCAGTGGCACTTCATCCACGTTTGTCCTCCTAGATGTAACTGTACTAGTACACTCAATCTGTGTTTGAACAAAAGAATAGAAAAAATAGCATTCATTATTACCTCGAGCAGCCAGCCAGCTAATGCTATGTGTGTGCTCAGAGAGACAGTAATGCATAAATAAATGCATACAACAGCTCACATCTATTCAAGAAACATGATGCAATTAAAATTACCTCCAAGGATGCAGCCTCCTCAGTCACTCCTCTGTATATCTCCAATCTCTCCTCCTCTGTGAGAATAAAAGGCAGTCCCTTAAAACGAGGATCCAGGGCAGAGGCTGTATAAAGTATCTTCTTCTCTGCCTCACTGCTGTACCTCTTCAGGAGATCTGTTTTGATGGCATTCTTGATCTCATGGATCATGGGTGTGTCTCCCATGGTGTCTGTCATGTTCTGGAGCAGTTGTGCATTTAGAGGGGCAATGAGAGAAACAGTTGGATTGCGCTCTTCTGACATCAGTGTGGTTGCATCTTTCATTGGCTTTAATGCACTCACAGCATCCTCTGCATTTGACACATCTGTTTCGTTGAGAGTGCAGAGATCTGACTCACTTTTTCTGACTTCTGGAGACAACAATGTGGCACAGATTGCAGGTTGCTGTTCTAGGAACCTCTCGACCATGTCATATGAGCTGTTCCACCTTGTTGTCACATCAGTTATTAGCTTATGATTCTTCAGGCCAAGACATTTCTGTTTTTCTTTCAGACAGTGGTTTGCTGTAGTGCTGCGGTGAAAAAATGTTGATATTCGTCGCACTCTGCCTAAAAGCCTGGAGAGCGTGGCCACTTTCAGCGCCCGCTGGGATGCGAGATTCAGTGTATGGGCGAAGCATTTTACATGAGGGAATTTTCCAACTTGAGCAGCAACAATCATGTTCGAAGCATTGTCGGTCACAAGCACTACAGATTTATCGGACAGCTGCCATTCTTCCACGACACGAGACAGTAGCTCCGCCAGATGAGAACCCGTGTGAGACTCATAAACTGCTCTCGTTTGCAGCACATGCGACAAGATCTTCCAGTCCTTGCTAATGTAATGTGCAGTTACTGTTACATAAGACTCCGTCGTGACTGAAGTCCATGAATCACACGTTAGTGCGACTCGACTGGCTTGGCTCATTGATGCAATTACCTGAGCTTTTGTTTCTTGGTAGAGTGCAGGTATAACGTTTTCTGTTAAGTGATTGCGTGACGGGATCTTATAACGTGGCTCTAGTGTCTTCAACAGGTTGCGAAACCCAAGGTTTTCCACAACAGAGTAAGGCCGTAGGTCCTTCGCTATGAAAGTTGCCACAGCTTTGGTTATTCTCTTCCCTTTTTCAGAGTTGGGTGGCAAAGTTGACAGCATTGCATCAATTCTTGGCTGATGAGCTTCAGCTAGTCTTGTTATTTCCTTGGCAGTGGCACTGGCGACAGCGGCAGGGGTTAGCATCTCAGAGTGAAAACGTCTAACGTGATTTCTCAAGTTAGTAGTATTCCCTAGGTATTTAATTTTTGTGTGACAGGCTTTACAAACCGCGTGTGTCTTGTCCAATTCGTGCTTTCCAGTATGTTCATAAAATCCAAAATGTGCCCAGATGCTTGCTTTTAAAATGCTAGGTGCATTTTTTATCTCTCTATCTTTTTTGTCTCCCTCTGTCATTTTAGCATGACATGTACATATGTGACGGATGATGTTGTTGTCAACGTCAAACTCTGTCAGTGTTAAAAAAAAAAGAAAATACACTAAGTTCCAGTTGTCAAAATGTCAAGCCGCAAATGTAAAATCAACAAGTACTAGTAACTTCAACTACTTTGCCAATGCCATACATTTTGCGAACATAAATTTTAAAACAAATTGCATTGTGATAATTGCAGGGGACATCACTCACTCACTGACACAGTTACTGTAATATATTACACACTTAAAGGTGCAAAAACCCAAACATTTACTTTCATGATTCAGATAGAGAATACAATTTTAAATAAACATCATAACTAACTCTTCTATTATTTAATTTGCTTCATACTTCTCAGATATCGTTTGTTGATGACATATTAGCAATGCATTGCACAGCACACACATTACTTACTATAAGTATATAATACTTTGTGCACAAGGAGGAGGCTATGCATTTCAACAAAGGATAAGCAAATTATATAATAGGGAAAGTTGTTTAAAATTGCATGCACTTTCTTGAATTAATATATTATTAAAATATTAGAACTTCAGACCAGGCCATCCATCCATGTGAAAAACATGTAGATAATAGATACAGATTAGACTAATAGAGACATTATTAGACAATAATAGTATACTATATTTATTTATAATACATTTTTTATATATGCAATATTATTCAATAATGCAGCAATTAATTATGCAGCAGCCTGAGCCTCAGTCAGCTCAGCATACTACGTTAAGTAAATAAGGCAAGTATTTAATTGTTACCCCTTATTGTGTAATAAATGTGATTGTGTACCCCTTATTGATTTGCTCTTACCTATTGGCAAGTAGTAGGCAGTTGAGGCAATAGGCAGGCATGGCAATGGCAATTATGGCATGGCATTGGCAAAATGTACAACGTTTTGGTAACTATTAACTAAACAAACAGTTAGTTAGTCTAATTCTCACCATAGGTCTCCTCCTCTGTCTCCCACAAAATAAAAATGAGCCCGCCGTGTAGCTGTAGTATACCGCCGTGTACCATCATCAATCTCAGGCAACAAACTCCTGCTTTGCTGCTTTGCTCCTACTGCGTAACTTCGGCACTTCAAGAGACCGCCCATGAGCGCCCATGTTGCTTTATTGGGTGACGTGACGTCAGTGACGTCAAAACGATGTACCGCGCACTTTCGCGCACTTTCTTTTACGTTTCCTGGAGGCTGGTCACGTGGGTAACGTTAATCGATTATCGCGTCTCAGCGCATCGATGCAGAATCGTTTCATGCCGCATCGCGATGCATCGTCAAAACGATTATTTTTGACAGGCCTATTGCACAAGCAGTTTTTGTGAACTGCTTGTGCAATGCCGCCCCTGCAGATTCTCGGCCAATCGGCTGCTAGCAGAGGGGGTCAATCAGCCTGATCGTATAGGATCAGGCGGATTGATGTCCGCGGCCTCAGATGGGCAGACCAGTTATGGAGCATCGGTCTTTAGATCGTTCTTCATAATTACTGTTTCTGGCGAGCCTAAAGGCTCACGTGGAAACAGGGGCATCAAGCTCCATTCGTAGATTGATAATTCGGCCCCTCTGTGTGAAGTGTCCGGTACTTAAGGGGGTTAAACATGGCTGGGCTCTCACTCCCACCCCCACCCCCACTGGGAGGTTGATTTTTTTTATTTCTTTTTAACCTTCTTTACAAGCAGTTGGCCCAGAAGATATAACACTCCAAAGTGGCAATAAGATTTGCAAATTAAGCTGATTTACTATTTATAATTGGATGTTACCATATTAAAAATGTATAGCTGTGGGCAGTGGTTTGCAAAGGCAAGACCAGACCATAAAGCCCATGCAAGTTTAAAATTCAGTATGAATTAACCCCCAATGACAACTGACGTACCAGGTACGTCCTGCAAAAACTGTCAGTTAGTGACAATGGACGTAGCTGGTACGTCATTTGTCTTACAGAGTGCTGGAAGCGATTGCGATCGCATCCAGCAGCTCTCAGGGTATTGCAGTGATGCCTTAATATTGAGGCATCCTGCAATACCAAAGCGCCAATTGGTGGAGGCGGAGTCCTAATGAAACCATCTACAAAATCTTGAGGTATAATAAAACTTACAATTTATTCAAAGATTCTGGATACAATGTAAAAAAAACATTTTCACAACATATATACACATAAATTGGTTACAATTAAAAGTCAGAAATTCATGGATCCATGTACTGACAGTTTACAATGAAACACCGTTAACAATAAAAGCTTGTTCCAATAAAAGTGATAAAAATATAAAATAGATGGTTTGATGTCAGTGCGAGTATAATTAATACAAATAGAAAACTGTTAGAAACAAAAATAGCTGAACTGATGGCTTAATGTCAGTACGAGTATGATCTCTATGGACAAGAAAATTCAGCTCTGAGATGTGTTAGATATGACTTCTATCTTTGAGCGCTCATAAATGGAAAGTAATTGGTAGCAATTTGGAACTAGTAGTGGTTCTCAACGTAATTGCAGGAACTTCCCCGTACTGCGCGGCCAAATCCGCTTGGAATGGACTAGGGGGTGTGTACAAAATATATAAAGTGCCTAAGTGTAGAGTTGAAAACAAAGCGATGGTGCAGTGAATTACATAAATAAAAACATATTAAGGTGTATGCTAAACATCAACGGCATAAAGTGCTAATGGCTGCCTTCCGACTAGAATATCAATCTGGTGCAGAGTGAAAAACAATAAAATAACGGAGCAGTGTATATGTGTATGTTAAACCTCCACGGCAACAAAAGTGCTATTGTCTGACTCCAAACAAGTATAAAAATAGTGAAAAAAGATGCAGGGTTTATAAAAATGACAAAATAAAAAAGCATGAAAAATAGTGTCTGTGTGTCAATCTTGTAAATTTGATGTGGGCATAAAAGATGGAGAGATGAAATAACAGCTGTAATCCAGACAGTGCAAAGTGATCTTCACTAACAGACGTGTGAAGATATGTGCAACAGTATATGAGGTACACAATAGTAAGCGGTCCACAAAGAAAAACAGAAGTCGATTTGTATACTCCAAGCGGCTATGGAAGGTTCAAAAGTCAATGGTTTATATCACATAGCGCTACGCCTATTCTATATGTGGTTGTGTTCAACGTTGGTTGAGGAGATCTTCCCTCTGCCAAAAACGAAACAAATAATAGTGTAGATTGTTTTTATATAACCTAATATCAGTAATGTACTCACCAGTCAACGCGTTTCGGTCATGCACTGACCTTTATCAAGTCTAGCAGGGGGGAGGGTTAGAGAGCTGTTTGGGGGGGGGGGATCAGGGAGGTTGGGGGCTAAGGCAGGGGTCCATCACAGCTGAATAAATATATATATTTTTAAATAAATAAATAAAATAAACACCTTTTATTTTAGTACTGGCAGACTTTCTGCCAGTACTTAAGATGGCGGGGACAATTGTGGGGTGGGGGAGGGAAGAGAGCTGTTTGGGAGGGATCAGGGGGTGGGATGTGTCAGGTGGGAGGCTGATCTCAACACTAAAGCTAAAATTAACCCTGCAAGCTCTCTACAAGCTACCTAATTACCCCTTCACTGCTGGGCATAATACAAGTGTTGTGCGCAACGGCATTTAGCAGCCTTCGAATTGCCAAAAAGCAACGCCAAAGTCATATATGTCTTCTATTTCTGAAAAAAGGGAATCCTAGAGAAGTATTTACAACCATTTGTGCCATAATTGCACAAGCTGTTTGTAAATAATTTCAGTGGGAAACCCAAAGTTTGTGAAAAAATTATTAAAAAAAGTAAACAATTTTTTTTATTTGATCGCTTTTGGCGGTGAAATGGTGGCATCAAATTTACCAAAATGGGCCTAGATCAATACTTTGGGTTGTCTACTACACTAAAGCTAAAGTTAACCCTACAAGCTCCCTAATTAACCCCTTCACTGCTGGGCATAATACACGTGTAGTGCGCAGCGGCATTTAGCGACCTTCTAATTACCAAAAAGCAATGCCAAAGTCTGCTATTTCTGAACAAAGGGGATCCCAGAGAAGCATTTACAACAATTGCATAAGCTGTTTGTAAATAATTTCAGTGAGAAACCTAAAATTGTGAAAAATGTAACTTTTTTTTGCTCGCATTTGGCGGTGAAATGGAATATACCAAAATGGGCCTAGATCACTACTTGGAGTTGTCTACTACACTAAAGCTAAAATTAACCCTACAAGGTCCCTAATTAACCCCTTCACTGCTGGGCACACTACACATGTGGTGCACAGCGGCATTTAGCGGCCTTCTAATTACCAAAAAGCAACGACAAAGCCATATATGTCTGCTATTTCTCAACAAAGGGGATCCCAGAGAAGCATTTACAACCATTTGTGCCATAATTGCACAAGCTGTTTGTAAATAATTTCAGTGAGAAACCTAAAGTTTGTGAGAAAATTTGTGAAAAAGTGAACAATTTTTTTTATTTGATAGAATTTGGCAGTGAAATGGTGGCATGAAATATACCAAAATGGGCCTAGATCAATACTTTGGGTGGTCTTCTAAAAAAGATATATATATACATACATGTCAAGGGATATTCAGGGATTCCCAACAGATATCAGTGTTCCAATGTAACTAGCGCTCATTTTGAAAAAAAGTGGTTTGGAAATAGCAAAGTGCTACTTGTATTTATGGCCCTATAACTTGCAAAAAAAGCAAAGAACATGTAAACATTGGGTATTCCTAAACACAGGATTTAGAAACTATTTAGCATGGGTGCTTTTTTTGTGGTCGTAGATGTGTAACAGATTTTGGGGGTCAAAGTTAGAAAAAGTATTTTTTTTTCCCCTCATATTTTATCCCTTTTTTTTTTTATAGTAAATTATACGATATGATGAAAATAATGGTATCTTTAGAAAGTCCATTTAATGGCGAGAAAAACTATATATAAATGTGTGTGGGTACAGTAAATGAGTAAGAGGGAAATTACAGCTAAAGACAAACACTGCAGAAATGTAATAATAGCCCTTGTCCTTAAGGGTAAGAAAATTGAAAAATTGTCTGGTCATTAAGGGGTTAAAGACAAATGCAACTTAAGACAGTTTGAAAAGAGAATTAAACACAGATCACCTGAGTTTATGAAAATGGTTGACCAACCCATGTACTTGCAGCTTTAAACTTGAGCAAAAAAAAAAAAAAAAGGGAATAAGAATATATATATCATGACTAATAATGATTAAAATAGCTGTTCACACACGATTTCCTTTGCTATATACTCTTCCATCCCTATCCAGAGCAGAATTGTACTAGCATGAGGGAATCCATGTCTAAAACAAATATTCAAAGCAGAACAGGTGGGGCATTGTGTTGCTAATTTGCATATCCTCACCCAGATTCCTTTGCTCCAGTGGAAACAGGGTAGTTATTTTTGTGGAGGGATGTATAGTTTGGCAAAGTAGTGATTTATATAGACATAGATTGTGATGACTAGTACTTTGCTATACAGGTCATGTAAAACTGAAAAGAAAATTTTATCCAAACAGCACAACGGATAAAAAGCCACCATAAAAACTAACTTGACTGAACAGGTTCAAGACCCCTCAATTGAGTTAATTTTGTGCATAGTTTCTGACTAATCAAAATTTACTACAGTACACATCTATAGCAACATCTCTCAGTAAAAGACAATCTATTTTTTAATTTTCATGAATTAGATAAACTAGTAAATAAGAAACATGACAAACATAAAACACACCATAAACATGCCACTGGTAAAACTTGACCAATGTACCCTGTGTGTCTACATTCAGACTTTACAGCTACAAAATGTTTGGCATTAGCAGCTTACAATGACAACAATTTGGTTGTGGCACAAAGATTTACCAACTTTGTTTCTATATCCCTCTTTAATCTCATCTGCTACACAAGCTCTTACAGGCAGAGTACCATGCCCTTTTGTATTGCTCTACACATGATACAATGGGGCTCTATGAAGTATAATATAAATATCATAGTTGGCTCTAGGCTATTATGCTTAAGACATCTCTCCTATTTATTTCACATCAAAACAATCTTGGATTGTTATTTAAAAGGAAGACAAAAGATTCATTTACAATCCCGAACAATCATTTTAAATACAATTAGAAGGATTTTAAATGGGAGAAAGGCTGTGTCTGAAACATACAAATGTCACCCATTAAAGGGTGACTGAACCCAAATTTTTCTTTTGTGATTCAGAAAGAGCATGCAATTTTAAGCAACTTTATAATTTACTCCAATTATCAATTTGTCTTTGTTCTCTTGATATCTTTATTTGAAAAAGGCATCTACATTTTTTTTGGTTTAGGAGTCTGGACAGCACTTTTTTTATTGGTGGATGAATTTATCCACCAATCAGCAAGGACAACCCAGGTTGTTCACCACAAATGGGCCGGCATCTAAACTTACATTCTTTCATTTCAAATAAAGATACCAAGAGAATAAAGAAAATTTGATAATAGGAGTAAATTAGAAAGTTGCTTAAAATGTCATGCTCTACCTGAATCACGAAAGAAAAAATTTGGGTTCAGTGTCCCTTTAACAGTTATCACTACAGCAATGATAACGTTTAAAATTACACATGACCAGCTGATTATATAACGGATTGGCACCAGCACATACGCTACAGGAGTCACCAGTGATGCGTGAAATTCCTGGTAGTCAAAGCATGCATGCCACCAACAGCCTTAACAGCAGCAGATTATGTTAACTTTTATAGCGATTAAAACCATAATAAAAACATTTTTGTATTATGTCTTGCAATGTGCCACATATGGCTATTCAAAGGATATACAAATTCTAAGTCAATCCAAACCATTAGAAAGTCCTGTGATAAAGTATAAAAGGCATTTCACGTGAATGTATAAAATAATAACACCCCTGTAGTTGCATGTGGGCCACTTGACAAAGAAATTGCAAACACACACACACACTAAAGTTTGGAAACTGGTAATCATTTTTTTTATCTCCATTCAAGTCTATGGAGAATATTTATGTTACCACAAGTTTTCAAACTGTACCACCTCAATGGAAACTAGGCCACTTTTGACAGCTTTGAGCAGCGAATTAAACACAGATCACCTGAGATTATGACAGGGCTTGATCAACCCATGTGCCAAGGTGCCTGTGGAGCTTAAAAGCTTATATAGAATCTTAAACATCTAGAAGTGGCATTCATTCATTTATTTTTTTATCTGTGACTTTATTGCATGGTATTTTTAAGACACTTTTAAATTTATATCTATTTTCAAATGTGCTTTGTTCTCTTAGTATCCCTTGTTGAAAAAAAATATGCACATATCCTACACTAGTGGGAGCTAGCTGCTGATTGGTGCCTGCCTAGTACATTGTTGTTCCTTCAGCAACGGATAACTAGAGAACAAAGCATATTTGATAATAGAAGAAAATTGGAAAGTTGTTTGAAATTGTATGTTCTATTCAAATCATGAAAGAAAATGTGGTTTCCTGTCCCTTTAAATACAGCAGAATTACATAAACAACAAATGGATAATAAAAACACAATGCAAAAGCACTTAAGACTGAATTTCAAATAAGTAGTTGATTTTCTTTTCTGACAAATTTCAAAGTTAGTTCCTTTTTCCTTCCCCCTGCACAATGCCACAGCCATCAGCCAATCACAAAATGCATATATGTATATACTCTGAATCCATGCGCGTGCTCAGCTGGTGTCAGAAAGTTCACATATATAAAAAAAAAAAAAAAAAAAAAAAAAAAAAAAAAAAAAGATTGTGCACATTTTGATAATAGAAGTGAATTTGGAAAGTGTGTAATTGCATGCTCTGATTCAAGAAAGTTCAATTTTGATGCAAGTTTATCCCAAGTATTTTAAGAGCTGTCCTTGTAAAAACTACAGTACTAATTAAAAGGTATTTTTTCTATTGGGAGGGGGGGTTCTATGTGCAGCATTTTTTACTCTTTCTAATATCCACAAGTGATACAGCAGAGAGTGGAACCAGCGCAGTGCACCTGAAGACCAGGGGTACTGCCTTGTCCCCCAAGAAGTGATAAAGCACATACCGTAGATGGTCCACAGCACTATTATAAAAGATTTAAGTTATTGGTAACAGCATGAAAACGAATAAGTGACGTTTCGGGGTCTCCCTATTAATCATACATATATGTATGTATGATTAAGGGGGAGACTCCAATTCTGTGGACTAGGGCTGCACGATTAATTGCATATGCGATTTAAAACCGCGATTAATTGCCACAATTTAAAAACCGCAAAAGTATGCGATTTTTAGTCCCGTCACCTATGACGTACAGGAGGGCTGGCTGTAACTGTTCATTCCGTGCGGGCTTCTGTAGGGAAAGGAGGGGGTGGGGGGGTAGAGAGGCTATGCAGAAGCTGCGCTATGGAGGAATTTGCCGGTTTGCCTCAGCTCTGATGGCAGCAGTCACAGCTGCCTACACAGATAAAATAAAGCCTGTTTACATAGAAAAAAAAATGAAGCCTCTTCTTTTAAAGAAAGTATTTGACGCAAACAGTTCAGAAAGTGCACCACGGAAAATAGTTCACACAGTGAAGTACAAGTGCATTTTTACTCTACTGTCTGATCTATTTTCCATGGTACACATTCTGAAATGTTTTTAAACCCTTCAACAAGACTTTCTTTTAAAGAGACTTCGTTTTTGAAAGATATGAATTTCCCATACATCAGAAAAAAATATATGTTAATCATACCACAGTTAGAATGACTGTCCAAGAAAACATGACAATGTTGTGTCAGAAGACCTAAGAACTGGCTAGTGGCTACTATGTAACCACAGCACAGGCAGCTAATTTTATTTCAACTATTTTGTGGTTTGTATTTTTATGCTCCAAGAGTGTATTGGACATTGAGAAACATGTACATTAAGATTCTGTAGCGTTAACTAAAAAATGTAGTGAAACATTAAGGTGTTATAATCATTTATAAGAAAATCGCGATTAAAATTGCAATTTTTTGGGGTCCAAAATAGTGAATTTCATTTTTGCCCATATCGCCCAGCCCTATTGTGGACCATGTACGTGATTTTTCACTCTTTAGGCATCTACTATTCAGAAAGCCTTGTGTTTTTAAAGTGATGGCAAACTTTCCCCTTTGTATGGACAGATCCAGAATGTAAGTGATATTTTAGATGGCATTTTATTCCTCCGTTGTAATAAAGATGCTCTATAACTTACTTTTTAATGTAAATATGAAAATCTAATACCCTGCACTCTGGCCGTCCACTTCAAAAATAATGTTTTATGGCGAGCTAATGGTTTGAAATATCCTCCAATCAGTGCTCTGTGCCTACAGCTTTTTTGTTGTAGCTAGAGCACCGATTAGAGAACACTTCAAACTGTTAATTTACCAAATAACATTACTTTTGAAGTGGGCGGCCAGAAAGCAGGATATTATTTTTTAAAGGGACAGTCTACACCAGAATTGTTATTGTTTTAAAAGATAGATAATCCCTTTTTTACCCATTCCCCAGTTTTGCATAACCAACACATTTATATTTATATATTTTTTACCTCTGTGATTATCTTGTATCTGAGCCTCTGCAAACTGCCCCTTTTTTTAGTTATTTTGACAGACTTGCAGTTTAGCCAATCAGTGATAGCTCCCAGGTAACTTCATGTGCATGAGCACAGTGTTATCTATATGAAAATCATGAACCAACACCCTCTAGTGGTGAAAAACCTGTTAAAATGCATTCTTAAGAGGCGGCCTTCAAGGTCTTAGAAATTAGCATATGAATCTCCTAGGTTAAGCTTTCAACTAAGAATACCAAGAGAACAAAGCAAAATTGGTGATAAAAGAAAATTGTTTAAAATTACATGCCCTATCTGAATCATGAAAGTTTATTTTGGACTAGACTGTCCCTTTAATGTAGATAAGATATTTAGATATGAAATTCTAAGTTATATTGCATCTTCATTACAACTGATGAATTAAACTTCATCTAAAATGTTGCCAACATTCCGGATCGGTTTACACAAAGGGGAAAGTTAACCATAACTTTAACCCCTTAAGCCACCAGGACGTAGGTACTACGTTACAGGGTACTTTGCCTAGTGTATCCTGTTGAAGTAGTACCTACGTCCAAAATTCTGACTCATGCTATGGTCCTGGGTGTCAGCTTTGACAGATAAAACCACAGCCAGAGCCATAAGGCATCTGCCTTCGTATTGTAAGGGAGCACTAATAGTGCTACCTTTATCATATAAAGGCAGATCGCTGATGCAAAAAGCGACACTGTGTCACTGTTTGCATCGACTTGCAGTGCTTCTGTGGGTGGAGTGGGAGTGTTCGGTGTGAGAAGTAAACCTGCTGCAGTAGTTGTACCCAGCAGTTTAATGCCCCTTAAATACTTGCATTGTTTGCTTCTCATATGGATTAAGTACCTACACTACTATCCCCACCAGGCATGATTACGAGGGGCAGAAGAATGCGGATTTCAAAATAAATGTAATTTAAATAAAAATAAGTCTCTCACTTATCAGTGTTAATTTAAGTTGATTATAGAAACTCCTTGAAAAGATTCCTGGACCACTCGGATGGTCCCTGTTTTGGACTCAGATAAGACTTTGCATATATGTTCTATCATCTATGTTTGTCTTTAAGTTGATTATCACTTTGAGACTTTGAACTTTTCTTATCATTATTTTTCAACAGACGGGGTATGACAGTCAGTACATTGACCACACAAAAAGAAGACCGCAGAACAAACATCACCAACTAAAGGCATTACATTGATTCCACCTTACACCAGGGGCTGAGAGATTTATATCAAAGTTAGGAGCGAGGAAAGGGTATTAGCAGACAAATATATATAGAATAATAAGAATCCTAACAGTTAAGAGGCAGGATTTAAATTTCAGGCAGTGTGGCTCTTGGGACAAATCCTGCATTAAATATGCAGAAAATACCAGCATGTATACACATTTTCAATATTGAATTATTTTCCCTACAGGAGCTAGCACATAAATTTGAAAACATTAAAGTGAAGGTAAACTTACTCTCTCTTCTATGTTAAAATCGATATAGCATTAAAATTGAATATGATGTTCATTCATGTTTTTTTTCTAATTTTATTTATTACCTTTGTTTTCTTGTATAATTTGCTGCGATTTCGCTTGTCAAAAAACAACCCGTCTCTTTTTTTTTTTTTATAAACAACGATCACGTTGTTTATATAGCCAATTGATTTTCTGGCCGTTAGGCGGCCGTCAATTGACGTCACAAGCTGATGCTTGATTGTGCGCATGCGCGAGTGATTCTATCTCCTCCTTCAAAGCGAGCGCGTCCTCGTTTTGCGTATGCGCATTAGGAGTTTCATTTGTTTTCCAAACACCCACCGCATCGGATCAAACGCATGCGCTGCAGAGGACTTCGTTGAGCGCGATTAACGCATGCGCTTTTGAGAGCAAACATTTTTGTGGGCATGCGCGGTAAGCAGAGAATAGATGTGCACGAGTGTAGTTCTGACGTATAGAGCGGGTGGGACCGTTCTATACGTCTATGTATTGAAAAAACGGAACTGCTGGATGGGAGGGGATTACGATCGTAAGGCACATTAAAATAAAAGTTAGTAAATATGGTTAAATAAAAGTTTTTTTAAAAAATAAACCTAGCGACTACCTTGTAAGTTAGAAAAGGAAAATAAAGAGACATTTCTATTAGAATAACTTTACCTTCACATTAAGACACATGATACTCAAAATGTTTTTAATCTAAAAACAAAATATTTCAAGCTTTTAAGCTGTGTGAGACACATTTAATCCTAGATTCACTGAGTTTTTTCCCATTCTCTCTAGTGCTTATGATACATTTTACAATCACACTCAGATCTCTACTCTAAAGTGATGCCATTACATAAAAAGGCAGTTCTGTATAAAATAAACTCCCTGTTCATGATAAATCATTTTAAAATAAATACCTTAGTAATTGACATAGGACATTAAGTTTGGGGCACAGTGTGCCAAACTGTAATAAAAGTTGTAAATGAAAATAGAAAAATCATAAACATAGTGAAAGAGCCTTTCTAAACAACCTCAGAAAAACAGATACTAAATATAACAAAGATATGGTACCACTAAATAAGAATAAAATGGTGCTGAGAGAACTATACATTTTTCAAATATGATTTAACTAAAAAAGGGGTTTAATACTCAAAAAGAAAATCTATATTTGAAAGGGTAATAAGAAATACCATATCTAAAATACATACTGTGACACCAACAGTTATATGTATAGATAGGATTACCCATACAAATAGGCTGTGAGCACAATGAAGTTAATTAAATGACATCCATTACTGTCCTTAAAATACCCTACCCTATATATGCCAGTGTCTCCATTCATTATGGAAAAATGTTCACTGATATTATCAGTAACTTGTTTTTATTTTGCATAATTAAGTCGCTTGAAATAAATAATTCCGTACGTCATTTTGTTTACTTGCATATAAACACCCAAAGATCAGAGACCCAGAGAGGAGCCACATCTTGCAGACAACCTCCAAGTGACAGAGCTGTCAAAGGCCTGCAGTGTTGTAGCCTCATCCCTGCGGCACACTACTATTGCTAAATCTTTCATTCAAACACTCACTCGTTTTAGGTTGGTATCTCCTTACCCAGCACCCATGCCCGCGGTCATCACTTTTCCATTGTCCTCTCAGCTGTCTGACTGGGCACCACGGCCCCTCTCTTGAAAGCACCAGCTGCTACTTCCGGGGTCGGTGGGATCGACCCTTTCCGGAGATGCATGATGGGTCTTTCGGTAGACTTCGGAACTCAATACAGCGCAGGCGCAAGAATTAGGCTATTTGACATTTGGGATAGCAACCTTGCCAGATAACAGGCGTCTGCAGCCATCTTTCTTGTGGGAACCTTAATTTCAATTTAAAAATTCAGGGCGCAGTTTTAAAACATAGTTTTTGACATAAAAAATGAATTGTAGAATATACGTATACACGCGATATCTAGCCTAAATGCAGGGATATAAATCTAGTTGGTTATTCTGTTGCAATGAGGTAAAATATACTAATTGCGTATTGTTTTGAAAAGGAGAAAGTCTCTGAGATTCCATGTAGAATTTTATCAGGTGTTCGAATCGTAATATGTTAAAATTATTTCAGAACATATTCTCATTAAAAGTATATACAGTATAGTTTAGTCATATAATGGCATATTTGAAGGGACATACTAAAAGGAGTGACAAAATGGAATGCTTATCTACACACTATAATTGTGTTTGTAATGTCCGTCACCGTCGGCAGTTGTGCAGCATCCTCAATGTTAGCTTGGCAGCGCAAGGTAGCCAACAGAATGTTGGCGGATGCATCGAAGGCAAACGGAGCATTACAAAAAACACTGCCCGCACGAAGTTTAACAAAAAAAAAAAACTAACCTCCCACATGAAGTATTAACACATACACCACAAACCCACACATTGCAAAATAATAAAGTAATTAACCCCTTAATCCCTTAACCGTCAATCACCCACATCGCAATAAACCCTTATTACCCTATTAACCCCTAAACACCCACATCACAATAAACCTAATAAAAGTATTAACCCCTAAACTGCAAAATCCCCACGTCGCAATAAACATAATTAACCTATTAACCCCTAAATCGCAAAACCCCCACATTGCAATAAACCTATTTACCCTATGAACCCCTAAACCGCAAACCCCCACATTGCATTAAACCTATTTACCCTATGAACCCCTAAACCGCAAACCCCCCACATTGCAATAAAGCTATTTACCCTATTAACCCCTAAACTGCAAAACCCCCACATCGCAATAAGCCTATTTACCCTATTAACCCCTAAACTGCAAACACCCACAACGCAAGTGACTAATTACTAAGCCCCCTAACCTAACACCCCCTAAATTAACACAAATTACCTAAACTAAAAAACACTAAAGTTACAAAAAATTATAAAAGCCAAGATTACAAAAAATAAAAAAAAGGCTAACATTACAGAAAATAAAAAAACAATTACCAAACGGCTAGATTACGAGTTGTGCGTTAGGGTAAAAAAGCAGCGTTAAGAAGTCCTAACACTCCTTTTTTACGCCCGCTGGTATTACGAGTCTTGAAGCTTTAGGTGTACCGCACACTTCTTTGGCCTTACCAAAAAACAACTTACGTAAACTTTGTAAAGTCTTTTTTCTATGGGACTTCCATAGCGCCAGTATTACGAGCTGTCCTGGGAGGCCAAAAAGTGAGCGGTACACCCTACCCTGTCAAGATCCCTAACGCATTTAAAAGTCAGTAGTTAAGAGTTTTATGGTACAACGCTGTAGCATAAAACTCATAACTAAAGTGCTAAAAAGTACACTAACACCCATAAACTACCTATTAACCCCTAAACCGAGGCCCTCCCGCATCGCAAACACTATAATAAAAATTGTAACCCCTAATCTGCCGCTCCGGACACCGCCGCCACCTACATTCTATTTATGAACCCCTAATCTGCTGCCCCAACATCGCCGACACCTACATTATATCTATTAACCCCTAATCTGCTTTCCCCAATGTCGCCAACACCTACATTATATTTATTAACCCCTAATCTGCCACCCCCAACGTCGCTTCCACTATATTAAAGGTATTAACCCCTAAACCTAAGTCTAACCCTAAGCCTAAGACCCCCTAACTTAAATATAATTTAAAGAAATCTAAATAAATATTCCTATCATTAACAAA
Source organism: Bombina bombina (assembly GCF_027579735.1). Lineage (NCBI taxonomy): Eukaryota > Metazoa > Chordata > Amphibia > Anura > Bombinatoridae > Bombina > Bombina bombina. Next base: position 1,258,044,337 of record NC_069499.1, read on the forward strand.
ATTATTCCTATTTAAAACTAAATACTTACCTATAAAATAAATCCTAAGCTAGCTACAATATAACTAATAGTTACATTGTATCTAGCTTAGGGTTTATTTTTATTTTACAGGCAAGTTTGTATTTATTTTAACTAGATAGAATAGTTATTAAATAGTTATTAACTATTTAATAACTACCTAGCTAAAATTAATACAAAAGTACCTGTAAAATAAAACCTAACCTAAGTTACAATAACACCTAACACTACACTATAATTAAATAAATTAACTAAATTAAATACAATTAAATAAATTACATGCAATTTGCTAAATTAAATTAGCTAAAGTACAAAAAACCCACTAAATTACAGAAAATAATAAATAACAGATATTTAAACTAATTACACCTAATCTAATAGCCCTATTAAAATAAAAAAAGCCCCCCTCAAAATAAAAATAAACTAAAATAAAATAAAAAAAAATCTAGCTTAAACTAAACTACCAATGCCCCAAAGTAATCAGCTCTTTTACCTGTAAAAAAAAATACAAACAACCCCCAACAGTAAAACCCACCACCCACACAACCAACACCCCAAATAAAATACTATCTAAAAAAAGCTAAGCTCCCCATTGCCCTGAAAAGGGCATTTGGATGGGCATTGCCCTTAAAAGGGCAGTTAGCTGTTTTGCAGACCAAAGTCCCTAACCTAAAAATAAAACCCACCCAATACACCCTTAAAAAAACCTAACCTCTGAAGATCGACTTACCGGGAGAAGTCTTCATCCAAGCCGGGCCAAAGTCCTCAACGAAGCCGGGTGAAGTCTTCATCCAAGCCGGGCGAAGTGGTCCTCCAGACGGGCAGAAGTCTTCATCCAGACGGCATCTTCTATCTTCATCCATCCGGCGCTGAGCGGGTCCATCTTCAAGACATCCGACGCAGAGAATCCTCTTCTGCCAACAGACTAGCGACGAATGAAGGTACCTTTAAGTGACGTCATCCAAGATGGCGTCCCTTAGATTCCGATTGGCTGATAGAATTCTATCAGCCAATTGGAATTAAGGTAGAAAAAATCCTTTTGGCTGATGCAATCAGCCAATAGGATTGAAGTTCAATCCTATTTACATGCAGCTGGGAGCAGCTGAGTATAACTTTTTACACAGAACTTACTCTGCTGAGCTGAGGAGATTGTGAGGTAAAATATTTTCCTTTTTTACATAGAGATGCTCAGTTGATATTTTCCTGTCAGCTTTTTACAGTTATACTGCATCAGTTTCAAGTGATTTAGCATATGAGTATTATGTCCCTTTAACTTATGTAATCCAAGATGGTGTCCCTTAGATTCCGATTGGCTGATATAATTCTATCAGCCAATAGGATTATAATTCTATCAGCCAATATAATGCAATCAGCCAATAGGATTGAGTTTTCATCCTATTGGCTGATCCAATCAGCCAATAGGATTGAGCTCGCATTCTATTGGCTGATTGGATCAGCCAATAGGATGAAAGCTCAATCCTATTAGCTGATTGCAACAACTAATAGGATTTTTTCAACCTTAATTCCGATTGGCTGATAGAATTATATCAGCCAATCGGAATCTAAGGGACGCCATCTTGGATGATGTCATTTAAAGGAACATTCATTCCGAAGAAAACGTCGTAAGAAGAGGATGCTCCACGTCGGATGTCTGGAAGATGGAGCCGCTCCGCGACGGATGGATGAAGATAGAAGATGCCATCAGGGTGAAGACTTTTGCGGGCCTGGATGAAGACTTCGGCCGATTCGATGAGGACTTCTGCCGGCTTCTTGGAGGATAGATGTCGGATCTTCAAAACTGTAAGTCAATCTTCAGGGGTTAGTGTAAGGATTTTTTAAGGGTGTATTGGATGGGTTTTAGTTTTAGATTAGAGTTTGGGCTGCAAAAGAGCTAAATGCCCTTTCAAGGGCAATGCCCATACAGGGCAATAGGGAGCTTAGGTTTTTTTAGTTAGGTTTTTATTTGGGGGATTGGTTTTGTGGGTGGTGAGTTTTACTGTTGGGGGGTATTTGTATTTTTTTGTTACAGGTAAAAGAGCTGATTTCTTTGGGGCAATGCCCCACAAAAGGCCCTTTTAAGGGCTATTTGTAGTTTATTGTAGGTTAGGGGTTTTTTTTTATTTTGGGTGGGCTTTTTTATTTTCATAGGGTCCTTAGATTAGGTGTAATTAATTTAAATCTTTGATAATTTATTTTTTATTTTTTGTAACTTAGTGTTTATTTTTTTGTGTAACTTAGTGTTTGTTATTTTTTGTAACTTAGTTGTTAATTTTTTGTAACTTAGTAATCTTTTAGTGTAGATTTAAATTATTTGAGTAGGGTTAGGTGTTTAAATATATAATATAGTTAATTTAATTTGTAGTTTAATGTAATTTTAGTATAAAAGTTAGGGTAGATTAATTATTAATTTAATATAGTTTATTGTAATTTTAGTTTAAAAGTTAGGTTAGATTAATTATTAATTTAATATAGTTTTATGTAATTTTATTATAATAGTTAGGGTAGGTTAATTATTAATTTAATTTAATATAGTTAAATGTAATTTTATTATAATAGTTAGGGTAGGTTAATTATTAAAGGACCAGTCAATATTGTAGATTTGCATAATCAACACATGCATGATAATAAGACAATGGAATAGCACTTAGTCTGAACTTCAAATGAGTAGTAGATTTTTGTTAAATAAATTGCAAAGTTATGTCTATTTCCACTCCCACTGTACCATGTGACAGCTATCAGCCAATCACAAATGCATATACGTATATGCTGTGAATTATTGCACATGCTCAGTAGGAGTTGGTGACTCAAAAAGTGTAAATATAAAAAGACACTGCACATTTTGTTAATGGAAGTAAATTGGAAAGTTGTTTAAAATTGCATGCTTTATCTGAATCATGAAGTTTAATTTTGACTTGAGTGTCCCTTTAATTTAATTTAATATAGTTTAATGTAATTTTATTATAATAGTTAGGGTAGGTTAATTATTAGTTTAATATAGTTTAATGTCATTTTAAAGGTAAGTTTAAATTTTACTATAAGATAGGGATGAGTTAAAATTTAATATATTGTTAGCGGGTTGTTAGATTTAGGGGTTAATAGGTTAATTTAGTTTATGGCGATGTGGGGGCTGGCGGTTTAGGGGTTAATTCAATTATTTAGTTGCGGTGGCCTCCATGAGCGGCGGGATAGGGGCTAATAACTTTATGTAGGTGGTGGCGGTGTCTGGAGCGGCAGATTATTTATTTATAAAATATTTTACCAGGAAAGATACATTGAGATTTATCTCGTTTTCAAGTATGTCCTGGGTACACAAAACATTGCATTGATACAATGGGTACAATTAAATACAAAAACAATAATAATACACAATATATGCACAAAAATTTAACATAGAACAGGTAGGAAATATATAATCAACCATGACAGGTGCATTCTGTTTTGAGATATGTAGGGAGGGATCTCTTAAAAGATATTAGGCATGGGGAAGGTTTGAAAGTGTGCGGGAGGTCGTTCCATAATTGTGGTGGTCTGTAGGAAAAGGAGGATCGAGCTGCTTTCTATTTGTATTGAGGCAAGCTAAATAATGTGCTGGTACTGGATCAGAGGTTATATGAGGTGGGAATAACCGGCGAGAGCATTCTGCTCAGGTAGGGTGGGAGCTTCCCAGAAAAGCTTTTAAACACAAGGCAGGAAAGATGGAGGGTGCGTCTGGATTCCAGCGACAGCCAGTTTAGTTCTTTTAGCATGTCACAATGGTGGGTCCTGTAGTTAGTAGTTACATTGTAGCACAAAGCGGCAGAACGAGTTATACAATGTATTACGTTTATTAAGGTGAGTTTGCGGTGCAGGTGCATATACTACATCCCCATAATCAACGATTGGCATCAGCATTTGCTGTACAATCTTTTCCTTTACAGGAGGGCTGAGGCAGGATTTGTTTCTGTACAGGGCACCTATTTTTGGATAAAGTTTAGATGCCAGTTTTTCTATATGGAGGCCAAAAGATAGATTGGGGTCTAACAACATACCCAAATATTTAAAAGAGTGGACTGCGGTCAGTGTGCAATTTGATTTTGTTTTGATGTATAGATGGGAATTTTGTAGTTTGTGTAGTTTAGGTCCCATTCCAAAGATCATTGTGACAGTTTTGTCAGTGTTTAGGAAGAGTTTGTTTTTTGAGATCCACTTTTCTACCTCTGTGAACTGGTCTTGGAGCACTGCTTCAAGCTGCGGCAGATCGGAATTGTTTGCATAGATTACCGTGTCATCTGCATACATGTGTACAGTTGAGGATTTGCAGACATTAGGCAGATCATTTATAAATAATGTGAATAGCAGGGGGCCGAGAATGGAACCTTGGGGAACACCAAACACGTGACTGGGAGAGGGAGGGAGTCGCTGTCAGAAATGCAGACATATTGTGATTGATCCAATACATATGATCGAAACCAGGTTAGTGGATGATCACCAATACCTGAGTTTTTAGTTTGAGCAGTAGTATGTCGTGGTCTACTGTGTCAAAGGCCTTTGCAAAATCAAGGAAAATAGCTCCAGTTAGGTCTCGTTGTTCCATTCCAGTTTGGATGTCGTTGCAAACTTTTAGGAGGGCAGTTGTAGTGGAGTAATTTGTATGAAAACCTGATTGATCAGGGGTCATATAGTTAGATTGTTGGTAATATTCACATCATTGCGTATGGATGCATTTTTCTAAGATTTTTGACAATACTGGGAGCAATGATATTGGGCGATAGTTAGAAACCAAGGTTTTCTCCCCACTTGTATGGATAGGCACTACTCTTGCAGTCTTCCAAAGTTTGGGTATGTATCCAGACACCAAGGATTCATTAATTAGGGTTGTGACAGGTTTAGCAATTGCTGGCGCACTAAGCTTCAACAGCATTGCTGGGATTTGATCAGGTCCAGGCTGGTTTTTCATTTTTAGGTTATTAAGGTGTTTCTTAATGACATTGATGGGTACAGGTCTAAAATTGAACTTCTCTATATTGGGTCTTTGCTGATTTAGTGGGGCCTGATCCACATTTGTAGCTTCAGGATGCGTGCCATTTATTAGTTTGTCAATCAGGGTGGTGGAGCATCCAACAAAATAATTGTTAAATGCATTTGCTACTTCTAAGGGGAGTTGCAGGGTTTGGTTGTCCACATTGACAGTGGAGGGTTGGGAGTGGATTGGTGGAGTTTGTAAGTTATTTATGAGTTTCCAAAACTTTCTAGGGTTTGATATGTTATTGTTCAGATTTTCACAGAAATATTGGGCCTTGGCCAATTTTGTTTGTTTAGTGCATATATTTCGCCATTGTCTATGTACACAGTGATTGTTCATAGAGCCAGTATGCTTGGACTTTGACCATAATGAATCTCGAAACTGGTACATTTGAATGAGGTCAGCTGTGATCCAATTCAAGTGTGCTCCTTTTACTCTCACGTTATACAACAGGGCATGTAAATTCCAAACTTGTAGGAGTTCGGACTGAAAGAATTCAACTGCAGAGTCAAGATCTGGGATAAGGTTTAATCTGTGCCAGGGGAGGTTCTTGATGTCATTTAGAAATGATTGAAGATGACATTTTTTGAAGGACCTGGTGATTTTAACCTTGGGAGAGGTTTTAGTTGCCTTTATTTTGCGCACACAGTACACTAAGCAGTGGTCACTGAAATTGTTAGGGAGAACACCTGCCTCCTGGATTCGGTCGAGATAGAAAATTCAGCTCCTCTTGATCCGATGTTGGGCCTTCTTCATCCTGGCTCCTGGTGTCGGGGGCCCATTTTCGTGGGGGTTAACCTCGGCGGCCTCTTCTGCTGCCTCAGCTCTGCAGTCTTCTTCCACACTTGGGCCCTCTTCATCCTGACTCATTGTGCCTGGGGTCCATCTTCGCGTAGGTATACTTTGGTAATCTCTTCTGCCGCCTCCACATCTTCTTATCTTCAGCTCTCTTCCTAGAGCCCTGGTCTTCATGTGGTCGGCGTAGCACACTGAATTTCCAGAAGCGCAAAACCCCTTTATATAGGGGTACCACTTCATACGTTTTGGCTATTTTTAAATCAGTCAATCCCTATTGGCTGAGTTTAATCAGCCAATAGCAAGAAAGTATTTTATTTTAAATTCTAATTATCCTATTCTAATGGATGATTAGAATTTAAAAGTAAATACTATCTTGCTATTGGCTGATTAAATTCAGCCAATAGGGATTGACTGATTTAAAAACAACAATAGGGATTAAGCGGTAACCCTTTATGAAAGGTTTCGTGCTTTAGAAACTCAGTGTGGGCGGCCAACGCATGAAGTCCAAGGCACTAGGAAAAGAGCTGAAGATCAGAAGATGCAGCATGGAGGTGGCGGAAGAGGCTGCCAAAGTCCACTTCCGCCGCCATGAAGATGGGCCCCCATTGCCTTGATCTGGGATGAAGAGGGCCCCGGCATAGAAGAAGGTTGCAGAGCTCAGGTGGGGGAAGAGACCACCAAAGTCCCCCTCCACCGCTGTGAAGATGGGCCCTAGTGCCTGGAGCCAGAATGAAGAGGGCCCACTGTCGGACCAAGAGCAGCCGGATTTTCGATCAGTGAGTACAACCTTTGGGGTTAGTAAAGGCTTTTTTGGTGTGAGTTTTTTATTTTGAAGATTATGCTTTTTATTTTACATTTTATTTTTGTAGTATAGGTTTTTTTAGGTAGATTGTATTATTTTGGGGGTTGGGGGGATACTTGTGTCAACATATTTTTTACCTAGATTCTCTTCTCTGGTAGTTAGAAATAACTAACAAATTTAGTACATCTATAAATGAGTCACAATAGAATGCAACTTATGACTATGCAGAATATAGGAAAACTTTCAGTCCTTCTCAGCACTTAATAGGCAGTAGGCATTTAGAATAATAAAATAAAATGCCTTATTAAGACAAGTGTAAAAACAGAAGGATGATCCAAATAAATGCAGCAATAGGAATCCAGTGCTCTTGGTTTGCCAACGTTTGCCATACGTGTTCTGGACTAGACCTGGGCAGTCCATCGGTCTGTCGAGATTTTCAAAGAAAAGGGGTGTGGTCAAGCAGTGCCGGCGGTGATGTCTCTCCCATAGAAGTCAATGGGAGCGTAATGTTACCACCCACATCAATGACATTACCGCTCATCTGCATTTTGCTGTGGCCATGGGGGGTCCCTATTTGAAATGGGCCTACATAGCATAGACAGTCGACTCACTGAAACTAAAAATAGCCAGCTCACCAGCTGTCAGCAAACAAACATGGCCGCTACCCTCCTTGCAACCTGCACTTTGCTGATTCGAACATATCGCATTGATGTTAATGTGTCTGAATGAAATTGCAAAAACGACAGAGTATACAAATGGAAAAATAATCAAAATAAAAATTACTCTAATAGACATCAAAGACAGGTTACCATCATACAGAGTGAATCTGAAACAGAGGGAGAAGATTCGGATACTGCCAGCGAGACCCCCCCTACCCCCAGCACTCCCAACACTACTAATAAAAAACATAAAGCTTTTTTAGAGGAAGGCAGGAATTCAGATTCAGAACCCCCAGAAGAGGTTGGGGGGCACACAAAAAAACTCCAAATACACCAACTGTGAGAGAAACAAACAGAACAAGAAACCATACAAACTGAGTCCCAGTCCCTTCTCCTAGATAAGAAGGAAACAATGAAAATCATTAACCATTCAAAGAAAATGCTATCAGAGGACCATATAAATTTACTGTCCAAAGGCCTTTCCTTCTGTCCCAGTTCCATTCTGGATAAATTCGAGAATATTAAAGATATCCAGTTATACCTGAGAAAATTACTTTTAAAAAAACAATTCAAAGCCCTGTCAGAAGATAATCAGCAAGAACCAAATAACATCTGGACTGAGGAAGAACGACAAACACTCCTAGATCTGGAAGAACTACTAAAAGAGAATACTGAAGACATCGATTCTAACTGGTGTAAGAAACTCAGAAATAAATCCAAATACATACCCAAATCTTCAAAAACTCCAAGCATACAAATTTTCAACGAAGTAGTATGCAAAGAAATTTCAAATCTAAAGATTAAGCCACCATCCAAAAATTTGAGCCAAGGTGAAGCTAAAGCCTTAGAAGAAATCCAACAATGGGAAGACATAATTATTCGCAAGGCCGACAAGGGCGGGAACATAGTTCTATGGCCCACAGAAATGTATGTAAAAGAAGTTAGTAACCAACTTAAAAACCAAACTTGCTACAAAAAACTATGGAGTAACCCTATACAGCAATTCCATCAAGAATACAATGATCTGATTTATATGCCAAGATACATAATACCATTTCTGAAAAAGAAAAGAAATTTTTCACAGTTAAGAATCCTAAAGTTTCAACAATCTACCTTATACCCAAAATCCATAAAAACAGTAAACATCCACCAGGACGTCCTATAGTTTCGGGAAATGATAACTTAACGGAAAAAGCGAGCCAATATATAGATATGAGACTAAGGGAATTCCTAACACAAATGCCCTCATATACGAAAGACACCATGGAAGTGCTACAACATCTGCAAGATATTCAATTAGACTCCAAAACTTGGTTGGTAACAGCAGATGTTGAGGCACTTTATACAAGCATCAAACATGAGTTGGGCCTCAAAGCTGCCCAGCATTATTTGAATATGTCTACAAAGGAGGATGAAAATCATAATCAATTTATTTTAGACCTCCTAGAATTTGTATTAAAGAAAAATTTCTTCATATTTAACGACCAATTTTATCTTACAACAAGAGGGACTGCAATGGGCACCGCATGTGCCCCCACTTATGCAAACTTATTTCTAGGGTGGTGGGAACATACAACAGTTTTTTCCAGCGAGAATGATGAGTACATCAAACATATTCCCCTCTGGCTGAGGTACATAGATGATATTTTGTTTATCTGGGAAGGCTCAAAGGGCTCCATGTACGAAGCAGCAAAAGCTGCTCCGGAGCCTTTGCGGGGCAGGATCGCATATGCGAGCCTGCTTCCTGCAATATAAGAAGCAGCGGTCATTAGACCGCTGCTTCCTACACCCTACACCACCTCTTAGGTAGTGAGGCAAAATCACAGAGAGCACGCTCGCTCTCAGTGATTGACAGCCCCTTCAGTCGCGTGATTGGTCGCGCGATTGAAGGGGCGGGCATTACACACTCCGATGAGTGTGTAATGATACATACGGGCAAGCAGATCAACAGATCCGCTGCCCGTGTGTAGCAAAGGTGGGTGGACAGCTTCCGCCCGCCATTTAGTACATGGCGCCCAAAATCAGAACTGCAGATCTTTCTAGCAAAACTCAACCAAAATCAGCTAAACATCAAGTTGACATATGAACTCAGCCAGAGGGAAATTACATTCCTTGATCTTAAAATCTTTAAAATGGAAGAAGGTAGAATAGGCACTGACCTATTCAGAAAGGAAACAGCCACCAACACCTTACTGTACAGCACGAGTACCCACTCTCCCAATAAGATAAAGTCACTCCCAGTAGGAGAATTTCTAAGAACGAAAAGAAATTGCTCGGAAGAAGATCTATTCTAAAAACAAGCTAAAGAATTGGAAACTAGACTATACCAAAGAGGATATAGCAAAAGATCAGTTAAAGCAGCCAAGAAAAGAGCACAAAATACAAATAGGTTGAATTTGCTAAAGCCTAAGGAACGAAAACCAGATAATAAGACCTGGTTAGTGCTCACATACAATTCCCAAAGTAAAGACATAATAAACATCATTGAAAAACACTGGCCAATACTACAATCAGATCCGTCACTCAATGAACTAATAGGACAAAAGGTAGAAGTAAGTTATAGGAGAACGAAAAAACTTACAAGAGATGGTAAGCTCCAGCCATTTTTCCAGAAAAAAGAGAAAAAACAACAAATATTCCCAAAGGTTCATATGCCTGCGGCACCTGCATTAGCTGCAAACATCTTAAAAAAACAACAACAATAACAGACAGGTTTGGTAAAATCCATCCAATCAGATCATTTATAAATTGCAACACAACAGGTGTAATCTACATCTCCGTAATATCAAAAATGCACCTAAAGATCTAGCTAAAATGAAATTGATTACGTCTGTAGCGTATCATTTCTACAGACACCATCAATCCAAACCTGATAATCTACGTTGTTGTGGAATACAAAAAATACATCTGGGTATAAGAGGCGGAGACATGGAGACCATTCTCCTACAAAATGAAAGTAGATGGATTTATCTTTTGAATTCAGTCCAACCGTATGGACTAAACGAACATAACAATTATTTCTCGTATCTTTAAGGTGTAATATATACAATAAGTAGAAATCCTGCCATATTCAAAAATAAGATCTTAACCTCAGCCTCCTTTGATATTTACAAATGCAATGTAGTAGCCCAGCAAAGAATAAAATAGAATGAACCTACATAGTTAATAATAAAACACGCAAAAATAACCAATTTGTTTAAATTAATAATTTTAAAGTAAATCACTTTTTAGATTTTAATTCAGGCACTTAATAAGGTTTTTCAAACAAAATATACATCATCATCACTTAATCATGTTTTGGCACAGGGATATGTAATTTTATAATATTCACAGCTCACTATTTTAGAAATTTTAAATAATAGAATAGATCGAAATTGTTCAAAGAGAACATTATCTATATGAGATAGTTAAGGATCACAGTAGGCACACTGAAATAAGGGATTCCTAACTCAATCTATCATAATTACCACCAACAATTATTAAATAACAATAATAACTTTAGATGATAATTCACATATGGGGTTTGAAATATACAGCTAGTTAATAGCACGGTATGTGTAAGGTTTTTATTCACTAGCACTTTATTCACATTTACACACAGATCACATCAGTTCAATTCTAGTGGTTATTCATGTGATATTCCACCTTATAATATAGAGGAAAGAAAGAAACAAAAATTTTCCACATTAACTATTAATATTTTTAATATTTTTCCCATTTAATTTGCATAATAAAATTCGCCCAACGTGTTGGTTTAATCCATATACATAATAATATACATATACATACGTTAAGGAGCTACGTAGTAACAATTTTTGTAATAGCATATTTTGTAAAACAAAATAATGATAAGTGATACAACGTACATCAATTGAATGACAGCACAATGAATATGTATCAAGATTCAGTACAAACAGGAGGACCAATAAGCAGGCATTCCAACTGGAACACAGCAAGAGAGGGAATTTGATTGAGGTTTTGTCTCCCTTCTCATGATTGGCCCCAATCCGGTATAGGGGTGGAGTGAGAGCTGCTAAATTTTTTAACCAAAGGCGCGCCCACACCCTTTGACAAAGCCACATGTTAGGGGATTGTGGTTGTGTCTTATTTTAGCTCGTCAGTAAATATATCGGTACTTGTAGCGGACAATTTGATTTATAAAATAATGTGAAAAGAAACAACGTTGCAATTTAAGCATGTCCGTTTAACTAGAATCCACTTTGAATCGTAGTGTCGATAGAGAGATCTAAGTGGGCGTTTAGTATCCTAGTGTAACTGAGGTATAGGCCGGTATCTTTTTGCCCCAAGTTATAGTACTATGGTAACTAATACAAACAAGGCTCTATATCAACCAGTAACTTAATGTGCAATGATACGCTATAATAGCAGCATTAGTAGATCTATAAAATCATAGACCGCGGATTTCAAATTTATATGTTAAAAATTACATCTATCTATCTCATTAGAAGGTATAGGACAGAAACTGAATCTATCTTGTTAGAAGGTATAGGTCGTTAACTAAAAACCTCTTATTTATGAGTAAGATTCAACTGTAACTAATAATAGTAACTGGCTTCCACAGGCTGAGAACTCAATATCTGTCAAAAGCTAGCAAAGCGCTATTATACTAATAAAGGTTTTAGGCCGGTAACTTAACCGCAAAGATATACAGTAACTGAGCTGACTCGTATGAGCAAATATACAAACAGTGGATTAGACCTGTAACGAACAAAAGTTAACCCTATCCACTCAGATATATTTAGAGGTAGATACCGTTCAACAGACTACACTGATAGTAGCTGTATACTATAAATGGCATAAAGTGGTCACTAAACAGTTTAAGATTTGAAATAATCAATCGGGTACTAACAAACTGAGATACAGATAATGGCATAGACCAGTAATCTAGTAATATCAAACGTGTGATGTTGGTTATTATAAGTATAGCACTTTATTTCTATATATTCCAATAAGTAGAAATTACTACACTAATTTATAACGCGTGGAACAGACCGGTAACACGCACATATATCATTTATAGGTGTGGTAACACAGGCAATGAACTTATTGCCTCTATTACACAGTAATTCCAACCCACACACTGCATCACAGGTACACTGGGCAAATTTCTTACAGTGTCACAGTCTATTCCACTAAAACATATTAACCATTATAGGTAAAAGCAAGCTACTTACTAACCTGAGATTAGAGCTGCAGACACTATCTAATAGCGTATATAGCCTGTCATTGTATATTTATCATTATGCCAAAGGTACAACAGATATAAGTAAACTATTTATAAGATATATAACTGTCCAACTACAATTCATTTGATCTTACGATAACCAGTAGTGGTAAAGACCGGAAAACCTGAAGTGCATAACTAAATTCAAGGATTGTTAATTCAGAATTAAGCAATTGTGTTGGTTTACAAATAATACTAGCAATACAGACGAATATTTTACCAGCCAATTTTAATTCTATTGCTCCAGTTAGAGGGCATCTCGGCTCATACCAGTAAGCCTTTACAAGAGCCAATATAATAAGCTAATACTAACTCCCTTGCTTTCATTTTGAGAATTTCTCTCATCCTCTCGCCTCACATAGAAATCCATAAATTCTATACACTGATATGAGACTGACGTTAATTTTAAATGTGTGTCTTTGTGTAAATAAACAGTTTTAATTTCTCTATTAAAGGTTCAATTTTATTTGAAAAAGTTCTGCACTCCATCTGAGAGTTTGAAACGATCTATCTCACTAATTTCATCATCAGGAATGTGAGTGCTATACAGGTGTACTACAATATCAGTTTTTTACTGATCTGTTTGAGTCGTAATTCCAGTACACAGCACCTCTTTCTCTAATTTCAAAATTCAGCATATGTACCAAGCTGATTTACCATATATGAATCAAAATCCTGCATTAACATATTAGTAGTGCCTTAGTACCCATTGTTTTTGCTTCTGAATGAAATTGCAGCCTGCTCCTACTAGCATGCCCTGCTAACTCCCCCTAAACTCCTATAATAACTACATCACATCTAACCTGGCTCCTGGTGCCGGGGTCCCATCTTCGTGGGGGCGGACTTCGGTGGTCTCTACTGCTGCTTCCGCACTGCAATCTTCTTTCATGTAGGGGCCCTCTCCATGCTGGCTCATGGTGCCAGAGGACCATCTTCACGGAGGCGTACTTTGGCAGCCTCTTCTGCTGCCTCTGCTCTGCATCTTCTTATCGTCAGCTCTTTTCCTAGAGCCAACCACTGCTATAAGCAAGAAACGTGGCTAAAATCCAAAAAGATGGGATCCTTCAGATGCCCAAGTTGTGTGACATGTCACGCCATGTTACAGTAGCCTACATTCAGGCACCCACATACTAACAAAAGGTACCAGATACAACATTACCTGACATGCAACACTAAATTTGTTATCTACTTATTGAGTTGCAAATGTGCCAAATTCTATGTAGGTAAAACTGATGAGATCAAGAAACGGATGGCAAATCCCAGGAGTGCTATTATATCTGCTCTGGACACTGGCAAGATGGATCAACCAGTAGCCAGACACTTTTTGGAGGCTAAACACACGGTTAAAGATTTGCGATTCACATTGATTGACCTTGTCCCACCCCTCAAACAAGGGGGTGACAGAAAGAAGAAACTCCTACAAGTAGAGGCCAAATGGAAATTCTGACTGGACACCTTACACCCTAAGGGGTTAAATGTGAATATTGACTGGCATTGCTTTCTTTAATTGTTGTTTATTTAAAACAGATTGTTTTTTTAACTATCTTCTTGTAGGTGTTTTTTTGGTATGTTTTTTTATATGTTCTGTTGATTACATCTTTAACACTTACCACGTACTTAACTTCTATTAGAGAACCTGGCATTCCAGTACCATAATATGGTAGCATTATAATATTTATATCACAGTAAAGGGCCTACACTTTATACCTTGACGTACAGCCTAGGGTTTGTTCTATACACTTCTGACCATATGTTAACAATATCAGATATGTATTACTAGGGATCTTGCTTGATCCCGTCCCCTATAGAGCCTTCCCCCTTTTCTCATAGTTTTGATAGTGTATTGCCCCCTATATATGAGTACTATATTGATATAGCTTGATCCCTACCAGGAATAGTGGACTATTTCCTTTTGTGTAAGGGCTGCATGAGAGCAGTCTTATATCTTTATTATTTTTACTCCTTTTTGAGCTTGCATATGGGTATCACCATTTATTGAATATGGACATGTGCAAACCTTATGGACTTTATTTATATATATATATATATAACATGGAAAGGAACTGCACTCCAAGACCGGATCAGGTACACATCTTGTGACTCAGCAACATCCAGCCCTGGGTGCTAAATAGCACTCCAAAAAAGCTGTGATGTCACCAGAGCCACAGGCAGTTAACCCCAGTCCGGAATGGGTGCAAGAAACAAGGGGGATTACAAATAAAAAGTAATACAACACATAGAAACACCCAGCACTCACCAGCTAGCTCACAGCTAAGATAAAATCACAACTGGAAAGGTTAGTCACCGCATCTGGCCAAATGGGAAAGCTCAGGCACCACGTCAAGGTCCTTTCCATTGCCTGAGTCCCTAACACAGCCACACTATCATGCAAGCTCACAAAGCCAAACAAACTGAGAACAAAGAAGTGGTGCACAGGTGGATGTAATCACCCATAGAAAATACAAAACATGGAAGGGAACTGCACTCCAAGACCGGATCAGGTACACATCCTGTGACTCAGCAACATCCAAGCCTGGGTGCTAAATAGCACCTCAAAAAAGCTGTGATGTCACCAGAGCCACAGGCAGTTAACCCCAGTCCTGAATGGGTGCAAGAAACAAGGGGGATTACAAATAAAAAGTAATACAACACATAGAAACACCCAGCACTCTCCAGCTAGCTCACAGCTAAGATAAAATCAAACTGGAAAGGTTAGTCACCGCATCTGGCCAAATGGGAAAGCTCAGGCACCACGTCAAGGTCCTTTCCATTGCCTGAGTCCCTAACACAGCCACACTATCATGCGAGCTCACAAAGCCAAACAAACTGAGAACAAAGAAGTGGTGCACAGGTGGATGTAATCACCCATAGAAAATACAAAACATGGAAGGGAACTGCACTCCAAGACCGGATCAGGTACACATCCTGTGACTCAGCAACATCCAGCCCTGGGTGCTAAATAGCACTCCAAAAAAGCTGTGATGTCACCAGAGCCACAGGCATTTAACCCCAGTCTGGAATGGATGCAAGAAACAAGGGGGATTACAAATAAAAAGTAATACAACACATAGAAACACCCAGCACTCACCAGCTAGCTCACAGCTAAGATAAAATCACAACTGGAAAGGTTAGTCACCGCATCTGGCCAAATGGGAAAGCTCAGGCACCACGTCAAGGTTCTTTCCATTGCCTGAGTCCCTAACACAGCCACACTATCATGTGAGCTCACAAAGCCAAACAAACTGAGAACAAAGAAGGGGTGCACAGGTGGATGAAATCACCCATAGAAAATACAAAACATGGGGGGCGGAGCCAGCTACCTAAGAGAAAAGACGCATATTAATGGAGCTCCTGAAGCCAGTCTATTAAAATCCTGTTCCAAACAGCCTTTTGTACCTACATTTGTTCCTTACTCCACTCTAAGAATGGCAGCCTATTCCCTGCACCTTGTTTCTCTACTCACAGATCTATGCGAGCAAGCTGATAGCCAATTCTATAGCTTGAAAGCTGTTTTTGCAGAGTTACGCTACCAAGATGGCGTCTCATCCTCACCCAGCTCAGACGCTAGTAAGGGGGATCTGACTGAGACTACACTATCTGCACACCTCCCAGATCGACTGCGAGAGAAGAGGCCCAGCTGTGGATTAGCCGACAACCTACCTAGCCTAACGGGAAGAAACCCGGCACCACTGCTTGCAGTTCCACACCACATGGCTGATGGTCACCTACAACAAGGGGAAACCCCGCAGTTTACTACTAAGCGGCGCTTGCAGTCCTCCGCTGCTATTACAAAATTGGAGCCGCATCGCTTAGCTCAACTGGAGATACCTCGGATACGGAGGAAGAGGATGACCCAAACAAACAGCTTAAACACTCCATCTCTCACCTTTGATTACAAGACGAGCCATGCTATTGCCGGGTGCCTAACCTCGAGAGCCGTGACACAACTTCCCAGACCGGGTGAGACTGTCAGCGCAATACATATCTTTAGCAAACTGCTACCTACTGTAGCTTGTAAAAATGCAAAGAAGGCAGGGCGCTCATTTGGCTTCTGTTTTGGCCGCCTCTGGATTCGGAGTGGAATTGGGTGAGGCCCCAAAATACCGTGCAGCTCCCCACATTATATCAGGAATATAGTGGCTCGATACCTTGATTTGAGTCTGGGACACTAGTTGCACATACCAGGCCTTTTTGATGGTCTTTGACTTATGGGGTTCTTAGAGGACTATTTTATTTCCCCGGACATTATACTCCACCTAGTTTAACTTTGATCTGCGACATGTCCAGCTATATAAGTATTAGTACCTAACCTGTGAAAGTCGAATGTGATAATATTATACTCAGACCTTGTTAAGGCCACGATATGGGACACATGTTAGACACTTGAGATGTAGGCTAGCAAGAAATCTACAGGCCACACAATAAAGGACAGTCTACTTCATTTCAGGACCGTTGCTCCCAGAGCCATGCTTGACTTTAGCTAACTATTTCAATGAAATGTTATTGATGTATTGAGATCCACTTTGATATAGTTCACATCTATCTGATGGCTTATGTTAACTCTTTGACATATGAAAATTTTTACCATTGTCTTAAGTGTTGTATAATTATATATTTTCTCATACACCTGTTTAACCTGTGGAGTGATGAGCTGCTACTTAGTCTTTTATGTAAGTGTATACTATTACAGCTCTAGTGGCTTCATGAGGGCTCTCATTTCCCTATACACTGACAAGCAGGTTGATATGTTTTAGCTAAGACACTAGCTTGCCAGGATGCTCGTGTACCTATAAGTGAATGAGTGCAGTAGTACAGCTAACAGTTATGCCTACTATGTGCTGCATACCTTCTACAGTATAGCCTGTTTAGTTAGCTTACCTAGATATTAGCAAACTTATCCTACTCTAGCAGGCCCATTTATCAAGCTCCGTACGGAGCTTGAAGGGCCGTGTTTCTGGCGAGTCTTCAGACTCGCCAGAAACACAAGTTATGAAGCAGCGGTCTAAAGACTACTGCTTCATAACCCTGTCCGCCTGCTCTGAACAGGCGGACAGGAATCGCCAGACATCAACCCGATCGAATACGATCGGGTTGATTGACAGCTCCCTGCTGGCGGCCGATTGGCCGCGAGTCAGCAGGGGGCGGCGTTGCACCAGCAGCTCTTGTGAGCTGCTGGTGCAATGTTAAATGCGGAGAGCGTATTGCTCTCCGCATTTAGCGAGGTCTTGCGGACCTGATCCACAGTGTCGGATCAGGTCCGCAAGCCCTTTGATAAATGGGCCTGCTGGTCTCATCACTAATGCTAGTCTATGATCTGAGACAGAAAATTTAAATTCCATATTTTTGGCTGACTTGCGTTTAGTTTATATTATATGAACACATTCACCTTAATCCTCTTTTATTGCTGCAGCGTTACTACTTTAAGTCACAGTTTTAAGCACTTGTTTATTTGAGTGGGTCAGCTAAAATGAGGGCTTAGCTTGCATAGAATAATCAATATGTCATGCCTAGGTATGTTCCTTAGCCTCCACTAGCCATATTTTCACATTGGTGATACATGGTGTTTTGTTATGCTATTTGCATATTTGAATAAGGCCATATTAGTATAGTGGCAATTCAATTTTCACAGTTGAAAGCTTATTTTCACCTATTATACTATAAACCCAAGTGTTCAATAAATATTTTTGCCCTAGCTTACCACCCAATATTACAGTTAACATTTGGTTTGGGCTTTGAAAAATTGCTACTCTTCTGATCGCACTAATATAGATTATATATGCAATAGATTCATTTACATGTCTTAGATTCCAAATGTCCGCGTGCCTGACAGTCTAGCTAGTTTATAAACATATCCATAATTCTATTATTCATGTTTACTGTTTTGTGTATCTGGGGACTCATAGTCACAAGTGGGACTGTCTATATTACTGTTGATATATATCAGTGATGCCCTAGAGATTGTACAGATTGTATTCAAAGTTGCCAAGTTCTGAGCATTACGCATATGGGAGATTTATATTATACCTCTATACGTGGTGATGTAACCTTTTACTTACTTCTTGATTAGAAGATGCTTATGTGGTGTCTAGATATGATGTTAGTTATTGATTAATAGTTATATTCCATCCTAACGTGCATTATTATAATCCTGCGGACTATTCTCCACTTTATCCCCCTTTAATTATAAAATTCCCGTCTTCCCATAGCCCTCTTTCTCAGCTAAATGATGGAGTTAATACGCTATATTTTATTTGTTTACCAATAGACTATTTTAATTTCCCTTTATATACCCTAATTATGCTTATCCATAGCTAATAATACATAGATGGATAACATGGCGTCATAGCCCATCTACTTTACTACTTAGACAAGTCTAAGTGCCCCTTCCAAGCCTCCTAAAGTACTTTCATATATATATGGCTCCGCCCTCCACCCTTTCCCTACTATACATAGCGGTGCTTACCCGCTGAATCTCCCCCTCCCCCCACTGCACATGTATTCACACTCATATTGAAGCTCTTACAGAGCTAAGCTTCTGGCCATCAAATACCTATTATTTACTATATTCTTGGTCCATGGGACCTAAAACTAAGTTCCTAACTGGCCAGCCATTCATGATATACTATTGAAAAAATGAGGTCTCATTAACCTTACACCAATGTACTTAATAGAGACCGAAATGTTTCGGTTAATTATGTTCATATTCTGTTCTTTTGACAAAAAGGTGTTCTGTATTTTATGTATGTTTTATGCAAAAACCTCAATAAAAAATTATTTAAAAAAAAAAGAAAATACAAAACATGGAAGGGAACTGCACTCCAAGACCGGATCAGGTACACATCCTGTGACTCAGCAACATCCAGCCCTGGGTGCTAAATAGCACTCCAAAAAGCTGTGATGTCACCAGAGCCACAGGCAGTTAACCCCAGTCCGGAATGGGTGCAAGAAACAAGGGGGATTACAAATAAAAAGTAATACAACACATAGAAACACCCAGCACTCACCAGCTAGCTCACAGCTAAGATAAAATCACAACTGGAAAGGTTAGTCACCGCATCTGGCCAAATGGGAAAGGTATATATACGAAAATTTGTTATTTTGGGATCTATTTGAGTCCACTTTGAGTACATTTTGCGCCCCCCTTTTCCCACTTCTCATAGTGCTTATGGCCATTTTGTTATTTCTTGTGGATGAGTGGTTTAGTTTTTTTTTTTTAATACATTTTTATTAGCTTCCAACAGATTGATACATTTTGTAACCAAAAAAAGAAGAAAAGGCGAAAGGAAAATGAGCTGAACAGCAGTGAGCAAATACAGGCCAATAATAAAA
The DNA here is from genome assembly GCF_027579735.1 of Bombina bombina. Taxonomy (NCBI): domain Eukaryota; kingdom Metazoa; phylum Chordata; class Amphibia; order Anura; family Bombinatoridae; genus Bombina; species Bombina bombina. The sequence goes on from NC_069499.1 coordinate 1,258,064,189, forward strand.
ATTCATATCCATTAAATAATGGTGTACATTATACATTACAAGAACAAGAAAAATAATAAAACAAAAGGGAGAGGAACCTCTCTTTTATATATGAAGCCATGTAGCTCTTATGCTGTAAATGCAACTAACACTTCATGTTTTTTAAAGTTTTCTGTTGGAATATTTTTTCCCTAATTGCATATACCTTACCCGAAAAGACAAAAACAACACAAGAAGAAAAAAAAAAAAAAAAAAAAGAAAAAGAGAAAACCCCTCACAGTACTACGTAGCTGTTACCATAAACCTAACAGAATTAATTCTGTATTTCTGAATGGGTAGATTAAATATTCCATTTCGCTCAAGGGAAGAGATTTAATGAAGACAGACCAGTTTCTAAAAAATAAAATAACATCTCATCATTGAGATTGGTGTTCAAGTATACATTGTTTTTTAAGGCAGTTTTTAACCTCTTGGATGCTGGGGGTTGCCCTATTCTTCCATTTTTTAAGAATCAGATATCTTACGGCTAGTATAACTAAATTAACAATTTTAGTATTTATAGATCGCTCCTCCGGATTCTTCCAGAGATATATTATGTGTGATGGTGAGAGACTCGGAGGGGAGGCTCCCATTGCGCTGAGCCAATATTCTATTTTCAGCCAAAGCTGTCTTACACTCGGACAATTCCAAAACAAATGTATAAGGTTGGCCGAGGGGAGGGAGCACCTAGGGCAGCTGCTGAAATCCAGATTTCCACACCAAGAGCCTTTTTCAGGGGTGAAGAAGGCCATTAGTAATAGTCTTGTGTGTGATTCCCTCCAGGTAGATGACAAAGTAATTCGTGAAACCTCAGATATTGAAAATTGAATTAAATTAGTATCCCCGACATTTTGCGATAAAGGCACCGCCCATTTACTAGAGATTTTTTCCAGGTTCAAGTCTCCTTTTAAAGAGCTTAAATCTAAATAACTGGGAGAGATTGTCATAATACAATTCTTGGCTAATAATAGCCACTTCTCTATGGTCCCCTGTGTCCAATTCCATCCAAAGTTATTTACTAAGGTTAGGACAAAATGCCTAACTTGAAGATAGGCGAAAAACTCCTTGTGTGGGAGATTGAATTCCTCTCTTAAAGTGCCAAATAATTTTATACATTTCCTATCCATATCTAGTAGTTGAAAAATGTTATGGAGGCCCTGAGCTTTCCACCTTTGAAAGAGGGGAGAGTGGACCCCAGCTTGAAATTGGGGGTTCCCTGTGAGTGGCATGTATTTGGATGCTCTGCATTCTACATTAAGAAGTTTGCAGACTTTCCACCATGCCTGTAGCGGATTATGTATCGTCCTCATCTTTCTCACCTCTCTAGGTAAAGAGCTAGGAGTACAATGGATAATTGCTAGGGGGGCAAATGGTAATGTTACATTCTCCTGAAGTTCGTTGTCCGTGACATAGTCTCTCTTCGAGATCCAATCCATAATCAGACGAACCAAAAAAGCGTAGTTATACAGCTTAATATCTGGCAAAGCTAGTCCTGCGTATTTCCTGGGAAAAGATAATTTAGATAAAGAGATTCTGGGTTTTTTATTTTGCCAAATAAATTTTCTTAAGGAGGTGTTAAATATTAGAACATCTTTTCCTTTAAGAATCATAGGAACATTTTGTAAAACATATAAGAGTTTGGGAAGACAGACCCTCCGGGTCGTGGGCCCTCCCACCTCGGCGGCGCGGCGCTCCCCCCCGTCCCCCCCTCGCCGCCCCCGGGCCCACCCCCGCCCCCTCCCCAGCGAAGGGGAAGGGGGGGAGCGGGACGGGGACGGCGGGGACGGAGGGGGCGGGCACGGCGGCGGTCAGAGAAAGGTATATATACAAAAATGTGTTATTTTGGGATCTATTTGAGTCCACTTTGAGTACATTTTGCGCCCCCCTTTTCCCACTTCTCATAGTGCTTATGGCCATTTTGTTATTTCTTGTGGATGAGTGGTTTAGTTTTGTTTACTTTACTTTTATTATTTTTTGGTCCAGTCTGGGGGCTCTGTATTATTAGTATTAGTTTTAGCATGGCAGCAATATTTATTATAGCTGACTGTAGGCATTCTATCTATTCTAAATTTTTTAGAACCTATCACTGGCCATTTAAGTTCCTACACCCACTGAGTGACATCATACTGCCTGTTTTGAGGCCCTGCCCCTATGACCAACGCGTGTCGGCGTTTCATCGCCATTATGGATTTGTTTGCTGAAACCGAGTGTGAACATTTAGATTCCGGTATTTCACAGATTTAACTCTCTTCCAAATACAGGTTCTTTACGTGCATAGCATCTATTACAGGTTCTTTATATTGTCCATATTGCCACCTATAACGCTACTGATTATGTCAGATTTTCTCCCTAACATACTTTAAGTATTAACTGAGAGACATTATGGTTTAAACATCATACATGCCATGTTTCAAAGGTTTTCCCTGTGTTTCTAATTAGAGCTTGGTGTTGATTTTTAAGTGATTTTCTCCTGATATAATTTGTCCTATTGGCTATGCAATTTGATCAATATAAACTAATAATTGATGCCAAATGTTCTAGTTTTGTAACAACTGTATACTGTTTTGGATATGGTGCTAGTAATTACACTTGTGTACACATGGTTTTGGAATTATAATTGATTGATATATGTTACACATCTGTATGTAATTGAGGGTGTTTCCTTTACCACCAACCAGGTAGAGTTATTTGTAATTTGTTGCACTAATTAGGGGAGGGATTTTTTACTTTGTATGTGTATAAATATTTTCATTGTTCACTTTGATTTTGTCTGAGGAAGGGGTGAATACCTCGAAATGTCACACTAGTAAAATATACTATTTGTTTTTCAAAACCAGAGAGTGCTTTTTTTCTTGCTAAATTATCATTCCTATTCTGCACCCTGGTGCCTACCTGACCAGTTTGGTGAGAGTGCTTTTGTACCTATATATATATATTACACACACACACATATATATATATATATATATATATATATATATTACATATATCTTTTTTTAAGTAACTTTCATTTTTATTTTTTTTAAAGTAATGTAGGGAGTTAATAGTTAACGGTAGTTGCAGTGGATATGTGGCAGTATAGGTGTTAATAAGATAGGTACTTACGGTGGGTATGTGGCGGTATAGGGATTAATAGGATAGGTACTTGTGACAAGTATGTGGCGTTATAGGGGTTAAAAGAATAGTACTTGCGTTGGGTATTTGGTGGTATAGGGGTTAACAGGATAGCTACTTGCGGTGGGTATGTGGCAGTTTAAATATTTATTAGTGTAGTGTTAGTTTGTGATCTTGGGGTACTTCAGTTTAGGGGTATTAGGTTTATTAGGATTAGTGGTTGGGCATGGCAGTTCTGTTTCAAGGGATCCTTTACTATACATTGCCAATATGGGCGGTGATGCTTGGTGTTATCTATAGCCAGCATCGCCGACCAATGGCATGTATAGTAAACACCTCTCGGCAATGCGGCTATGCTGGGATCTATGAATATTTTGACAGGCTCACTCAACATAGCGGCTTATCCCTTGGAATATTTTGCCGTCTTGTTGCACTTTTGATCATCAGGGTTTCTGTTAAATTACAGAAAAAAAGGTCAAAACAAATAATGAAAATACATTGCAACATTTTTATTTAACTACACATAATTATATGGTTGAATCTCAAGGTGTATAATGTCTTTAATGGCCTTGTATATTTTGAGCCATGAATGTCCAAACATCTTATGAGAATCTTATAGTTTTTAAGTTTTTCTTGGTATTAGAAAAGCAGATGTTCCAGTTATATCATATGTTTAATTCTAATCCTAATGAAGACATTCGATTGAAATGTCATAGGTATGGAAAGCAAAAACCACTGAATTGAATGCACAGTTTTTATAGGGCAAACTAATACACTGGAATAGGAGCCATTAATGGGAGAAACAAGGGTGCTAACACTTCAGTTGATTTAAACATGGAAGTATAGTTTATAATTGTGGAGTTATAAAATATAGAATGTGGGAATGTAGAGTTATAAATGTAATTAAAAAAGATAGGATTAGTCACAATTCAATTAGTAATGGGCTAATCCTTTACAAGGAAATTACAGTTAGAACTGTGACATTTACATTCAGTTGCTCCTGTCAATCAAGACACTACTTACTGCTAGCTATAAACAAATTATAATTAACTTACTATAAAACTGTGCATAAGCAAAGTAAAAATAGAATTATCTATATGTCAGCCAAATTCATAAAGACTTTCACTTATGGGGGCTAATTTATAATTTGTTGGACGCTGTAGCGGATCATGTCCGCCTGACATTGATAAATTCCAACAGCATACGCTATCGGCATTTATCATTGCACAATAATTTCTCGTGAAATGCTTGTGCAATACCGCCCCCTGCACATTCGCGGGAAAACAGCCGCTAGCAGGGGGTGTCAATTAACCTGATCGTATCCGATTGCTCAGAGGTGGAGGATGAGTTAAGGAGCAGCATAATAAATCAGACCCATGGCATGGACTAAGCTGATTGGTTTAAGATGTGTATAAAAGCAGTGAACTAGAATGGACTGCTGTTATCTGTTACCTTCAGATCTCAAGGTATGTGTTAATATGTACTTGTTGTGATAATTAATAAATTGATTTATGTCAACTAATATTTGATAGATATTAGTATTAATTTAATCTGTTAGATAACCCAGATTGAATATTTGTCTATAATTAGTTAAGGCATATAATATTTATATTAAGAATAAAGTTATTTCTGCATCTTTTGCTGTATCCTATTTCTCCCTTTGTGAGACTCATACATCTGAGGAATACGACACTTTGGGGGCTCCTCCGGGATTTGAACCCTTGGACTCATCAGGGATTTCAGTGCTGGCCATTGACCACTGTGTCTGGAATTTTTGTAAGAACTTTTTTTTCTTTGTTCAAATAGAGTTAAATTATGGATGTTCACACCATAGATTTTGACTTAATTGTCATAGATCAGAGATGCACCCCTGTTTTGTAGAATCTCCCTAATGTGTTTCAAGATTGTGTAATTGCTAACATTAAAAAAATGGTGGCCCTTTTAAATTGCTGGATACTTTAAAGGCAGCTTTGCATGAATTGTTGAATTATTTAAGTGATATTGTAGGTATCAATAAGATAAAAGAATTAAAAAAGGTAAAATATTACAAAGTCTGTTAGATACCTTACTGAAATTCTTATGTTTAAATGAGCAATTACATATACATTATAATTTGCCATCCTATATTATTAACCCCCTCATAGTTTATTCCAACTATTTAATATGATTTCTTTAAAATCTGTAGTGCTTATCTGTTTTTACCATTCTAACATATTTGTTTCCCAGATCCTCAATAATAAAGCAAGGAGTATACTACAGGATGATAATTCTACTAAAAAATCTAATTATAAGCCTATGTTTCTTAATTCTCACTCCACAGCTGATATAATTGCTGGTTTAATGACTCTAATGTTATCAAATTTTAATTGTCTTGTCCTTTCACCTTCAAGACCTATTTATCAGATTTCACATACTTCTGTTTCTCCTCAGTTTGTTGCATTTTTGTTGCTAGTGTGAAAAAGTTTGATTTGGTGGCATACCCCATACAGAAATTAACATCTGTGTCCTATGCAGTATTGATTTATTTTCTTCTCCTGTAGGAATTCTACATGATGTTAAACATGTTGATTTGGTTATGTCAGATAATAATATTTTATTTTGAGATGCAAGTAGCACAGTAGATTCATATGATGTTTCTTACTTACCTGCTACTTTATTAGTTAATTATTTGAATCATTTTGATTCTGTAGGATTATAGCAATGTATGGACCATGATATTCCCCAATTTTCTGTTCATATTAGTTTATTTCTACAACCTACTACTACTTCACTTCCTATGTCTGAATCTATACCTACCTCCTTAGATAAACCTTTTAATGAAAGTGATCCTCTTCAGGTACGTTTGAATTCTGCAACATAAGTTGCTTATGATGTTGAATATTGTTTAGTTACTTGGCATCTTCAATTGTCAAGATGGATGGTTTCTAGACAATATTCAAACTGTACTCCTTTTGTGTCTGTACAAGAACGATCATTCCCATGGTGGTTTCATGAAAGTTTACTGCAAAATGTTTCTCTGTTTCTAATAATAGAAATAGGAGTGATGTACTTGCTTCTGGCTTGGGAGCATATAATAGTATGATTGGATCTACTGCACAAATAAATTCTGAAATATTAAGATATAAATTAGCAAATCTTGCCTCTCATGTGGCTGCAGGCTTAGATACTCAATCTGGAATTAACAATAATATTGCTAATCTCCAGCAATATGATACATATGTTATGGTGGATATTACTAATATTATTAAAGATAAATTTAATGTTTTAGTAAATTAGTTATATAATTGTACACATGAAACAGCCTGGATCTCTTGTGGGTACCCTGGCTACAAGCCGATCTGGATTTTATAAGTGTCCAGGAATGGGAATTGGAAGTGGCATACAAAAAGCTGCTAGACTCGGCTCCCTTTGCCTTGGACTATCAGGTGGCAATAGCCGAAAGCTCTGAAGGCCTAGCTGAATGGTGGGCAATGGGGGAGTTTGATAGTGGACTCTACCCCCCTCTACATGCAGCTATAGAAGAAGAGCTCCCATGGCATGGGCAGCAAATGCTGGAACAGCACGACAAACCTGTTTCTGCACAGGTCGAGATGGGATGGGGGGATGCATCTACCTGGCAGCTGGTTGAGGATTTAAGGAATGGAGAAATCATGCCATCCTCCCAGCAGCAAAGCCATTCCCAGGGAGTAGAAAACCTCCCTCCCCAGCAACAGAACCCCTTTCCGGGAGAGGAGATAGCCGACCTCCCTCCCCAGCAACAGAACCCCTTCCCAGAGAGGAGACAGCCGGTCTCATTCCCTAGTGGCAGAGCCATCCCCAGGGAGCGGAGGTAGCCAATCTCCCTCCCCAGCAGCAGAACCTTTTCCGGGAGAGTAGATAGTCTGTCTCTCTCCCCAGTGGCAGAACCCCTTCCAGGGAGAGGAGACAGCTGGTCTCCCTCCCCAGTGTCAGAGCCAGATCCAGGGAGAGGAGACAGCCGGTCTCCCTCCCCAGCAGCAGAGCCATCCCCAGGCGGAGGTAGCCGACCTCCCTCCCCAGCAACCAAACCACTTCCAGGGAGAGGAGACAGCTGGTCTCTCTCCCCAGCGGCAGAGCCATCCCCAGGGAACGGAGGAAGCTGGCCTCCCTCCCCAGCAACAGAATCCCTTCCCAGAAGAGGAGAAAGCCAGTCTCTCTCCCCAGCAGCTGAACCCCTTCCAGGGAGCTGAGACAGCTGGTCTCCCTCCCCAGTGGCAGAGCCAGTTCCAGGGAGAGGAGACAGCTGGTCTCTCTCCCCAGCAGCAGAGCCATCTCCAGGGAGTGGAGGCAGTCTCCCTCCCCAGGGACAGAACCCCTTAGTGGGAGAGGAGACAGTTGGTCTCTTTCCCCAGCGTCCAAACCCCTTCCAGGGAGCAGAGACAGTTGGTCTCCCTCTTCACCGGCAGAACCATTCCCAGGGAGCGGAGGTAGCAGACCTCTATCCCCAGCAACAGAACCTCTTCCCAGGAGAGGAGACAGCCAGTCTCTCTCCCCAGCAGCTGAACCCCTTCCAGGGAGCTGAGACAGCTGGTCTCCCTCCCTAGCAGCAGAGCCAGTTCAGGGGAGAGGAGACAGTTGGTCTCTCTCACTAGCAGGAGAGCCATCCCCAGGGAGCGGAGGCAGCCTCCCTGCCTCCCCAGGGACAGAACCCCTTAGTGGGAGAGAAGACAGTTGGTCTCTTTCCCCAGTGGCAGAACCCCTTCCAGGGAGAGGAGACAGCTGGTCTCCCTCCCCAGTGTCAGAGCCAGATCCAGGGAGAGGAGACAGCCGGTCTCCCTCCCCAGCAGCAGAGCCATCCCCAGGCGGAGGTAGCCGACCTCCCTCCCCAGCAACCAAACCACTTCCAGGGAGAGGAGACAGCTGGTCTCTCTCCCCAGCGGCAGAGCCATCCCCAGGGAATGGAGGAAGCTGGCCTCCCTCCCCAGCAACAGAATCCCTTCCCAGAAGAGGAGAAAGCCAGTCTCTCTCCCCAGCAGCTGAACCCCTTCCAGGGAGCTGAGACAGCTGGTCTCCCTCCCCAGTGGCAGAGCCAGTTCCAGGGAGAGGAGACAGCTGGTCTCTCTCCCCAGCAGCAGAGCCATCTCCAGGGAGTGGAGGCAGTCTCCCTCCCCAGGGACAGAACCCCTTAGTGGGAGAGGAGACAGTTGGTCTCTTTCCCCAGCGTCCAAACCCCTTCCAGGGAGCAGAGACAGTTGGTCTCCCTCTTCACCGGCAGAACCATTCCCAGGGAGCGGAGGTAGCAGACCTCTATCCCCAGCAACAGAATCTCTTCCCAGGAGAGGAGACAGCCAGTCTCTCTCCCCAGCAGCTGAACCCCTTCCAGGGAGCTGAGACAGCTTGTCTCCCTCCCTAGCAGCAGAGCCAGTTCAGGGGAGAGGAGACAGTTGGTCTCTCTCACTAGCAGGAGAGCCATCCCCAGGGAGCGGAGGCAGCCTCCCTGCCTCCCCAGGGACAGACCCCTTAGTGGGAGAGGAGACAGTTGGTCTCTTTCCCCAGTGGCCGAACCCCTTCCAGGGAGCAGAGACAGTTGGTCTCTCTCCCCAGCGGCAGAGCCATCCCCAGGGAGCGGAGGTAGAAAACCTCCCTCCCCAGCAACAGAACCCCTTTCTGGGAGAGGAAATAGTCGGTCTCTCTCAACAGTGGCAAAACCCCTTCCAGGGAGAGGAGACAGCCGGTCTCTTTCTCCAGTGGCAGAACTCCTTCCCGGGAGAGGAGATAGTCAGTCTCTCTCCCCAACAGCAGAACCCCTTCCAAGGAGAGGAGACAGCCAATCTACCTCCCCAGTGGAAGAGCCATCCCCAGGGAGTGGAGGCAGCCGACCTACTTCCCCAGCAACAAAACCCCTTCCCAGGAGAGGAGACAGCCGGTCTCTCTCCCCAGCGGCAGAGCCATCCCCAGGGAATGGAGGTAGCCGACCTCCCTCCCCAGCAACAGAAACCCTTTCAGGGAGCAGAGGCCGCTGGTCTCTCTCCCCAGCAGTCGAACCCCTTCCAGGGACAAGAGGTAGCAGACCACTCTCCTCACTGCAGAACCCCTTCCAGGGAGCAGAGACAGCCATTCTCTCTCCCTAGCAGCCGAACCTCTTCCAGAGAGAAGAGATAGCAGACCTCTCTCCTCAGTGGCAGAAACCTTCCAGGGAGCGGAGACAGCCAGTCTCCCTCTCCAGTGGCAGAACAGTTTCTTAGAAAATGGAGGTAGCCGACCTCCCTCCCCAGCTGCAGATCCCCATCCTGGGAGAAGGGACAGCCGTTCTCTCACCCCAGCAACTTGGCATGATCCCTGCCCTTTATCCATCCAGAAGGATTTTCCAATGGGGGCGATTGAGATTACAGCCCCTGCCTGGGAACTCCAGTTACTCTACTCCAAGGCTGCTCTCAGGTCGGTGTGTTCAGCAAAACTGTTATTTAGCATATTGTGATACCTTGTATCCTTTGATTTCCTGCTGGCGTCTCTCAAGTTACTTTGTAACTGCCGCTCAGCTCTCTGGTTGTAGAGTGATACAATTTCCTGGTCCGTCACCGCCACTGTCACGCTGTCAGGTCACATGAATGTCAATAGCCAATTGCGGTATTTCTTTACCAAACAAATATATCTCTGCACCGAGAATTAAACAAAGTTGCCTGTAATTGTCCTTCAGTGTAGAGTTGATTACAAGGATAGAACCATCAACGTGTTTCGCCGTTTGCACAGCTTTATCAAGATGGGTTCTCATTTTTGTAGACACATTTAAATACACACTCTTTCTTTTTGATTGGTTGTTGCTTAATTGGACTTTAAGATGGTTTAGTGAATTGCTCTTTAAAGGGACAGTCAAGTCCAAAAAAACATTCATGATTTAAATAGGGCATGCAATTTTAAACAACTTCCCAATTTACTTTTATCACCAATTTTGCTTTGTTCTCTTGGTATTCTTAGTTGAAAGCTAAATCTAGGAGGTTCATATGCTAATTTCTTAGACCTTGAAGACTGCCTCTTATCTGAATACATTTTGACCACTAGAGGGCATTAGTTCACATGTTTCATATAGATAACATTGAGCTCATGCACGTAAAGTGACCTAGGAGTGAGCACTGATTGGCTAAACTGCATGTCTGTCAAAAAAGGTAAAACGTGTATTATTATAACTGTGTTGGATATGCAAAACTGGGGAATGGGTAATAAAGGGATTATCTTTCTTTTTAAACAACAAAAATTCTGGTGTTGACTGTCCCTTTAAGGAGGTATGGTACAGTTTTGGTATTCTTATGGCTCAATATTTGGTTAATACATATTTTAAAACAATTAAAGGGAAGTTTAATTAAGGGTAATAAAAAAGGAAGAATGAACATTAACAGGATATCATAAAAACATACAATTGTGTCAAAAACTATAATGTTTATGGTATATCTAAAAGCAAAATGAGAGTAGTAATACAATCAATCACAGTTTTAAAAAATACACATTTATAGTAGGATAAAGGTATATTGATATCTACATTAATTATATAATGAACTCGGGATATACATACATTGTATGTACATATCTGGAACTTCTAATTTTCTAATACAAAGAGATTAAGATCCAGCTCAGAATTTAAACCTAACAGAAAGAGGGTTCTCATCTCATATATTAATTTGGCTTCTTGGCCTAGTAGTTGTTTCTCAAAGTCCCCCCCCCCTCCAATTTTTCTTTACATTACAGATCCCCCAGTATTTGAAATCTTTGGTATTATTGTTATGTGTAGTTCTAAAATGCTCATAAAGTCTAGTATCTTGATCTCCTTTCTTAATATTATTTAGATGCTCTCTAATTCTTGTTCTGAGGGTCCTGGTGGTCTCTCCTAAGTACTGTTTATTGATACTACATTGGATCAAATAGATTATTCCTTTGTCTGTGCATCCAATGGTATCTTGAATTTTATATAATTTGTGGGTCTCTGTAGAGGTATAACATTGGCCAAGAAGCCAAATTAATATATGAGATGAGAACCCTCTTTTCGTTAGGTTTAAATTCTAAACTGGATCTTAATCCCTTTGTATTAGAAAATTAGAAGTTCGAGATATGTACATACAATGTATGTATATCCCGAGTTCCTTATATAACTAATGTAGATATCAATATACCTTAATCCTACCATAAATGTGTATAATTTTTTTAAACTATGATTGATTGTATCATTAGTCTCAGTTTGCTTTTAGATATACCATAAACATTATAGTTTTTGCCACAATTGTATGTTTTTTATGATATCCTGTTAATGTTCAGTCTTCCTTTTTATTTCCCTTTATTAAACTTCCCTTTAATTGTGTTATATTATGTATTAACCAAATATTAAGCCATAAGAATACCAAAATTGTACCATACCTCCTTAAAGTGCAATTCACTAAACCACCTTAAAGTCCAATTATGCAACAACCAATCAAAAAGAAAGAGTGTGCATTTAAATGTGCCTACAAAAATGACATCCCATCTTGATAAAGCTGTGCAAACAGTGAAACGCGTTGATGGTTCTATCCTTGTAATCAACTCTACACTGAAGAACAATTACAGGCAACTTTGTTTAATTCTCTACGCAGAGATACACTTGTTTGGTAAAGAAATACCCGAATTGGCTATTGACAGTCACATTATCTGACAGTGTGACGGTGGCGGTGACGAACCAGGAAACTGTATCACTCTACAACCAGAGAACTGAGCAGCAGTTACAAAGTAACTTGAGAGACGCCAGCAGGAAATCAAAGGATACAAGGTATAAAAATATGCTAAATAACAGTTTCGCTGAACACACCGACCTGAGAAAAGCCTTAGAGTGAGATATTTAACCGCTAAAGATGTCAGTGTTATTATTACTAATGATGTCGCAAACTTAAAAATTTCCGTTCGCGAACGTGGACTCAAACTTCCGGTATTGTTCGCGAACCGGCGAACCGCATGAACCGCCATTGACTTCAATAGGCAGGCAAACTTTAAAACCTACAAGGACTCTTTCTGGCCACAATAGTGATGGAAAAGTTGTTTCAAGGGGACTAACACCGGGACTGTGGCATGCTGGAGGGGGATCCCTGGCAAAACTCCCATGGAAAATTACATAGTTGATGCAGAGTCTGCTTTTAACCCATAAAGGTCCTAAATCACCTAACATTCCCAAATTGTTTGCAATAATGTGCTTTAAAACATCAGTTATGATGTCGTATCTATCAGGTAGTGTAAGGGTTACGCCCGCTTCACAGTGACAGAGCAAACTCCAAATGTAACGCACCGCAAACAACTGCAAACAGTCCATTTGTACAACCACGAGATAGATAGATTTGATAGATAGATACATAGCTTAAATAGCTCAATCGATGCAATATACATATGATCGATACAAATTACATAGATCAATAGATGCAATATACATTTGATAGATTCGAATTACATAGATCAATAGATGCAATATCCATTTGATAGATACGAATGTTATCGATCCAAAGATGTAATATACATTTGATAGATACGAATTACATCAACCAAAATATGTAATATACATTTTATAGATACGAATTACATCGATCAATAGATGCAATCTACATTTGATAGATATGTTTGATAGTTAGATCGATTTGATAGACAAATAGATAGATTTGAAATATATATAATTTCCCTGACAGAGTATAATAAGACATGCGGTCTGTGCCCGTGGTGTGTTAAGTAGTACTATTCTTAGCAGTTTACTACAACCTGTTACTCCCCCTATTGGGGGAGATCGATATGGCCTTAATTTTTGGAACCGGGAGATGGAAGAAGATGATTGGTCTGTCCTCCTACTTCCAATTTGTCCAAAACACAAGTGGCTGTCTCAAAACAGTCCGGACAGAAGATAAATAGATAGATAGGATAGATAGATATACATAGATTGATAGTTAGATAGAATCGATAGAAGAGAAATAGATTGATTTGTTAAATATATAACTACCCTGACAAAGTATAATAATTAAACATGTGGTCAATTTTTTCAATACTGTAACAAGAAATATGATTGGTGGCACTAATTGGCTAGTTGGGCCTGGCACACAGGCTGGCAGGCAGGAGGAAAGTGCAATTCAATGGCACGAGCAAACTGATGATTCACAATCACAATCTAACAATTTTTAATTTTAAATAATAACAATACTGTTACAACAAATATGATTGGTGTAACTAGTTGGCAAGTCGGTCTGGCACACAGGCTGGCAGGCAGGAGGAAAATGCAATTCAAGGGCACTAGTAGACTGCAGATTCACAGTCAAAAAAGTGATGATTTACAATTTTTTCAATACTGTTACAAGAAATATGATTGGTGGCACTAATTGGCTAGTTGGGCCTGGCACACAGGCTGGCAGGCAGGAGGAAAGTGCAATTCAATGGCACGAGCAAACTGATGATTCACAATCGAACAATGTTTAATTTTAAATATTAACAATACTGTTACAACAACTATGATTGGTGTAACTAGTTGGCAAGTGGGCCTGGCACACAGGCCCACAGGCAGGAGGAAACTGCAATTCAATGGCACTAGGATACTGAAGATTTGCAGTAAAAAAACTTATGATTTAAAAAATGTTCTATACTGTTACAAGAAATATGATTGGTGGCACTAATTGGCTAGTTGGGCCTGGCACACAGGATGGCAGGCAGGAGGAAAGTGCAATTCAATGGCACGAGCAAACTGATGATTCACAATCGAACAATTTTTAATTTTAAAGATTAACAATACTGTTACAACAACTATGATTGGTGTAACTAGTTGGCAAGTGGGCTGGGCACACAGGCTGGCAGGCAGGAGGAAAGTGCAATTCAATGGCACAAGCAAACTGATGATTCACAATCGAACAATTTTTAATTTTAAATATTAACAATACTGTTACAACAACTGTGATTGGTGTAACTAGTTGGCAAGTGGGCCTGGCACACAGGCTGGCACTATTGGTGGCAGGCTGGCCTGTGAACTAATTTTAAATAACACTTGAAGAGTGATGTAAAAGTTTTTTTTTAAAACATTTAATGTTATGTTACAACAGATAGGAGTGGTGGACTGGCACTGATGATGGAAGTAGGCACAGTATATGCTGGCAGCCTGACACACAGGCTGGCACTAATGGCAGCCTGGCTACTAAAATTTAATAACACTAGAAGAGGACTGATGTTAAAAAAAATTTAAATAAAATTTACACTAATGTTGTTGTTACACCAGATATAAGTTGTGGGGAAAAAAATTAAAAATAAACTGTGTAACACTATATGATGTGGGCCAGAAACACACAGGCCTGATTGAAAAAGAAATTAAATTACACTAGCAAAATTATTTAATTTTTTTTTTTTACTTTAAAATAATGTAAAGCAGATATGAGTCGTGGCTGGTAGGTAGGGCAGCAATTTAACACAGTATGCTGTGTAAGTGAGAAAAACACAGGCCTGATAGAAAATGAAGTTAGATTACACTAGCAAAATAATTTAAAAGTTTATATTTTAATATTAAAATAATGTTAAGCAGATATGAGTGGTGGCACTGGCTGGCTGCTACATAGGGCAGCAATTAACAACAGTATGCTCTGTAAGTCAGATAGACAGTTAGATACAGACCTGATAGAAAATAAAATTAGATTACACTAGCATAATGATTTAAAGATTTTTTTTTTAATTTAAAGAAAAAGGTTAAGCACACATGAGTCGTGGCTGATAGCCTTGGAAGGGCAGCAATTAAAAACAGTAGGCTCTGTAAGTCAGATACACACAGGCCTGATAGAAAATACAATTAGATTACACTAGCAAAATTATTTAAAGTTTTTTTGGGGGGGGAATTTAAAAAAAGGTTAAACACATATGAGTCGTGGCTGATAGACTAGGGAGGGCAGCAATTAAACACAGTATGCTCTGTAAGTCAGCAAAACACACAGGCCTGATAGAAAATGATATTAGATTACACTAACAAAATAATTTAAAAGTTTTTTTTTTAAATTTAAAATAAGGTGAAGCAGATATGAGTGGTGGCTGGCACAGAGCAATTAACCAAAAGACTGAAAAAAACTGAAGTATATGTTGTGTGAGCCTGACAGACACAGGCCTGACAGAAAATGAAATTAGATTACACTAGCAAAATGATTTAAAAGTTTTTTTTTAAATTTAAAATAATGTTATAAGCGGATATGACCACTGGTGGCTGGAACAGAGCAATGAACCAGAGTATATGCTGTGTGACACAGGCCGGATAGAAAATGAAAATAAATTACACTAGCAAAATAATTTCAAATTTTTGTTGGTTAAATTTAAACTAATGTTGTTAGGCAGATATCAGTAGTGGCACTAATCACACTAAATACACTAGCCTAGCTATCTATTTCCCTATAATGTCAGCAGCAGCAACACAAAACGTCCTCTCACTAAGAAAGCAAGGTCGTTATGAGTCTAAAATGGCTGCTGCCCAGTAGCTGGGAGGGTCTGCGAGGGAGTGTCTGATGCTGATTGGCTCTAATGTGTCAGAAGGCTGTGACATACAGGGTAAAAGTTTCCTCAATGATGACACATAGGGGGCGGATCGAACATCACATGTGTTCGCCCGCAGCGGCGAACGCGAACAAGCTAAGTTCGCCGTGAACCATTCGCGGGCGAACAATTTGGGACATCACTAATTATTACATGCCCCGGACCGAATAAAAGGTCAAGGAATATGTTTTGACTGTACCACTACAAGTAAATAACTTGGCACAAAACAGACTTTTTTTAATAATTTACACACAAGGACTGTGGTTGTTATCTGAATATATTTTTTCATCGGACATTACTAAGCAAACCTATTTAGGTTAAAGGGACAGTCTACACCAAACATTTTATTGTTTTAAAAGATAGATAATCCCTTTATTACCCATTCCCCAGTTTTGCATAACCAAAAGAGTTATATTTATATATTTTTTACCTCTGTGATTATCTTGTATCTAAGCCTCTGCAAACTGCCCCCTTATTTCAGTTCTTTTGACAGACTTGCAGTTTAGCCAATTAGTGCTGGCTCCTAGATAACTTCACGTGCATGAGCACAGTGTTATCTATATGAAAAACATGAACTAACACCCTCTAGTGGTGAAAAACTGTTAAGATGCATTCTGAAAAGAGGTGGCCTTCAAGGTCTAAGACATTAGCATATGAACCTCCTAGGTTAAGCTTTTAACTAAGAATACCAAGAGAACAAAGCAAAATTGGTGATAGAAGTAAATTGGAAAATTGTTTAAAATTACATGCCTTATCTGAATCATGAAAGTTTATTTTGGACTAGACTGTCCCTTTAACAATACAAAAATTTGCACATGATTATTTTGGCATTGGCCTCTATTTTTTAATATTATTATTGCAAAGTGACCAGTCACTATTTTATTCAATATCCTTTTTAGATAATAAAGGTATTTATTATTATATATCATTGAGTATTATCATAACTGACCAATATTATTATCCTAAATTGCTTTAAATAAGTGTATTTTCCATAAAGTGTATTATCCGGCGGCAGATGCCTTTCATGGAAGAGTCCGGAGGCCCGTCTGTGACTGTGACTTTTGGGAGGGCAAATGTTCTGGAGCCGGCATTGGAAACCTGTTTTGGGACTTGGCATTATGTTAATATCCCAGGCCAGTGGGAAGCCACAAGGATGCCACAAGCCCAGGAGGGATGGAATGACCCCTTTCCAGTAACCTACAATTGGTTGGGCACCAACGGACAACCCCAAGCCAACCCGTTGGAGTCTAGCCGGATCTGCCGGACTGGAAAAGGGGACCACTGTCACTGATACCAGACTGCAAAGGTTAGCCCCATCCCCAACTACCTGTCTAACTCCTTTTTACTTCAGATTTGGCCCTTTCATGGCTTCAGACATCTCCCAGACTTTTGCTGTCTATTGCTTTGTTGTTTGTACCTCCTCACAAAGGAGCTGATCCCTGACCGGGAAAACCACTCTCGACTGGCTGGGCTCCTGGAACTGCCGGCCGGCTGCACCGCACTGGATACCCGCCTAACCCCTCTCCGGCTGGCCGGGCTCCTGGAACTGCCGATTGGCCGCATCACCTCAGTCACCCACTAACATTTACCCCAGGTCACCGCAGTGACGTGCATTCATAGGAGGCAGGTGAGGCAGTGCCTCCCTTGGCCAATGTGGGAATTCCAGCCTTTTTTATACATAAAAAATCGTTTGGAAAGGTGACCCCCCTCCACCAAATTCAGTATTTTATTGAAATTTATTGTTTTAAAAAAAAACCCTGTAATATTAAGTAATACATTCATATTGCGCAAGAAGGTAGAGGCCAGCTATCCTTCCATTGCGCAATATGAATGTAATACTGTGTTGTGTTATGGGCCGCTTTAGAGACTGCCACCAAGTGGGGAATAAGAGCTAATGCAGCAGTCTCTCTTGCGGCCCATAACTGCTCCCACTGGAAGCTTGACTCTTCAAGCCTCGGGAGCCCTTAGCCCTGCCTGCCAGCCCCTCAGCCAATCTGACATGACTATGTCTGAGTCTCTGGGCTGAGTTGCCGGGCGGGAAATTGTTGCGTTTGATGGTCAGGTGTTGTCACCTGTGGCCGTCAGTATCATCAGAGAGAGAAGAAGAGAAGTGCTGCAGTGAGTGCTCAGTGCACTGTCTAGTTGACGGCGTGACCCGTGTTTGAGACTGTCAGTCTCAGTCAGAGCTCAGTCATCTCAGGCCAGCTGTGACCCGTCCTCCTCACTCAGTTGTCATACAGACTCAGCCTCAGAGTCAGGACAGGACTCAGGAGCGTACTAGCCAGAGGTAGGTGACGGTCGGGTCAGACAGAGTCAGTGCTAAGTGCTTTAACATATTATTAGACATCACAATACACACCAATGTCTAATATAGTTAGGAATTGTGAATGTTGTCAAACTTGTCAATGTGATGATCACATTGAAAAGTTTGGCAACATTCACAATTCCTAACTGTATTAGACATTGGTGTGTATAATAATAATGAATTATATTATATGAGTGAGTGAGTGAGTTCAACTTCTCAAAGTTTCTGCCATCATGTGCCATCTTTATAATATATTGATTTATGCATGACACCTCATCGTTATGTGCTATCTGACTACTATCCAGTATCCTCTCAGCAGGCAAGCCTGTTTTGATTCAGATACAGCACGAGGGAGAATGCAGTTATACTTCACATGGTTACATAATGTACTAGCAGCTCAATGATTTACAGATTCCGGTATGTGCAGAATGATTTCTAAGGAAAGCAAAATGTTTAACATGTTTCTTTCTACAACGTACAAATTAAAGTAAAAATGGTTATCCCCTGATATTAATGCACTCGTATGTTTTCGGCAGACTCATAAGGTAATAAGGGATGGTAACTGCTAGGCAATCTAAGTTGTAACTTTAGAGTCATCAATCAGTTAAAAATCCAGCACACACGGAGCACCAGTATGTAATGGTCATTTTATGATTTCCCTATGTGAACTTACTGTGTATGGACTATGAATGGGTGTTTGTGTTGCAGCTGCACTTGTGTGAGGGCAGATGTGGTATGAGGGGTCCCACTCCCTACAAGGCTAAGGGCTGAAGACAAGCATACGTTTAAAACAAAACACTAGGAAGCTTTACTTTAAATATCTTTCTCTGCTACAGCCGCACATCCAAATTCCAGTGTGGTCATGTGACATCTGCTACGGAGCAAATTGTGCAGGAAAGAAAGGTGAATAAAGGGTCAGCCTTCCACTAGAGTGTTTTTTTTTCTCATCCCTGCATTGCCAGTGATCTAGAGATCTTCCAGTGAAAGTATCAGGAGGTCAGTACTGCTGAAAGTTTTACAGACACTGTGCTAGTAGTTAGTCTGTGTGTTAGAAATCTAAGGGAACTGTTTCATGCTGCTACAGTATATACTATGCCTTAACGTCTCCTCTGCTCTGATAAGCCTTGCCCATCTGAGTAATATGGATTATGTGACTCTTCAGTAGCTAAGGAATTTCTTTGCTAACTGCCAGTCAGCTAAGAAAAGAGCCAAATTTATATTTCTCCCTCTATCTCCCACTCTCTCTTCCTCACTCTTTCTTCCTCACTCTCTCTTTCTCACACTCCCTCTCTCTTTCTCACTCCCCCCTCTTTCTCCCCCTCTCTCTCCATCCCTCTCCCTCTCTCTCTCCATCCCTCTCCCCCATCCCTTTCACTTTCCCTCTTTTTCTCTCCCTCCCCCTTCTCCCTATCCCTCCCTCTCCTCCCTATCCCTCCCTCTCTCTCCCCCTCCCTCTCTCTCCCCCCTCCCTCCCTCCCTCCCTCCCTCCCTCTCTTCCCCTCCCTCCCTCTCTCCCCCTCCCTCTCTTCCCCTCCCTCCCTCTCTCCCCCTCCCTCTCTTCCCATCCCTCCCTCTCTCCCCCTCCCTCCCTCCCTCCACCTCTCCGCCTCCCTCCCTCTCTCCGCCTCCCTCCCTCCCTCTCTCTCCCCCTCCCTCTCTCCCCCTCCCTCCCTCTCTCTCCCCCTCCCTCTCTCTCCCCCTCCCTCTCTCCCCCTCCGTCCCTCTCTCCCCCTTCCTCCCTCTCTCTCCCTCTCTCTCCCTCTCTCTCCCTCTCTCCCCCTCTCTTCCCCTCCCCCTCCCTCACTCCCCCTCCCTCTCTCCCTCCCTCCCTCTCTCTTTCCCTCCCCCTCCCTCCTTCTCCCTCCCTCCCCCTCCATCTCTCCCCCTCCCTCTCCCTCCCTCTCTGCCCCTCCCTCCCTATCTCCCTCCCCCTCCCTCTCTCCCTCCTTGTCTCCCCCTCCCTCTCTTCCCCTCCCTCCCTCTCCTCCCTCCCCCTCCCTCTCTCCCCTCCCTCTCTCCCCCTCCCTCCCTCTCTCCCCCTCCCTCTCCCTCCCTCTCTCCCCCTCCCTCCCTCCCTCCCCCTCCCTCTCTCCCCCTCCCTCTCCCTCCCCTCCCTCTCTCCCCCTTCCTCCCTCTCTCACCCTCCCTCCCTCTCTTCCCCTCCTTCCCTCCCTCCCCCCTCTCTTTCCCTCCCTCCCCCCCTCTCTTTCCCTCCCTCCGTCCCCCTCCCTCTCCCCTCCCTCCATCTCCCCCTCCCTCCCTCTCCCCCTCCCTCTCTCCCTCTCCCCCTCCCTCTCTCCCTCCATCCCACTCTCCCACTCTCTCTCTCCCTTCCTCTCCCTCATTTGTTCTTACTATCTCCTGCACTATATGTAAGTGCATGTGTTTTTATGTGTGGCGAAGGCTGTAGCTAGTAGCAGGTAATTGCAGTGCTGATTGCGGCATCCTCTCATACCTCTATTGGGTTCATAAATGTGCTTCTTGGGCATATCATTGCCAGTGCCTCACCAACCTCTGACCTCACTGCACGTCACTGGGTCACCGCAGCGGCCTGTTGCACCAGAGCTCTGCTCTTTTGGGGATTGGTAGCCCCTAGGGAGGACCAGAGGTGGGGTGATTGCCAGAAGGGAGCTCCCTTAATAACTGGGGTTTAGGTCACCCCCACCTCCATATCTTTTCCAGGCTGTAACTCCCGTCCCCAGTAATAGATCATGCCACTTTTTGGACTGTGGCATCCGAGTGCTTTCCAATGACACCCTGGAAGTGCTGCCGTTCCCCAGGGATCAAACCGAAACTGCCACCTCTTTATCAGTGGGACTCTATGGGACTATGGCTGCTATGTAGGCGCCAGACTGTCTGGAGGGGCGGGAATGGCGGAGATCTTGGGATCAGATAAGGCTCTGAATGTGTATATAAGCAGTGTGTGTTTCACAATAAAATCAGTTCTTGTTTCACCTGAATACTGGTCTTGTCTGGTTATTTGGGTGGGCTTTAGCTATAATCACTTTCCAGCTATACAGCTGCAGGCTCTAAGGAGGAAGCAGGACCCTTTGGCGGAACTACCCAGTCGGGGTAGCCGGTATCCATCACATGATGGGAAGTAATTTTATCTGACTGCACCACTGAATTTTGTATATTTCATACATTAATTCCTTGGTAAAGATACTATTATTTATCGCTTAGCAACAATTTCTCTTCCTGCTGATGGTTCATTATTATTTCCAGTATTGTTACATCAATGGGTGTCACATAACATTGATAAGTCAAAATGGACACTTGTTGATGTATCATTGTGTCATTCCAAAGCAAATTAGTTTATCTGTTCCCTTTCACAATTCCATACAACTAATGAAACATTTTAATGTAGTTAGACCGGTATTTTATTTGGGATCTTAAAGAGTTTGTTTTCATGTATTTAATTCTGATACTATTATATTTCAAACATGGGATAATTTATTTGCTAGTTCTCACTTATTACCTGGTACATGGTTTAATACTATTCCACTTAATTATATTACATCTTCTACTTGTAATTCTACCATGCCCCATACTCTTAATATTACTTTAAATTTAACATGGGACCATGTTATGTATTTTTCTGTTTATGATTTACCTTTAGGTATGGGATCACAAATAAAGAAATGGTTAACTGATTCAACTATAATTACTTCCCTGTTACAAAATCTAAAACATGTTTCTGTAGACACTAAAATTACAGTTGAACATGAAAAAGGAATTTTAAAATCAGCTACTTCTAGTGCTTTACACGATGCAAATATATCTTGGTGGGAATCTGTATTTGGGTATAGCAGTATTGCTATTCAATGTTTTCATATTATGTTACACCCTCTTATTGTTTTAACTATTGTTTACATTTTTATGTTCATTTTAATGTGCGGTTGTGTTTGTTATCAAAAGCATTTAAACAAAAAAAATAGACAAATTACATCTCTGGAACATCTTAATTCACAACAGAAACGTTGTGTACTGTACCTTTATATTCTGCTTATTAGGTTTCAGTTGACACAACTAGGTTTCCTAATCCAATTTGACTGACTTATAGCATAATTTGATATTTAGATTGTATATCTATACTTTTTTTTACATTTTCTAGTACACTCCTCTCTATTTTTTCTTGGTATCTGGATGGAATTCTTTTGATTTGCACTTGGGCTCTTCTAAATTGATCTGCCTGACTACTACTGGACCTGCTAAGACCTTGTGACAAGTTTACCTATGGTTATACCAAACTCACAAGATATGCTCTATAGGAGCACATAGTGGCACCATTATATACAAATAAAACCTATCGGCTAGATTACGAGTTTTTGTTGGTAAGACTGTGCGGGGCTAACAAGCCTTTTTTTCTTACCGCTCACTTAAGCCAACGCTGGTATTACAGGTTTTCTTCAAGCCGGCGTTAGCCTCAGAAAAGTGAGCGTTGAGCAAAATTTAGCTCCACATCTCACCTCAATATCAGCGTTGCTTACGGTAGTGGTAAGCTGTCAAAACGTGCTCATGCACGATTTCCCTATAGGAAACAATGGGGCTGAGCTGGCTGAAAAAAAAAACTAACACCTGCAAAAAAGCAGCGTTCAGCTCCAAAGGCAGCCCCATTGTTTCCTATGGGAAATTAAAGGGACAGTCTACACCAGAATTTTTATTGTTTTAAAAGATAGATAATCCCTTTATTACCCATTTCCCAGTTTTGCATAACTAACACATTTATAATAATATACTTTTAACCTCTGTGATTATCTTGTATCTAGCCTCTGCAAACTGCCCCTTTTTTCAGTTCTTTTGACAGACTTGCAGTCTAGCCAATCAGTGCTTGCTCCCAGATAACTTCTCGTGCACGAGCACAGTGTTATCTATATGAAATATGTGAACTATCACCCTCTAGTGGTGAAAAACTGTTAAAATGCAATCTGAAAGAGGTGGGCTTCAAGGTCTAAGAAATTAGCATATGAACCTCCTAGGTTAAGCTTTCAACTAAGAATACCAAGAGAACAAAGCAAAATTGGTGATAAAAGTAAATTGTAAAATTGTTTAAAATTACATGCTCTATCTGAATCATGAAAGTTTATTTTGGCCTAGACTGTCCCTTTAATTTTATGCCTGCACCTAAAACCCTAACATGAACCCCGAGTCTAAACACCCCTAATATTACACTTATTAACCCCTAATCTGCTGCTCCAGACACCGCCGCCACCTACATTATACTTATGAACCCCTAATCTACTGCCCCCAACATCGCCGAACCCTACATTATAGTTATTAACACCTAATCTGCCCCCCCAACATCGCCAACAACTATATTAAATTTATTAACCTCTAATCTGCCGCCGCCAACGTCGCCGCCACTATAATACATTTATTAACCCCTAAACCTAAGTCTAACCCTAACACCCCCCTAACTTAAATATAATTTAAATACATCTAAATAAATTTACTACAATTAAATAAATTATTCCTATTTAAAACTAAATACTTACCGATAAAATAAACCCTAAGCTAGCTACAATATAACTAATAGTTACATTGTAGCTAGCTTAGGGTTTATTTTTATTTTACAGGCAACTTTGTATTTCTTTTAACTAAATACAAATTTACCTGTAAAATAAATCCTAACCTAAATTACAATTACAACTAACACTACACAATCATTAAATTAATTACATAAATTACCTACAATTAACTACAATTCAATTAAATAAATTAAAATCCAAAAACAAGCAAACACTAAATTACAGAAAATAAAAAAAGAATTACAATTTTTTAAACTAATTACACCTAATCTAATCCCTCTAATAAAATAAAAAAGCCCCTCAAAATAATAAAATCCACTACCCTATACTAAATTACAAATAGCCCTTAAAAGGGCCTTTTGCGGGGCATTGCCCCAAAGTAATCAGCTCTTTTACCTGTAAAAAAAAATGCAATACCCCCCCAACATTAAAACCCAGCACCCACACACCAAACCCTACTCTAAAACCCACCCAATCCCCCCTTAAAAGAACCTAACACTACCCCCTTGAAAATCACCCTACCTTGAGCTGTCTTCACCTAGCCAGGCACAAGTGGACGTCCAGATGGGCAGAAGTCTTCATCCAATCCTTCCAGAAGAGGTCCTCCAAGTGGCAGAAGTCTTAATCCAGGTGGCATCTTCTCTCTTCTTCCATCCGGAGCGGGTCCATCTTGAAGACATCCGACGCGGAGCATCCTCTTCCATCCGATGGCGACTGAAGAATGAAGGTTCCTTTAAGTGACGTCGTCCAAGATGGCGTCCCTGCATCAGCCAATAGGATTTTTCCTACCTTAATTCCGATTGGCTGATAGGATTCTCTCAGCCAATCGGAATTGAAGGGACATCATCTTGGATGACGTCACTTAAAGGAACCTTCATTCTTCAGTCAGCGTCGGATGGAAGAGGATGCTCTGCGTCGGATGTCTTCAAGATGGACCTGCTCTCCTCAGGATGGAAGAAGATAGAAGATGCCGCCTGGATGAAGACTTCTGCCACTTGGAGGACCTCTTCTGGCCAGATTGGATGAAGACTTCTGCCCCTCTGGACGTCCACTTGTGCCCGGCTGGGTGAAGACGGCTCAAGGTAGGGTGATCTTCAAGGGGGTAGTGTTAGGTTTTTTTTAAGGGGGGATTGGGTGGGTTTTAGAGTAGGGTTGAGTGTGTGGGTGGTGGGTATTAATGTTGGGGGGGTATTGTATTTTTTTTTTACAGGTAAAAGAGCTGATTACTTTGGGGCAATGCCCCGCAAAAGGTCCTTTTAAGGGCTATTTGTAATTTAGTATAGGGTAGGGAATTTTATTATTTTGGGGGGCTTTTTTATTTTATTAGGGGGATTAGATTAGGTGTAATTAGTTTAAAAAATTGTAATTCTTTTTTTATTTTCTGTAATTTAGTGTTTGTTTGTTTTTTGGACTTTAGCTTATTTAATTTAATTGCAGTTAATTGTAGTTAATTGTAGGTAATTTATTTAATTAATTTAATGATAGTGTAGTGTTAGGTGTAATTGTAATTAAGGTTAGGATTTATTTTGCAGGTAAATTTGTACTTATTTTAACTTAGAAGTTATTAAATAGTTAATAACTATTTAATAACTATTGTACCTAGTAAAAATAAATACAAAGTTGCCTGTAAAATAAAAATAAATCCTAAAATAGATACAATGTAACTATTAGTTATATTGTAGCTAGCTTAGGGTTTATTTTATTGGTAAGTATTTAGTTTTAAGGGGGGTGTTAGACTTAGGTTTAGACTTAGGTTTAGGGGTTAATAAATTTAATTTAGTAGCGGCGACGCTGGGGGCGGCAGATTAGGGGTTGATAAATGTAGGTAGGTGTCGGCGATGTTAGGGACGGCAGATTAGGGGTTAATAAAATTTAACTAGTGTTTGCGGTGGCGGAGTGCGGCAGTTTAGGGGTTAATAAATGTATTAAAGTGGCGGCAATGTCCGGTCAGCAGATTAGGGGTTAAACATTTTAGTTAAGTGTTTCCGATGTGGGGGGGGGGGGGCTTGGTTTAGGGGTTAATAGGTAGTTTATGGGTGTTAGTGTACTTTTTAGCACTTTAGTTAAGAGCTTTATGTTCCGGCGTTAGCCCGTAAAACTCCTAACTACTGACTTTTAAATGCGGTTAAAGGCGATTGTAATACCGGCATTGGGAAAATCCCATTAAAAAGATAGGATATGCAATTGACGTAAGGGGGTTGCATATTATTGGTATTGTGTTCTTGACAAAAAGAAAAGAAAGTGGGGGGATGTGGAGTTATAAAATATGGAATGTGGGAATGTAGAGTTATAAATGTAATTAAAATAGATAGGATTAGTCAGAATTCAGTTAGCTATGGGTTAATCCTTTACAAGGGCATTACAGTTAGAACTGTGACATTTACATTCAGTTGCTCCTGTCAATCAAGACACTACTTACTGCTAGCAATATACAAATTATAATTAACTTACTATAAAACTGCACATGAGAAAAGTTAAAATATAATTATCTATATGTCAGCAAAATTTATAAAGAGTTTTAAAGAAAGTTAACATATATAAAATTAGCCTTTCACTTATGGTATGGACTAAGATGATTGGTTTAAGACGCGTATAAAAGCATTGAACTAGAATTAACTGTTATCTGTTACCTTCAGATTTCAAGGCATGTGTTAATATTCACTTGTTGTGATAATTAATAAATTGATTTATGTCAACTAATATTTGATAAATATGAGTATTAATTTAATGTGTTAGATAACCCAGATTGAATATTTGTCTATAATTAGTTAATCTAGTCAAGGCATATAATATTTATATTAAGAATAAAATTCTTACTGCATCTTTTTCTGCATCCTCTTGCTTCCTTTGTGAGAAGCATACATGTGTTGCTAATCACTCATTAGTAACAGCCCCTAGGCTGAGGAATACGACAATCATATCAACAGTAGGGGTGTGAAAATTAAAAAAAAAATAGTGTTAGTCCTCTAGTCCCTCGCTACAACTGACTTGTCTGAATAAAATGATAATCTCTCCCCTTACTAGTAAATCAGTTCTGTTGCAGTGAGAGCATTGTCAGTTGAAGCGGTATACAAACTTTGATGGAACACGTGTCATTTTTCAATCCCCCTTGGCATGGGTGTCTGTAGACATTTTTCAAGGGGGTGCAAATAAATTAATGAATTAAAACTCCCTGAACATAATGATATCAGTGCCAACATGTGTAGCAAGAACCAGTTGCTTGTTATACATCATTTTAAAAATAGTGTTTCATTGGCATCAATGTATGCTTAGATATAAGAAGCAAAATTCCAAGAGGGACATTTGTCCTATCTGCACACCTGTACCACTAGGGAGGCTATATTGAAGCCATTATTAATAAGATTTTTTAGGTATTTTTATATCTCCAATTGCAAATGCATATATACTTTATTCATCCTGGGTCATGTTTGCATGCCAGGATTTATGCAGACAGCTGCAGTGGAAAGTCTCTTAGGGTGTGTATAAGGTTGGGAGATTAACTGTGGTGTGGATAAATGTGGGAGAGTACCTTTAGGCCGTATATAATGTTGACTGTCTGACAGGTGCACATTATTGTGGAAGAGTGCCTGTTGGATAAATGTAAAGGTAGGGGTGGGAACATGATGATGAGAGACACCCAGGTTTTTGGTGTGCATAATAAGGGTATAATGCCTTTATATTCGAGTTGATCTTCTTTCCCTGT
The DNA here is from genome assembly GCF_027579735.1 of Bombina bombina. NCBI lineage: Eukaryota > Metazoa > Chordata > Amphibia > Anura > Bombinatoridae > Bombina > Bombina bombina. The sequence goes on from NC_069499.1 coordinate 1,258,091,355, forward strand.
AAGAGAAGTGACCATCTTTGTTGTTGGGGCAGTAAATGGATGGGACAAGTATCCCATAACCTTTTTTTTTATTATTTTAGTTTCTTAACCTCTCCTTCCTGTCTCTTCTGCAATTTGATTTTCTCCTCACACCCAGAACACTTATGACTACTGTGTTCCTGGAAGGCTCATAGTAGTGTGCATTTTGGGGGGCAGAAGCTTGTGAGCAGTACACAATTATACCATAGTGGAAGCATCTATTCAGCTTTCTCTTCTAACCCGATATTAGAAACTGGCTTGATGAGGAGTCATGGGTGACATTAGTGACAGAGTTACTTCATATTATGATAAAATAATTTTTATTGAAATAACATCATTGAATACAATATCGGTCTTTTACAGTTGATTACATTATCAGCTTGTCAGGCATATAAACCCTTTAGTTCCTAAATTTAACAGTTTGAGGTTTATCTTTTTTCACATGGAATTACAACATACAATCAAGTCTCAAAGTCAGTAAGGCATACCTGATATATTTCTTATGAAAGACACCTATCTCTCATGTGGATTTTTATTACAATAAAAGAAAACTAACTAAACATAACTTTAGGTCACTAGAATGTACTCTTGATGTGTCACACCTCTGAATATGATATAGTAAACTCAGTGTAGTCTTCATAATTATGTCTCTCCAAAACTCCTACCTTCTTCCCCCTCCCATCATGTTTCTTTTTACTGTTCTATCAGGTTAGATTAGGATAATCATATTAAGGTGGATGCATTATCCAATAGAACCAAATCTTTTGGAAGTTTTCCGTCGTATCTAGTATTTTTGCTGCCATTTCGTATAGAGAATATGTTAGTTTAAATCTTTCTAGTATCTCGCACCATGTCGGTACTCCCTCTTTCCAGTGTCTGGCTATTCCTATTCTCGTGACTGTGCAGAGTATTCTAATGAAGGTATTAATATGCCTATTAAAGTTTGGAAGTGGAGCATTTAATAACGCCTGGGAAATGGTCAGTGATATCTGTTCATCTAGAAGGGTGCTGAGAAATACCGATAGTCTAGTCCAGATGTGAGTCACACCAGGGCATTCCCACCACATATGTATGTATGTACCAGTCGACTCACATCCACGATAACAATTTCTACTTCTCCCCTCAGTGTAGTGTGACGTTTTGATTGGGGTTAGATACCACCTAAAAATGGTCTTAAGGCTATTTTCTCTTAAATCGGCACTAATTAGTCCCTTACAGGAGGAATAGAACAATTCCTGCCATTCGCTTATCTCTAGTGTTGAATGTGTATCTGTTTCCCAGTTGAGCATGACCGCTGGTTTATTTTCATTAATTAAGTTTTGTAACGCAAGATATAACAGTGAAATGGATTTCTTGGGTCTAGAGGGGGTACAGCACAATCTCTCCAATGTAGTGCTAATCTGTTTGTGCATGTGTGGTATATATCGATTTAGTGCAGATGCAATCTGTAAATATAAATACCAATGTAGGGGAATGGGTGTCAACTTTTCTCTTAGTTGATTGAAGGTTAGTGGTTTGTTATGTGCTAGCAAGTCCCCTACCCGGTACAGACCCTTGTTTTCCCATTTGTCTAACTGTCTTCGGTAGTCATGTGGAATAAGATATTTAAGTGGCATCTTAGAGGAAAAGCTTGGCATCAGTTTTTCATTTTTCGTTAGTGTTGTCCAATGATCAATCGAAAATACTGTGGTTTGGGAGTATTTTTTGATTTTACCTTGGGGTTGAAGTCTGTCCCAAACCAAATCTCCCGGGGAATCTAATTCTCCTATCTCCTTCTCTAGGTCCATCCACACCAAGTATTTTATTGAGGATCCCATCAGCGCAGTTTGGGCCAGCCTAGATGCGTCGTAATAATTAAGTAAATCAGGGACCCCTGCCCCCCCTAATTGTCTATGTCTAGTTAGTACTCTATAAGGGAGTCTCGATTGCTTTTTGCCGTTTACAAAGCAGATAATATCTGTCTGAAGGGTTTTTAGGTCTTTTTTTGGGACTAGTATAGGCAAGGTCCGAAACAAATAGAGGATTCTTGGTAATAGATTCATCTTTATTGCAGAGATCCTGCCATACCAAGAAAAGTTAAGAAGCTTCCATTTAGCCATATCTCTTCGCAATTCTCTATACATAGGGAGATAGTTTGTATTATATAAATCACTATAGCGAACCGTTAACTTAATTCCTAGGTATTTAATATATGATTTGGCCCATGAGAATGAGAAATTCAGTTCGATTAGTTTTTTTGTGTGGGCTGGTAAAGATATTGCTAGCGCCTCACTTTTATCCATATTGATCTTATATCCTGACACAATAGAGAACCTCTGTAGGATATCATAGAGGCCTGTTAAAGACGTAAGGGGTCTGGTCAGCGTCAGCAGAACATCGTCCGCGAAGAGGGTGATTTTATAGTCAGTGTCTTTAATTTTAAGTCCTGTTACATCGGGGGAGCGTCTAATACTAGCCGCCAGAGGTTCCATGCATAGGGCGAATAGCAACGGGGATAGTGGGCATCCCTGCCTCGTGCCATTTCGTATGTAAATGGGCCCAGAGTGATGTCCCATGGCACCTACCGTAGCCATGGGGTTAGAGTATATGCTTCTCAAGGCTTCTACAAAAGGGCCTCCAAATCCCATTCTGTCCAGAACCGTGAACATGTATGTCCAGTCAACTCTGTCAAACGCCTTCTCCGCGTCCAATGACAGGACCAGAGAAGGCGTTCTAGTGTGGTCTAGGTGATTTATTGCAGTGATTATGCGCCGAACATTGTCCGGTGCTTCTCTACCTAAAACAAACCCTACCTGGTCTGGGTGTACTATGTTCGGGAGGATATATTTCAACCTGTTTGCTAAAATCTTAGTGAAAATTTTCAAGTCCTGATTTATAAGGGATATAGGTCTATAGCTGGTGCAGCATTTCGGGTTTTTCCCTGGTTTAGGGATGACAACTATTTTAGCTCTTAGAAGATCAGATGGAATCTCGTAACCTTGCATAATATAATTTGAGAATTTAACTAAATGTGGGGCTAATGAGGCTTTAAATAGTTTATAATATTCCCCGGGCAGACCATCCGGACCCGGGGCCTTCCCTGGCTTTAGATCTTTGATAGCCTGTTGTACCTCATTAATAGTGATTTCCTTGTTAAGGTCATCTCTTTCTGTTTCTGTAATGGAGGGGAGTTGGGCTTCGTCTAATAATTTAGTAAGTATGGTTTCGGTATGTGGGGAATGGCTGACATGAGTTCCCTCGTATAACGTGCTATAGTATTGAGCAAAGCAATCAACAATTTCCTGCGGGTGGGATGTAGTGGTGCCGTCTTGTTTTTGAATTTGTGGTATTGTAGCTAATTTTGTTCTCTCGCGAATTCTATTCGCCATATATCTGTCGGGTTTATTAGTATAAATATAGTAATTTGTCTTGAGTCGGAATGCTGCTTTTACCGCTTGATCATTTAGAATTGCTGCTAGTTTTGTGCGCTTGTCATTGAGTTGCGTAAGTATACTTCCAGATTGTGTAAGTTTGTGTTGTCTCACTAGCGTGTCTATCTCTTTTTGGAGAGTTAATCTTTGTGTGTTGTTTTTGCGGAGTAAGATAGATTTTTCTTTAATGAGCAGTCCCCTCAAGTAAGTCTTATGAGCTGCCCATGTTGAAATAGGATTATCTGTAGATCCTGTGTTAATGTCCCAATACTCCAGCATACTTTGTGTGATTGTGTTGTGGACCATAGGATCTTTTAGACAGATTGGATCGTATGTCCAAACTCTTTTCCTATTTGGTACCTGAATACTGCCTAATTTGAGTTGCACTATAGAGTGATCCGACCACACACAGGAGTGAATGGACGAAGTTATCAATATAGGTTGTAAGAACTGACTAACAAAAACATAGTCTAATTTTGTATATGTCTTATGTGCTGCTGAAAAAAAGGTAGTGTCGTCTGTGTGACCATATAAAGCTTTCCAGGAGTCTATTAGAGCAAGTGTGGTTAGGTGATCTTGTATTAGTTTAGTCATTTTGCATTGCTTATTCTGTTTATTAGTGAGCGTAAGGTGAGATCCTCTAGATTGTAGCGTAAAATCTACATTAAAATCGCCTGCCAGAATCGTCCTCGTCTGAGACCACTCTGTCAGAAGGTGTGTAATATGTCTAATGAAAGTATCTTGTTTATCATTAGGAGCATATATATTGCATAGGGTAATATCAGTTCCCTGGATCTGACCTCTCACAATTAGAAATCTACCTTCCTTGTCCTCTATTGTTTCCCTATGTACAAAGGGCAATGAAGAATGTATAAGTATAGATACCCCGCGTTTTTTTGTGTCTGATGTGGAGTGAAAGTGTTGTGGAAAAGCCTTGGTCCAATATTTCGGTATCTGAGCCTTCATAAAGTGAGTTTCCTGAAGGAAAACTATATTTGCTTGTAAGGATTTATACTGTGTGATTGCTGTCCTACGTTTGATATCTGAATTCAGACCCCTAGCATTGTGGGATATTAAGTTAATGGTCCATATATCCATATTTTATAATGTATGTATGATCTCTAACATGACCATTGCTTTTTAAGTGTACTTTGAAATAAGGATCTAAAACTGTTTTGCAAGCAATCAGGGAGAAACACATCATATAGTCATTCATATTATAATTTACCTTAAATCTTCTTCTTAGTAGTCGTGACACCTTGTGAGGGTCTGGGTAAAGATACCTAGTGTGTGACCGATTGAATTTAGTGACTGTGTAGTATGAGCAATCCCATACTGAACTGATAACATTAACTAAAAAACAAAAAATAGAACAATAAAACAGAAAAACAGTAACGTGTAAATTGTATATAACATCTAATAACATTCGGTGATTACACATCTAGGCGGATGTGCATTGTAAAGCTAGATGCGTATTTAAGAGCAGTCTTAGTATGATAAAGTTCAGATTAATTTTAGGCTACCTCCAAATATTTGGCAGCTCCAAAGACAGTCTTAGTAGGTGCATAGCATACCTGTTTTGTCCGCTGAAGCTAATGGCTCCAGAGGAGAAATAAACATGAAACCCCTTCTTTCCCCCCAATCTAAATATACATTTAACAGATTACAGAAGTGTACTCATCTGCAACTTGTCCTCAGCGTCAGGAGTCCATTACTGTCGAGGTCCTCCAGGATTATTGCAACTCAGTTCTGCTTATCCTTTGGTTAAGTTCCTGATATGGTGTTGTAAACTGTTTCCAGCATTAGGAGTGTATTCCTGTGAGGGTCCCCCCCAAATGCTGCAACTTGATTCAGTTATGTTCAAAGTTAAGTTCCCAATATGATATTGAAAGATTGATGGGACTTCAGGTTCTTTGCTTCTTCTTTGCCACCTTGGACCATCTGTCCGTTGGTTGTTGGGAGGGCTGATGTATCTCTTTGTTTCCCTGGGATGAGGTAGGTATGTCTGGGCAGTTGAGTTTGAAGTATTGGCATATTTCTGGGATCTCTGCTGGATCTTTAATTGACAAATTCTTCCCATCGTGTTGAATATTGAGGGAAAATGGGAATCCCCATCTGTAGGGTATCTGGTTTTTACGTAGAAGTTGTGTGAGAGGGCGCAGGGTACCTCGCCTTTGCAGTGTTCTTAAACATAAATCTTGAAAGAACTGGATAACTGAGCCTTTAAATTTGAAAGTCGGGTTCTTTCTTGCTGCTGTCATTATCTCCTCTTTTTCTCGAAAACGCAGCATCTTTATTATTATATCTCTTGGTGGATCTCCTTTTTTGGGTTTTGCTCGTAAGGCCCTATGCGCCCTCTCTATTTCATATTTGCCATCTTCTTTATTATCTGTAACAGCTTGAAATAGCTGCAAAAGAAAATCAGGCAGCTCCGAAGGTGTGACGGCTTCGGGGACTCCCTTCAACCTTAGATTGCATCGGCGGCTTCTGTTTTCTAAATCCTCCATCTTGTCATGAATTTCAGCTATATCTTGTTGATGGGAGGCCATATTTTGGGACAATGCACTTATCTCTTCCATTGTTGTCTCCTCTTTCTCTTCGAGTGATTCAACTCTGGTTCCTAGGTCTTTGATATCCTGTTTAATATCTGCTAGACTAGTGGTAACTGTGGTCTGTAAGGTATCCATCTTTTCCCACATCTTATCGAAGATCGTGTTGATGTCTTGTTTAGATACAAGATTATTAATATCTGCTTTTGTTGCTGGGGTTAGATCTGCATTAGTAGTTTGGGAGTCTGTGTCAGAGTCCATGTCTTCCTCTGATGGTACAGTATCTGTCCCTAGTCCTTTATCTCCTTTAGATGACTTAAAAAAGGGATGTTGCGATTTTGCATTGGGTCCTGCTTTATTCTGTTTTCTAACAGACATAGTTGTCCCCTGCACCAACAAATATATTTTATGCAGAAGGAAAAAGAAAAGAAGGGGAAGGGGAATATTCTGTCCCTTGTTTGTAGTCAGATAAATCAAGCCGGGTAGGCAATGCTAAATATAATATCTTTGAGATCCGAGTATCAGTGTCCCACTACCTCATATGCTGAATTGACATCTGGCTTCATAGAACAGTTAGCATATATAGACATTTGTGCCTCAAATAATTGTGCGGTTTGTGATGAGCTACTGTCTCTTAGCTGCCGGTATATAACTTTCTGTGGGCCTTCGATATCTGCCTTTCACATGCTTGTTCCCCTAAATAAATCTTTGGGGCTTTATGGTATCATCTGGCTCTTGCCCTGTGTAGGGGGTGAACTTTTCAGTTGCTGGATAGTTGCTAATGGCTTTGGGATATATCTATATTGTTGATTGCGCATTTACATTTTCCTTGTCATATACCGGATGCTGGGGCCCTGTCATTTGTGATCTCTGTTGCTTAATCCTCTGCTCTCTGAAGCTTTTTTGCAAGGGTCTCAAGATATGTACATTTATGCCTCTGCATGCTATGTGCTGGCTCCCGGTCCCTGTAAGCTGTGTAATATATCATATGCCAAAGATCCTGTCAGGATAGTGTAGTAATGGCGGCTTATAGCACTATTCAGTTCCCCCTCCTCTTATCTCAACTATGTGTTGCGTTGCATCAAGTGGCTAATTGAGATCTCTTACCGGAGCCGGGTTAAGCTGTGTTACGGTAACAGATGGATTTCATCTTCATCCCCACTTGCTTGTTTCCATGGTCCTCTGTGACCGGCTCCCTTAATGGCGGGCGCTCTGAGGTGTTCACTGCGTGGGTGTCTGTTTTGATTCCTTGCCGTGCAGGCTCTCCTCAGTGTGATTTACCTCGACTCAATTTTGTCCCACTAGTCTCAGGGAGATTGTCTGCTATATTTTAGCTAGTTTAGCTCATTATTTGAACTTTTGCAGCTTTTTATCTGCTTTCAATGCACAGAGCACAGTGATTAAGCAGCCATCACTGTGCTCCTCCAGGCTCCGCCTCAGAGTTACTTCATATTAAAGGGACAGACTACACCAGAATTTTTATTGTTTAAAAAGATAGATAATTCCTTTATTGCCCATTCCCCAGTTTTGCATAACCAACACAGTTATATTAATATATGTTTTACCTCTGTTACCTTGTATCTAAGCCTCTGAAGACTGCCCTATTATCTCAGTCAATCAGTGCAGACTCCTAAATAACTCCACATGAGTGAGCATAATGTTTTCTATATGGCACACATGAACTAGCACTGTCTAACTGTGAAAACTTTCAAAATGCTCTGAGCTAAGAGGCGGTTTACAATGGTTTCAAAATCAGTTTGAGCCGACTAGGTTTAGCTTTTAAAAAATACCACCAAGGGAACAAAGCAAATTTGATGATAAAAGTAAATTGGAAAGTTGTTTAAAATTGCATGGCCTATCTGAATCATGAACGTTTAATTTTGACTTTACTGTCCCTGTAACCTAAAAATAGAATTTTTTTATTTCATAAAATCTAATTATTGTTTCCCCCCCAGAATACTTACATGAAAGTGACTAATCCTTTTCTTCAACTACCTCGCTAACCAGATCTCCTTTCCCAAATTGAAGGAAGTGGTGATCAGCCTAAAAGTGCTACATGTATGACAGTAGACAAGAGCCTGAGTCTCCAAAGCTAAAAGAAAAAAACCCTTTTAAGTCCCTCCTTCAGAAAAAAAATCTAAATATACCAGACATTGAACCATGTAAATTTTACATTCCTGAACAGGTTAAACTAGTATGATGTTTTCTTTTGTATGAATAGGTCTTGGCACCAGAAATTGTATGGCACTAACATGATTTTATAGATTATTTGTCAGACGTGACCTGGAATGTTGAGTGCATTTTTGGAAACTGTACCTATAGAAGCACATAAACAAACTGGAAGCTTACTAGTTAGACATGACCTAGAATGTTGAGTACATTTTATTAAACTGTACATAAAAAACTGGAACCTTACTTGAATTGTATACACATGATGCAAGTCTTCATTGGAGATAAGAGTACAGGTATGAACAATAAAATGTTATTGCTCATCTGTCAGGTATTTACATCTTTATGTGTGGGGTTAAACAGAATATTAACTGCTTTATTTGTATAGCATTGTGAATTATCTTTGTAAAATATCACCATAAGACAATTAAAATAGAGGAGCTCAGAACTGGTGAGAATTAAGTATATCTAAAAGTAATTTGAAGGCAAAATAAAAATATGATAAAATAGATTATGAATGTTATAATTATTTATTATTATAATTATAATTATTATTATCAAGTTATATATATATCAGACAAATTCTCTACATTAATATAAAGATATGTGTCAAAGGAGAGCCCAGAAATGTTATAAGTCATAATGCAAAATATCTCCCATGGTATTAAGGCTCATGGTCTTCCACATCCATATTTGAGGTTCTAACAAGCCACTAAGGGAATGAATTGGAGAAGGGTGTGGGGCTACTTGAAAGGAATATTGAAGACTTAACCACTGTTCCTGATACCCTCGTTTTAGAATACTGGCAATAGGAAAAGGAAAGGAATAGTGAGGGAATTCTACAGCAGGTTCTCAAGATCTATGTTAGCATGAAGGATGCCTGCTCCATCTCCCTCCACCTTGAAGTATCAAGGTTTGAACCCCATGTTATGGTGTGTAAGAGCATTGGAGCCTCATAGTATAATCTAATATTACCAAGTAGTAAGAAGTGAATACAGCGCCAACAAGAGGCCAAGGGATAAATATACTCACAGAGAGATAAAAGAAGATTATTTAATGAACCATTTTAAAAAGCATCAGTAATAAAAGACTATATATAAAAAATGTAAAAAGCACATATAAATAAAATTACAAATACAGGAATATCTTACAGAAGTGGCTCAAAGGGCCAAAGCTGATAATTACAATAAAAACAGAGGTAATAACAGGTGATCAGTGTGAGTGGTACACCAGAATAAGAGTGTATACTGATAAAACAGAATTAGCCTAAGTACAACTGTAGCAAGTGCATCAAGCAAAAAACTAATAAACAATAATACAAACAATAGTGTTCAAAATTAGTGTTACAAAAATAGTGTTCCAAAAAAAATAGAAAAATGCACTGCAGTGCAAAAAAAGGGGGGTAGCAAAATAATTGTATAGATACAATCAAGTAGTGAGTGAGTGCAAATGGATATAAAAATACTAGCTACTTAATCCAGTGAGGTTAAGATATAATTAAATAAAATACACAATATGCAATAACATAAAAAATATAATACACAATATGCAATAACATAAAAAATAAAATATAAAATATAATCCAAAAAAGTGTTCAAAAAGTTGATCAACAAATGTTAGTGAAGAACAAAAATAAGTCAATCAAAACTAAAAAATGGAAAAAAAGGGTGATGAAAAGCAAGGTGAAAGTGAGGAAATTGATTCCTTCCAATGTTAGTTACTTTAACAGATCCAAATTCCTGAGTGTGGTTGCTGAAGTAGCTGATTGGATCCTAGCACCTGTCAGCTGCTCCTATGGTATCCTAAAAAGTGTCCCTGTAAAAAAAGAAATTCACAACATAGTGTATCCAATATGAGAATGAAGTAAAGATTAAAGTAATGCTTACCAATATGTCAACGCGTTTCTGCCCTCAAAAAAGGGCCTTTCTCAAGACTCAAGTCTCAAGTCTTGAGAAAGGCCCTTTTTTGAGGGCAGAAACGCGTTGACATATTGGTAAGCATTACTTTAATCTTTACTTCATTCTCATATTGGATACACTATGTTGTGAATTTCTTTTTTTACAGGGACACTTTTTAGGATACCATAGGAGCAGCTGACAGGTGCTAGGATCCAATCAGCTACTTCAGCAACCACACTCAGGAATTTGGATCTGTTAAAGTAACTAACATTGGAAGGAATCAATTTCCTCACTTTCACCTTGCTTTTCATCACCCTTTTTTTCCATTTTTTAGTTTTGATTGACTTATTTTTGTTCTTCACTAACATTTGTTGATCAACTTTTTGAACACTTTTTTGGATTATATTTTATTTTTAATTTTTTATGTTATTGCATATTGTGTATTATATTTTTTATGTTATTGCATATTGTGTATTTTATTTAATTATATCTTAACCTCACTGGATTAAGTAGCTAGCATTTTTATATCCATTTGCACTCACTCACTACTTGATTGTATCTATACAATTATTTTGCTACCCCCTTTTTTTGCACTGCAGTGCATTTTTCTATTTTTTTGGAACACTATTTTTGTAACACTAATTTTGAACACTATTGTTTGTATTATTGTTTATTAGTTTTTTGCTTGATGCACTTGCTACAGTTGCACTTAGGCTAATTCTGTTTTATCAGTATACACTCTTATTCTGGTGTACCACTCACACTGATCACCTGTTATTACCTCTGTTTTTATTGTAATTATCAGCTTTGGCCCTTTGAGCCACTTCTGTAAGATATTCCTGTATTTGTAATTTTATTTATATGTGCTTTTTACATTTTTTATATATAGTCTTTTATTACTGATGCTTTTTAACATGGTTCATTAAATAATCTTCTTTTATCTCTCTGTGAGTATATTTATCCCTTGGCCTCTTGTTGGCGCTGTATTCACTTCTTACTACTTGTGCATATTTTTTGGAGGTTGGTTAGGATCTCTGTTTGGATACAGCTTGGGGATTACCTTAGCGCTTGTACACACACCCTTTTTCACTATAATCTAATATTAAACAAGCAAATTCCACCAATATCATATGGATTCTGCCCAACATGAGTCGCCACCCTGGATCATTTACCATTCCAAACATAATCGTTAAAGAAGGCCTGAAATCTATTTCTAATGGTGGAAGGAGCCTTTAGTGGCAAACATCTAAAACAAATAGGTGAGTTTAGACATACGCATCAAACCAAGAAAAGATCAAACATTGCAGGTAGAGCAGAGTCATACTCAGCTGAAATAAGGGTAAGATCATCCACAAAGAGTTCAAGCTTTTGGTGTGTATCATGAAGCAAGAGACACTGGATCTGTATATTCTGTCTAATTGCCTCCCCCAAAGGTTCAATAGTAAAGGCAAAGAAGAGAGGGAAGAAAGAACAGCCTTGTCATATCCCATTACAGATAAAAAAAGGAAGGGGAGCAAAAGCCTACCCCTTAACTCTTTCAATAGAAGTTGGATTACCTTGGGAGTTTGAAGCAAGAAGGAACAGTTCAATAGACATGCCTGAAGTTCAGGTAGCTAGGTAGGAAGCAAAATATACTTATAGCAGAGGGTTAAGTAACAAACCAGAAGTCATCCCTCAAAGGCCAATCCAAAACAGCAAGGTACAAGGATAAAACTGTAAGCAAAGTCCAGGTGGATAGCCAAGGATCAAGAAGCCAGGAGAAAATAGGAAACATAAGGCAGGGAGCAGAGATGCAAAAGACAAATGCCAAGAGGGAGTTTTAGGGCAACTGGAAGAGAGGAAGGAGATTTATTTGCTCAGGAGTGGTGCTTCCTTGACATGGTTGTGTGCATCCCCAGATATGCATCTGGGTTAGCGTGCCAAAAATTTATATATTGGTCTCAGTGCTTGTATCTGCTCACTCTCAGGTAGATTATGAGTTTTGCGTTACGGCTTTTAACGCTGGAAAAATGTCAATTCCAGCATAATGGCCAGTAACGCATATTATGAGTCATGTCGGTAAAGCTGTAACGCAAGCATTTTAGCCTGTAATGCAACGTCCATTCCGCACTCAAAAAAATGACGTTTTTGCATGGGATATTCATAGCGCTGGTATTACAGGTTGTGTGGTCCAGCTAAAATGCTTGCATTACAGCCTATACCGACACAATCCATCTGAGACCAGTAGTTATGGATTTTGCACAATAAAAATGTTTTACAAAACTCATAACTAAACTGTTACAAAGTACACTAACACCCATAAACTATCTATTAACCCCTAAACCGCCACCCTCCTGCATTGCAAACACTATTGTAAACTTATTAACCCCTAATCTGCCGCCCCCACCCACATCGCAACTATTAAATAAACCTAATAACCCCTAATCTGCCACCCCCCCGACATCGCTGCCCCTATAATAAAGTTATTAACCCCTAAACCTCCGGCCTCCCACATCGCTGCCACTAAATAAAACTATTAACCCCTAAACCTAACACCCCCTAACTTTAAATTACAATATAACTATCTTAAAATAAATAAAAACTTACCTGTGAAATAAAAATAAACCTAACATTAAACTAAATTAACCTAACATTACTTTTATAATAAAATAAAAAAATACTGCCAATTAAAAAATCTAAATTACAAATTTAAAAAAACCTAGCACTAGGAAAAAAATTAAAAAAGCTAAAATTACAAAAAATAAAAAACACTAAGCTTACAAAATATAATAAACGAAATTATCAAAACTAAAAACAATTACACCTAATCCAATAGCCCTATCAAAATAAAAAGCCCCCCCCAAAAAATAACCCCCCCTAGCCTACAATAAACTACCAATAATAATTAAAAGGGCCTTTTGTAGGGCATTGCCCTAAGTTAAACAGCTCTTTTTCCTGTAAAAAAAATACAAAGTCTACCCCAACAGTTAAACCCACCACCTAACCAACCCCCCAAAATAAAAAAACCTAACTCTAAAAAATCCTAAACTACCAATTGCCCCTAAAGGGGCATTTGTATGGGCATTGCCCTTGAAAGGACATTAAGCTCTTTTTCACTGCCCTTAAGAGTGCCCATCCCTAATCTAAAAAAAAAAAACACCCAAAATTTAAAAAACAACCTAACACTAACCCCAGAATATCTACCCATGGTTCCTGAAGTCCGGACATCCATCTTCATCCAGGCGGTGAGAAGTCTTCATCCAGGCGGCGACACCTTCATCCATCTCGGGGACGTCTTCTATCTTCATCCCAGAGGCACAGAGCTCTCCTGGAACCTGAAGACATCCTGCGTGGTGTGTCCTCTTCATACGGTCACCGCCGTGCACTAAAGTTGAATACAAGGTAGCCGATTCAAAATGGCGTACCTTGCAAGCTCTCATCCTATTTGCTGATTTGAATTTGAAGAATCAAATCAGTCAATAGTAATGCAAGGTACGCCATTTTGAATAGGCTACCTTGAATTCAACTTCAGTGATTGTTGGTGACCGTATGAAGAGGACGCTCCACGCAGGATGTCTTCGGCTTCCAGGATGGCTCTGCTCCGCTGGCATAAAGATTGAAGAAGCTACCAGGATGGATCAAGATATCGCCACCTGGTTGAAGACTTCTCGCTGCCTGGATGGATACTTCTCGCCGCCTGGATGGAGATGAATGACCGGACTTCAGGAACTTTTTTTGGATTAGGGCTTTGGGCTTTTTTAAAAGAGCTAAATGACCTTTTAAGGGCAATGAAAAACAGCTGAATGCCCTTTTAAGGTTAATGCCAATACAAATGCCCCTTTAGGGGCAATGGGTAGCTTAGGTTTTTTTTTTTTAGAGTTAGTTTTTTTTATTTTGGGTGGTTGGTTGGGTGGTAGGTTTTACTGTTAGGGGAACTTTGTATTTTTTTTACAGGTAAAAGAGCTGTTTAATTTAGGGCAATGCCCTCCCTACAAAAGGCCTTTTAAGGGCAATTGGTAGTTTATTGTAGGCTATTAGATTAGGTGTAATTGTTTTTATTTTTGATAATTGTGTTTATTGTTTTTTGTAAGCTCAGTGTTTTTTTATGTTTCATAATTTAGTGTTATTATTTTTGGAATTTTAGATTTTTAATTTTTTTCGTAGTGTTAGGTTTTTTAAAGTTTGTAATTTAGATTTTTTTAATTGGTAGTTTTTTAATTTTATTAGAATAGTTATGTTAGGTTAATCTATAGTTTAAATTTAGGTTTTTTTATTTCACAGGTAAGTTTTAATTTATTTTAAGAACGTTATATTATAATTTTAATTTAAAGTTAGGGGGTGTTAGGTTTAGGGGTTAATAGTTTAATTTAATGTTTTGCGATGTGGGGGGGCTAGCGGTTTAGGGGTTAATAGGTTTATTTAGCAGTGGCGATGTGGGGGGCCAGAGGTTTATGGGTTAATAGGTTTATTTAGTGGGGGCGATGTGGGAGGCCAGAGGTTTAGGGGTTAATAGCTTTATTATAGTGTCGGCGATGTCGGGGAGCAGCGGATTAGGGGTTAATAGCTTTTATTAGTGTCAGCGATTTTGGCAGCGGCAGATTAGGAGTTAATAACTTTTATTAGTGTCGGCAATGTCGGGGGCGGCAGATTAGGGGTGTTTAGACTTGAGGTTTATGTTAGGGTGTTAGGTTTAAACGTAATTTTTCCCCCCCCATAGACATCAATGGGTTTGCAATATGGAGATTTTTCATTCCGCACTTTAGGTTTTTTTCTAACACTCTCTCCCCATTGATGTCTATGGGGGAAAGTGTGCATGAGCACTTCAAAGCAGCCCTTGGATTTTGTGTGGTATGGAGCTTAATGCCACCGTATCGCACGCCTGGTGAGTTAGCGCAGTCCTCATGTGCTCTACTTAACCTTGCATTAGTGCAGTTGCTTGTTTGAAGTGCATTATCCAACATCTGTAGTAACCCCCACTACAGCCACATCAGTGGAGTAACCCTCTGCCATTGGTCCACTGGCTGGGACCAACAGTAGTTGCAATAACATCACCCCACCACCCAAAAAGTGGCCTTTTTATGCAGACACCAGCACAGAGAGGGCATCAGTTGCAATTGTTTGGGTCTGTTTTACGTAAATTATTTGTGACCTACTTAAAAAAAAGCAGTTCAAGTACCAGCAGCATTACTACTGTGACAAAACAACAAATATTGGATGTGTCCATAGCCTTCAATTTCTCCACCACTGTGCCATAGTAATCAGCAGTCCCCTCATAAGATCATAGATAACAAATATCGCTCTCACTACACTATCACTACATTTTCACCCTAAGCCTACATAAACTCGTTCTATTGTCTTCGCTCTATTTGTAAAGAGTAGAAAAATATTATAGAACTTCGGCAATTTCTTTCTAGAGGCAACAATTCTATATCTTAATGCACAATGTTTCACTATTAATCCTGGCATAAATGATATTATAAGTTAACAGTCTTTATTATGGGGGTAGCCTCTCGCTTTCCTTTTATGCCATTTTATATACACATATAGCTATATGGTAACTGTCCTGTTCTCAAGCTCACATCTACCCTATGTACATTATTGGACGCTGATGTATTTAACTGCTTATCAACTATGTGATTGCATTACTGCTATCTCTTTAAATCTCCGGGACTCGTCCCCCTCTCCTCCCCCAATATTAAAGTAGCCCTTGCCTGCTGATTTACCCTTATCCCTTATCAAATGGTTCAAGAGTGACCTCCATGTAGCTACCAATTGTGACAAATTTTCTTATCTTCCAGGCCCATGAGAGGCACACGTCGTAGCCACACTAATCCTATACCCCTTAAGAAAAATGAGGTTTCTTTTTTGTATGCTTTACCTTACTATTGACAATTGACTGTTTGCTATGACCTTATATTCCTAAATCTATATATTTGGTTTGCAAACGGTGTTCCCCACACAGTTATGACTATTTTTATTTACATCACACAAGGCAATAATTCGTTGAACTACTGTAACATCTCAGCCTAGTAATGTTTTATGTCTTCATTATTTTTGTCAATGTACCAAAACCTCAAAACCTCAACCTCTGGGCAGAACATTAACTTCAAACCTAGGAGAGCATTGTTACTATTTCTATATAGGTATTATGATCTCCTTTATCAATCTACATTATATGTTTATCCAAGTCATTAGATAGATCTCCATCATTTTAGTCTTTATAGATAGATATGTTTACTAGTTTTATTATTATTTTTTAGATAAGTAATTCAATACGAGTACAATAATAATGATACACAATATCCAAGACAATGTTTGATTCGTGTATCACTACTAAGTTATTGATGTATTGGTTTTCTAGTTTATACTTGATTGGCATTTTCATTATTATTATTTATTATATTTTATATTTTTTTTATTATATTTTAATAATTGTACTTCCTTTACTTTATATTGGTTTTGATTTTTATGTTTGCATTATTTGAGGTTTCAATACAGGACGCTATATATATTGTAAATGTGCGCGAATTTGCCTTTGTTTTATCCTATATAATAAAAGGCCAGGTATGTTTGTCAGATGCAGTCATGCGCAGTAGAGACAAACATACCTGGCCTTGATCAGTGTCGGCTTGGAGCGAGGCCAGTAACAGCTGTGAGAAGCGGCCGCGCGCTACATGGCATCAGTGTTGGCTTGAAGTGAGGTGAGTGACAGCTGGCGAGCGCGAGGTACACAGCATACAAGCTGAACAGCTGTGAGGTCTGGCGAGCGCGAGGTACACATTGAAAAAGCCTGTGGCGCGAGATAGGGAGTGCGCGCGCGCTACATGGCATCAGTGTCGGCTTGGAGCGAGGCCAGTAACAGCTGTCAGGTCTGCCGCGTGAGAAGCTACATAGACTCTGGCATCTCCATAGCGCTCCCTGTGCAGATCCTGAAAATGAATAACACTAGGGAAGCCAGCCAGCTGACAGGGTCCTGCAGCGCATAAGGGATCCTTTTGCGATAGCACTGATGGAAGGAGGAGGGGGGGGAGTGAGCACAAAAGAGGTGGGGGGAGAGTGAGCACAAAAGAGGTGGGGGGGAGAGTGAGCACAAAAGAGGTGGGTGGAGAGTGAGCACAAAAGAGAGGGGGGAGAGTGAGCACAAAAGAGAGGGGGGAGAGTGAGCACAAAAGAGAGGGGGGAGAGTGAGCACAAAAGAGGTGGGTGGAGAGTGAGCACAAAAGAGAGGGGGGGAGAGTGAGCACAAAAGAGAGGGGGGAGAGTGAGCACAAAAGAGAGGGGGGGGAGTGAGCACAAAAGAGAGGGGGGAGAGTGAGCACAAAAGAGAGGGAGGAGAGTGAGCACAAAAGAGAGGGGAGAGAGAGCACAAAAGAGAGGGGGGAGAATGAGCACAAAAGAGAGGGGGAGAGAGGGAGCAAAAGAGAGGGAGAGAGAGGGAGCAAAAAAGAGGGGGGGGAGAGAGAGCAAAAAAGAGGGGGGGGGGGAGAGCAAAAAAGAGGGGGGGGGGGGAGAGAGAGCAAAAAAGAGGGGGGGGGGGAGCACAAAAGAGGGGGGGAGAGAGAGCTCAAAAGAGAGGGGAAGAGAGAGAGCTCAAAAGAGAGGGGAAGAGAGAGAGCTCAAAAGAGAGGAGAAGAGAGAGAGAGCTTAAAAGAGAGGGGAAGAGAGAGAGAGCTCAAAAGAGAGGGGAAGAGAGAGAGCTCAAAAGAGAGGGGAGAGAGAGAGAGCTCAAAAGAGAGGGGAGAGAGAGCACAAAAGAGAGGGGGGGAGAGAGAGCGCAAAAGAGAGGGGGGAGAGAGAGAGCGCAAAAGAGAGGGGGGGAGAGAGAGCGCAAAAGAGAGGGGGGAGAGAGAGCGCAAAAGAGAGGGGGGAGAGAGAGCGCAAAAGAGAGGGGGGAGAGAGAGCGCAAAAGAGAGGGGGGGAGAGAGAGAGCGCAAAAGAGAGGGGGGAGAGAGAGAGCGCAAAAGAGAGGGGGGAGAGATAGCGCAAAAGAGAGGGGGGAGAAAGAGGGAGCAAGGGTTGGAACCGCAGTACTTAAAAAATTGGCCCGTGTACAACTTTAGGCTTTAGGACTAGTATCATATAATAGCATTATTTGTTACACAATGTTTCATAATATACTGTACCACCAGCCATCTAACTCATGGGGGTGTGTCAAACATTGCAACACATCTTTCTTGTTACCCAATCATATGGAAGCCGTTCACTGCTAGACAGCCCATTGGCTTTAGGCGAACTTGCGCGCTTGTGCCCTAGATGGCTATAGACGCCAAACAGAGTTTTTAAGTCGTGAATCATGTTATGTGTTTTTATACACCTGATGAAGCGGTCATTACGACCGGGAAACACGTTGTGTGATATCTGCACATTTTAATTAAAGTCTACATTTTTTTAGACATTGGTTGCACGACTTATCATTAATACCTAAAATCCATTATTGCTAACTGTGTTTAGCTTCCATCTGCTGTTAACCATCCATTTGCAGCACATTGAAGATTTTCCTGATTGTGCACTATTGTGGCGCCTCCTTCTGCTCTACTCTTATACAGATTTCATTTTTGTATGCTTTACCTTACTATTGACAATTGACTGTTTGCTACGACCTTATATTCCTTATATATGACTATTTTTATTTGCATCACACAAGGCAATAATTCATTGTTCAACTACTATAAAATCTAAGCCTAGTAATGTTTTATGTCTTCATTGTTTTTGTCAATGTACCAAAACCTCAATACATTTTTTTTGTTAAAAAAAAAAAAAAAAAAAAAAAAAAGAACTGTCAAAGGCTGCTGGGCAGAACATACAGGTGAAACTCAAAAAATTAGAATATCGTGCAAAAGTTAATTTATTTCACTAATGCAACTTAAAAGGTGAAACTAATATATGAGATAGACTCATTATATGCAAAGCAAGATAGTTCAAGCCGTGATTTGTCATAATTGTGATGATTATGGCTTACAGCTCATGAAAACCCCAAATCCACAATCTCGGAAAATTAGAATATTGTGAAAAGGTGCAATATTCTAGGCTCAAAGTGTCCCACTCTAATCAGCTAATGAAGCCATAACACCTGCAAAGGTTTCCTGAGCCTTTAAATGGCCTCTCAGTCTGGTTCAGTAGGAATCACAATCATGGGAAACACTGTTAACCTGACAGTTGTGCAGAAAACCATCATTGAAACCCTCTATAAGGAGGGAAAGCCTCAAAAGATAATTGCAAAAGAAGTTGGATGTTCCCAAAGTGCTGTATCAAAGCACATTAATAGAAAGTTATGTGGAAGGGAAAAGTGTGGAAGAAAAAGGTGCACAAGCAGCAGGGATGACCGCATCCTGGAGAGGATTGTCAGGAAAAGGCCATTCAAAAGTGTTGGGGACTTTCACAAGAGCCACCACACACAGATGGATCCTTGACATGGGCTTCAAATGTTGTATTCCTCTTGTCAAGCCACTCCTGAACAACAAACAATGTCAGAAGCGTCTTACCTGGGCTAAAGAAAAACAGATCTGGTCTGTTGCTCAGTGGTCCAAAGTCCTCTTTTCTAATGAGAGCAAATTTTGCATCTCATTTAGAAACCAAGGACCCAGAGTATGGAGGAAGAATGGAGAGGCACACACTGCAAGATGCTTGTTGTCCAGTGTGAAGTTTCTACAGACTGTGTTGATTTGGGGAACTATGTCATCTGCTGGTGTTGGTCCACTGTGCTTCATTAAGTCCAGATTCAACGCAGCCATCTACCAGGAGAATTTGGAGCACTTCCTTCCACAGACGAGCTCTATGGGGATGCTGACTTAATTTTCCAGCAGGACTTTGTACCTGCCCACACTGCCAAAAGCACCAAAACCTGGTTCAATGACCATGGGATTACTGTGCTTGATTGGCCAAGAAACTCGCCTGACCTTAACCCCATAGAGAATCTATGGGGCATTGCCAAGAGAAAGATGAGAGACATGAGACCGAACAATGCAGAAGAGCTGAAGGCCGCTATTGAAGCATCCTGGTCTTCCATAACACCTCAGCAGTGCCACAGGCTGATAGCTTCCATGCCACGCCGCATTGAGGCAGTAATTGCTGCAAAAGGGGCCCAAACCAAGTACTGAGTACATACAGTATGCATGCTTATACTTTTCAGAGGTCCGATATTGTTCTACAGGTATGTACAATCCTTGTTTTATTGATTGCATGTAATATTCTAATTTTCTGAGATTGAGGATTTGGGGTTTTCATGAGCTGTAAACCATAATCATCACAATTATGACAAATCACAGCTTGAACTATCTTGCTTTGCATGTAATGAGTCTATCTCATATATTAGTTTCAACTTTTAAGTTGCATTAGTGAAATAAATTAACTTTTGCATGATATTCTAATTTTTCAAGTTTCACCTGTACACTTCACTTCAGACCTAGGAGAGTGCACCTAGTGCACACCTTCCTATTCTTGGCAACACACTGGTGGCAACCCAAAGTCTCTGGGAAGGCAACATGAACTGAGCTATCATTCTTTCCTTCTCTGTGGTGAGGTTATATCTCACTAGCATACCTCAGCACATAAATTGTCAGCCCTCCAGAAATGCTGGTACAATGGGTTGGAGAGCTGGCCAGGACCACTGTTAACATGAGCTCTGTAGTGACAGATGGAGCTGCTAAAATAGTCAAAGACTTAAGAGATGGCAACTTTGTTAGTGTGTGCTGTACAGAGCACATCCTGCATCTTGTTGTGAGAGCTTCTGTCCCAAATGAGGGTCATGACAGACTAGCCAGCATCATCGGGTTGTGTCATTGTGTCATAACATTGCTGGGCACTTCCACCACAGTGTGAAGGCTAGCCAGATGCAGCAGGAGGTCTGCCCCAGCATTGCCTTCTTCAAGGTGTGGTGATATGGTGTTATGGAGCTTTGGTGATGAAACAGTAGAGGGCACTACAGGGAGTGCAGAATTATTAGGCAAATGAGTATTTTGACTACATCATCCTCTTTATGCATGTTGTCTTACTCCAAGCTGTATAGGCTCGAAAGCCTACTAACAATTAAGCATATTAGGTGATGTGCATCTCTGTAATGAGAAGGGGTGTGGTCTAATGACATCAACACCCTATATCAGGTGTGCATAATTATTAGGCAACTTCCTTTCCTTTGGCAAAATGGGTCAAAAGAAGGACTTGACAGGCTCAGAAAAGTCAAAAATAGTGAGATATCTTGCAGAGGGATGCAGAACTCTTAAAATTGCAAAGCTTCTGAAGCGTGATCATCGAACAATCAAGCGTTTCATTCAAAATAGTCAACAGGGTCGCAAGAAGCGTGTGGAAAAAACGAAGGCGCAAAATAACTGCCCATGAACTGAGAAAAGTCAAGCGTGCAGCTGCCAAGATGCCACTTGCCACCAGTTTGGCCATATTTCAGAGCTGCAACAACACTGGAGTGCCCAAAAGCACAAGGTGTGCAATACTCAGAGACATGGCCAAGGTAAGAAAGGCTGAAAGACGACCACCACTGAACAAGACACACAAGCTGAAACGTCAAGACTGGGCCAAGAAATATCTCAAGACTGATTTTTCTAAGGTTTTATGGACTGATGAAATGAGAGTGAGTCTTGATGGGCCAGATGGATGGGCCCGTGGCTGGATTGGTAAAGGGCAGAGAGCTCCAGTCCAACTCAGATGCCAGCAAGATGGAGGTGGAGTATTGGTTTGGGCTGGTATCATCAAAGATGAGCTTGTGGGGCCTTTTCGGGTTGAGGATGGAGTCAAGCTCAACTCCCAGTCCTACTGCCAGTTTCTGGAAGACACCTTCTTCAAGCAGGGGTACAGGAAGAAGTCTGCATCCTTCAAGAAAAACATGATTTTCATGCAAGACAATGCTCCATCACATGCGTCCAAGTACTCCACAGCGTGGCTGGCAAGAAAGGGTATAAAAGAAGAAAATCTAATGACATGGCCTCCTTGTTCACCTGATCTGAACCCCATTGAGAACCTGTGGTCCATCATCAAATGTGAGATTTACAAGGAGGGAAAACAGTACACCTCTCTGAACAGTGTCTGGGAGGCTGTGGTTGCTGCTGCACGCAATGTTGATGGTGAACAGATCAAAACACTGACAGAATCCATGGATGGCAGGCTTTTGAGTGTCCTTGCAAAGAAAGGTGGCTATATTGGTCACTGATTTGTTTTTGTTTTGTGAATGTTGAGATGTTATATTGGTTTCACTGGTAAAAATAAATAATTGAAATGGGTATATATTTGTTTTTTGTTAAGTTGCCTAATAATTATGCACAGTAATAGTCACCTGCACACACAGATATCCCCCTAAAATAGCTATAACTAAAAACAAACTAAAAACTACTTCCAAAACTATTCAGCTTTGATATTAATGAGTTTTTTGGGTTCACTGAGAACATGGTTGTTGTTCAATAATAAAATTAATCCTCAAAAATACAACTTGCCTAATAATTCTGCACTCCCTGTATATTCCTTCTCTTCAAAACAGAGTGGAATTGGTAACAATCAGGCATATAGTGACAGTCCTAAAGCCATTAAGAGACACCACTAAAACCAAGTCAAGCTACTGCAAGCTTAGGTCAGTTAGTACCACTCTTTACTTACCTGATCAACAAATTAGACAACTTCATTTTATGGCCATAATGCTCCACACAGTGACAGGCCCTATGCTGAGGTAGCCTTTTTGATAAAGCAACTGAAGGAGGAGATGAAAAATCACTTGTGTTATTTGCTAGATAACAGCCCGCAGTAATTGCTGGCTACCCTGTGTGACCCAAGGTTGAAGGGTACTCTAGCTAACCATACTAAAAAGTCTTCCATTTTGGAGTTAGAATCTCGTGCAAAATGTGCAAGATCTTCAAAGAAAAAGGGGTTTGTTGGGAGAGGCAAAAGATCAGAAGCACAATCACAAGCTCCTTGTGGCAGAAGCAGCAGCATTACTACACAACTATCTTCCTCATCTTCTGTTGTTTATCCTCACAAACGCAGTGAGACAAGAACAGATCTGAGCAGCAGCATTTTGGGCAGAGGCCCTCAGGTCTTTGGTTAAGACAACCCATAGCCCTACAAACGAGAGTAAAGCCTACCTCACTGAACCTCCATTGAATCCTACTTCTGATCCATTAGTATACTGGGATCAGAAGACTATGGACTGGCATGCTCTCTCTGTGGTTACCCAGGAGCTACTTAGAATATGAAGAAAAATAGAGGGGCACCTCATGTGCAGGATCATCAAATATATATACAGTGGGGCAAAAAAGTATTTAGTCAGCCACCAATTGTGCAAGTTCTCGCACTTAAGAAGATGAGAGAGGCCTGTAATTTTCATCATAGGTATACCTCAACTATGAGAGACAAAATTGTCTGATTTGGAAAGAATTTATTTGCAAATTATGGTGGAAAATAAGTATTTGGTCAATATCAAAAGTTCATCTCAATACTTTGTTATATATCCTTTGTTGGCAATGACAGAGGTCAAATGTTTTCTGTAAGTCTTCACAAGGTTGGCACACACTGTTACTGGTATGTTGGCCCATTCCTGCATGCAGATCTCCTCTAGAGCAGTGATGTTTTGGGGCTGTCGCTGGGCAACACGGTTTTTCAACTCCTTCCAAAGGTTTTCTATGGGGTTGAGATCTGGAGACTGGCTATGGATCAATGTCATGTTGAAAGACCCAGCCACATTTCATCTTCAATGCCCTTGCTGATGGAAGGAGGTTTGCACTCAAAATCTCACGATACATGACCCCATTCATTCTTTCATGTACACTTTGCAGAGAAACAGCCCCAAAACATGATGTGACCACTCCCATGCTTCACAGTAGGTATGGTGTTCTTTGGTTGCAACTCAGCATTCTCTCTCCTCCAAACATGACAAGTTGTGTTTCTACCAAACAATTCTACTTTGGTTTCATCTGACCATATGACATTCTCCCAATCCGCTTCTGGATCATCCAAATGCTCTCTAGCATACTTCAGACGGGCCCGGACATGTACTGGCTTAAGCAGGGGGACACGTCTGGCATTGCAGGATCTGAGTCCCTGGCGGCGTAGTGTGTTACTGATGGTAGCCTTTGTTACGTTGGTCCCAGCTCTCTGCAGGTCATTCACTAGGTCCCCCCGTGTGGTTCTGGGATGTTCGCTCACCGTTCTTGTGATCATTTTGACCCCACGGGGTGAGATCTTGCGTGGAGCCCCAGATCGAGAAAGATTATCAGTGGTCTTGTATGTCTTCCATTTTCTAATTATTGTTCCACAGTTGATTTCTTCACACTAAGCTGCTTGCCTATTGCAGATTCAGTCTTCCCAGCCTGGTGCAGGTCTACAATTTTGTTTCTGGTGTCCTTCGACAGCTCTTTGGTCTTCATCATAGTGGAGTTTGGAGTATGACTGTTTGAGGTTGTGGACATGTGTCTTTTATACTGATAACAAGTTCAAACAGGTGCCAATAATACAGGTAATGAGTGGAGAACAGAGGAGCCTCTAAAAGAAGAAGATACAGGTCTGTGAGAGCCAGAAATCTTGCTTGTTTGTAGGTGACCAAATACTTATTTTCCACCATAATATGCATATAAATTCTTTCCGAATCAGACAATGTGATTGTCTGGATTTGTTTCCACATTTTGTCTTTCATAGTTGAGGTATACCTATGATGAAAATTACAGGCCTCTCTCATCTTCTTAAGTGGGAGAACTTGCACAATTGGTGGCTGACTAAATACTTTTTTGCCCCACTGTATGAGTATAATACAAAATAAGCCAAATGGGTACTCACATATTAGTAGAGCACACCAATGTGCTAGTAGGTGCAGGCTGTAGAATTATCGGGTGTAACAGCTCACCCCCAGCTAGGATTTCCTATGTGCTGCAGTGAATATATAAAGCATAGAGAGAATGCACTATATGTGCAGATCAATCAAACTATGACTATATACATTTAGAAGATGCCAAATGGGTAATCAATGTGCTGGTAGAAGCAGGCTGGCAGATTACAAATGGGTGTGTCAGCTCACCCCCAAGGATTTTTCCAAGGAACAGGGTCCAGGTGTAGAGGAGGATTGGTAAGTGTGTTTCAAAATCAATGAACACAGGCAGGCAGGTAAGGTATTTCCACTCAAAGTTGTTTTGTATATAAAAAATGGTATTTATTAACAAAAAAATTAAAAACAAAGTACAAAGAGTGAAAAAATGGGTTATTAAAATATCCCCCTTTACATGCAATGCATTTCTCAGCTCTAGGGCCGTTTCCTCAGGCATAATGTTTACCTTACCAATACATCTGCCTTATATAGCCCCTACCTAACACAAATGAACCATGTTCAAGCCTTAAGGGGGCGTGTTCTCTACTTGATTGAATGGGTACACCTGCATACTCTAATGATTTGAAAAAACTCCAGGCTGTATTTGCTGTGTTATATTGCACTATACAAATATGTATGAAGTGGAAATCACAATACACAACCCAGAACCTTTTCCATCAAGAGGTAGCATAGGAATTAAAAATAAAAGATTGAATGTACACGTCACTTCATCTATATATTTTAACCAGGAAAAGGAAGAAAATACATTTTAGTCTGTTACATTTTATCAGCATCGTCATTAGTGATTTTTATATAAATCACCGGTTCATACAATATAATATTGTCTCACAAAAACCCACTTCAAAGAAAAATTAAAATTAAATTAAAATAAATCTCTCCATCCTTTCTTATGGTATATTGTTGTGCCAAATTCATCTTGCTTTTATATCGCCGTGTGTGTGATCAGTTGATTCTCCCTTTCTCTTTTGCACAAAAACGGCATATATCAGATTGTTTATAGACTAGTTCTGATTAGGCATATGCAGTCTGCAAGCACCCAGGACTGAAAAATCAAATGCTCTATCTGAGCATTTGATCACTTGCTTAGCCAATGTATGTCTTCACTGATGTGGGCAAATATGTAAGACCTATCATAACAAAGGTATGTCCGTTTTTGTAACCACCCACTTAATCCTAGAACCTACTGGATGGGCCTTTGCATGCTTTACCCCTTCATGTTATCTTTTAATTGGTTCGTGTGTACTATCGGTTAAATGATAGATTTACACTGAACCCCTTGATCGCTGATAACCCTATAATGGGCTGTCTGTCACAACTAGAGTTTGTGTCACAACTGAAATCTGCACCGCAACTGAGATTTTCAGTCGTAGGCTGTGACTAAGCCTTATAGTGGGCTGTCACAATTAAAATCCCCATCTGCATGTTCACTGTTGTTCCAAAACTGTACCGCAACCGAGGTTCTCTCAGCCCTTTAAAATAAAAAAGGGGAGACTAGGGAGCGCTCCGAACAGAGCTAAAGTGTTAATATTAGTGGAAAGACAAATGAACAAATATTATATCTAATCCTAAAGGCCAATGTAGAAGATTAACTGCAGTGGATAGGAAGCCGGATATAACAAAATATCTATTTGATACAACAAAATATCTATTTGATGTAACAGAATGGTGCTGGTTCCAAAGTAAATAATATTTAATATTTAGACATATAAGTAATAAAAAATACAAAATACAAAAATAATAAGGTGGACCTTAAAACACAATTAATAGTACAATAAATATAAGTGAAATTGATATATCAGTGCAATAATAAAAACAAATAAGTGCAAAAATAAAAACAAATGTTAAAAAATAAACAATGCAAGTCACAAAGATAAAATGCTGTGGTAATTTGTAAGACAAGCACTCTCTCTGACTAGAGAGGGAAATGAGAAAAATCTGTGCCAAGTGTCTAGTCCACAAACGGATCCTTTGGGGAAACAGGATATGAACCCAAGTACACTGTCCTCTTAGGTAGATGATTAAAGAATCAGTATCCTCCTGTATGTAGAGAGTAGGAATTTCTTTTAGTGCAATATCACAGATCACAAGTGATAAAAAACAATCCGTACTCACAGTGAAAACTGCTATAGCTGGCGTCTGGATACGCTGTCGGATCTTTTCCTGTATGGAGCTGTGTATCCGCTGTATCCTTGACTGCCGTGTGGTCTCAGTAATCTCCCAAATATATTGCAAACTCCAGCAAATATATCAGGTGGCAAACTCAATAGTTACAGTCTCTGACAGTATATAGAAGCTGACTGTCCAGGTAATCTCCACCAAATTTAAACACAAGATATGCCGTAGCATCAAAATAACAGCACTGCCCAGAGTCAGGTCTGCAAATCAATCAGTTAACAGGTGTGCTCCACATTGGAGTCACATGAGCAACGCGTTTCAAAATTAGTTTCTTTGTCAAGCTCATAATAGACACCCTCTTTTTTCTCCTTATAAACACCTCCCCTCGTTTATAATTGGATATCAACGAGACTTGTTAATACAAGGGCCAGAATTAAGAGTGTATATATTCTTAATGGGTGTAATTCAATAGCAAATTTAAAATATAAATAGTTTCTAATCCCGCTATATAACTAAGCGGCATAAATAGAAATGAATGAAAAAACTGATATTATTGAATATACCGCTATAAAGTAACATGTTTGGAAACAGTATATTTGGGAACAAATAATATAAATTATTTGACTGGGCCATATGGTTTAAAAGGCCATGTTTATAATGTTGCTGTTAGAAGTACAAGACTTTCGAAGAATAACATTAAAAACTTATCATAAGCCACGGTATACATCTCAAACTTAAAACTTAATTCTCTTAGTACATCAAGTTATATACAAAATATATTTCATATATTAACATAACTGCTTTCTACACCTAATTTGGAAAGCAAGTGGACTCCAGCACCATCTGAATTTGAAGAATGTCTTAAATTTAAATGGCACACAATGCTCAAAAACGCGTAAAATTCATATCTTAATTTTTTATATTTATGATATTTTAAAAAAATATTTTAAAAAATAATAAATGGATGGTCAAAAAAATAAGAATAATAAATACAATAAATGTATTGGTTTAATATATGGAAGGATGCATTGTAGAATTTTTAAATGTATAAACTACCAAGTTGTATGTATTATATTGAGTGTTATGAAAAAACAACCTACTGTATATGGAATTCAGATCTAATCCCCTAGTTGTTAGTTTACTTTTTTATTTAGTTATCTCTTTGCATTTAGGGATTAGTGAGATCCCTATAACTAGTTGGGGTGTGTGTTATTTTTATATTTGGGGCTGGTCACGTTTTGATTCTTGTTCTCCGTATTTGTAAAATAACAATAGGTGAACCAGTGCTGTTTATTCAATGTTCTCATCAAAACTAATACTATAATGTATGTGATATATGACAAAGTAAATCAACTGTATATGTGGAGGACAGTGGATTTAGTTTCTATCTTATATTATAATGTGAATGTAAAAAATTAACTGATGATTTAAAGTAGTATTTGTGTTATGTGAAATATGATGTATGTGCTCATGTTATCATAAACACAATTTCTATCTTATATTATAGTGTGTAATGCCAAAATGTGCATGTTCACCTAGCAACTTCCAAAGTGAGAAAATGTTTTCTATGACTGGCAGTATCCTCAACCCTCAGCAGTCACAGCTGCCCCAAACCTTGCAGAGCAGATGAACTTCTTGAAATTCAAGCTGCCCAAACTGGGATACTCTGCTCTACATTTCCAGGCAGATTAATTTTAGGACTGGCACTGGTAGTGGCACTATTATTATTATTCTTTATTTATATAGCGCCGACAGATTCTGCAGCGCTGCCCATCGGTACAAGGATAACAGTACAATGGAGAAACAATACGATAAGACAAATACAGGGGGAATTGAGGGCCCTATTCCTGTGGGAACTTACAATCTAGATGGGTAGGAGGATGGGAAACAGGAGGTGGGGACTGCAAAGGTGAGAATGATATTAGTGAGTAGATAGAGGGCAACTGTTAGTTAAGTGAAGTTAGTTTGTTAATAATGCAGATGAGGGTGGTGGTGCAGGTAGGTGGAGGAGAGAGTTGAAAATGGAGAAGAGTCTTTAGGGTTTGAGGAGTGAGTGGATATAAGAGAAGAGAAGTAGGTTTGCTTAGCTAAGCGAAGGGCAGAGGTGTAAGAGTCAAGAATGAACTTATAGAGTCAAGAATGAACTACAACATATAATTAAAATTTCAACTTTCAAAATGACTTCTATTATCTAATTTGTTTTGTTCTCTTGGTATTCTTTGCAGAAAAGTATATCTAGATAGGCTCAGGAGCTCCTGATTGGTGGCTGAACTTATATGCCTCATGTTATTGGCTCACTCAATGTGTTAACTAGCTCCCAGTAATGCATTGCATATTCAATGAAGAATACCAAAAGAATTAAGCATTTTTTATAATAGAAGTAAATTGGAAAGTTTTTTTTAAAATTGTATTCTCTATCTGTATTATGAAAGAAAAAAAATTGGTTTTCATATCCCTTTAACCCTTTAATGTCCTCACTAAGAAAAAAGCTATGGAAAATAGATTTCTTTGCATTTTTTCCCCTTTGGGCAAGCTTAACAACAATCAATGTTTGTTTTTTTAACAGACCAACTTGTTTTTTAAACAAAGAGCTCTACCAAACGGTTGCGATGTTGCTTTGTGGTAAAAGTATAAAAAATAGATTTAAATACCAAAAAAACTTTAGAAACATCAAATAAAATGCTAACTTTTTAAAGCAATGAATAAGATTTGCTCTTTTGTGTGGTGATGCAACAGCACAAATGTTTTTGGGCATTGGATCCACTTTATTTCTCGTGGTATGCTACAAGGCATTGCTGGTTTGCATTCAAACATAGGAAAATATTGCATTTCTGACACTTCCACCTCAAAACACCCTTTGGACAGAGGTTGCACCACCCCCGCTTGTCACAGTGAAGTGGAAAATGTCCGCAGTTATCGTACCTCAAATCTGGTTGTAGTTGTGAGGGTCTTAGAGTGTAGCGTTTCTTCTGAGATGACATCTGTGGTGGAGAGGAGGATGATGGTCGGCCAACTTTAAATGCTGGCTTGTTGACTTGCTCCAAACTATGGGCAACTGCCAGGCTGAACCTTTTGAGAGGCATTGGTTTCTCGTTCAGTAGGCCACAGTCCCCCTTGTAGACCAGCCAGGAATTTGAGATGCATAGGTCAAGGATGTATCCGAACAGGGGAAAGTACCATCGCCTTGACTTAGCTGGGGTCTTGTACATGTGTACCAGCATGTCAGAAAGATCAATGCCTCCCATATGCTGATTGTAGGCAGGAATGAGTGATGAGCATGGGACGTCAATTTTTGCGTTGGGCTCTTTGCTCCACCTTTTGACAGTTGAAAGATGAAGGATACCACAGGCATTGCTCAGAAGGTTGACACACTTGTCAAACCATTTCACTGTGATCACCCCTTCAGCATGCCTGTAATCAAAAGCTCCCCATCCTTTCTTCATCAAATCTTTGTCTGTCATTAAGGGAGCTCCACCGATGCGGTTAGATCGGACAATACCGATGCACTTGACACCCAGGTTTGTCTGCAGGCTCTGGACCAAGTTGAAACTGGTGATGTAGTTGTCACAGAAGACGACTGAAAGCCGTCACCAGTTTGGCCCCTAGAGGTAGATATTTAGGGGGGTATTTATCAAAGGTCTGGCGGACCTGATCCGACAGTGCGGATCAGGTCCACCAGACCTCGCTGAATGCGGAGAGCAATTAGTTCTCCATATTCAGCATTGCACCAGCAACACGGGGCCTCAAGCTCCATCCGGAGCTTGATAGATATGCCCCATTGTGTAGATATTTACCATATTTACAGTTCTTTGAAAACATCTCAGAAATGGTGACAAATAATACCGATATTATTTTTTCATCAACTATTTAATGAAATAACATGAAATATATGATATTAACAACATTGGATGTTTTTAAGTTGTTTTATTTCATAAAAATCTTACATTTGTTATCTGCTACCTTTATCAGTAAATGAAAAAGCATGGATTTAAACATAAGAAAATCATACTTATGAAATTATTTCAGCATGTATATAAAGGAATAACATTAAATGTATCATGTTAACAACAATGAATGAGCAGAAGTTTTTAGTTTGCAATACATTAGCTTAGCTTCACTACTTTACCATAAAATGACAAACAAACCATTTGGTAGAGCATGTGTTTCTAAAATTAATCAACCCTTGTTAGACTTTTTGTTGTTGTATCAAGTTACATAATTCTGTTAAGAAACACCTCTGAAACAAGTATCCGTCAAAAAAATATGCTTACCTTAGAAAATTCCACAAAACTGAGAGGTTGTGTCTGGAGTGATTTTATATTTGCTAACTTTCTTTTAGGAGACTATCTGAAAACCAATACTATTCAAAACCACAGTGACATCTAGTGGATTTATTGTGCATAGCTTACCTAAACCAAGTGGTAGAAGTGGCTTAATCAGGTTGAGTTAAAGGGACACTGAACCCAATTTTTTTCTTTTGTAATTCAGAAAGAGCATGCAATTTTTTTTTTTCCAATATTGTTTATTAACCAACAAAGGCAGTATTATACAATGCTACAAGCAGAAGTCATAACAGTTACAAGAATGATAAAACAAAAAGAATTACTGTCTTCTGATATTTCAGACAATTTTAACAAATCAAGACTTATTGAATAACTTCAAACACAAAATCCTCCTCAAGGAAGGTTTACTATCATTATATTCTAATTCAAAGAAGAAATAATTATCTTGATTCGCCTTATGTTGGCATTTTCTTTCCCTTTTCTTCCCTTTCCCCCCTCCAATATCCCCACCTCGGAATTAAAATATAGTTTATACAATAAAAATAAGAAAAAAAAAAAAAAAAAAATTATATAAAGAAGGAATGACCATCTCTCTCCCTGCTCCATCTACCATATGCCTAAAAGGACTAATTCAGAATTTTGAAATGGAAAAATCATATATTCCATTTCAGTTTCAGGCAGTGTTTTAATATACACAGACCATTTATTGAAAAAATTCCTTATGTCATGTTCATTGTCTATGTTTGTATCCTTTTGTTCTAGTAGGCACTGTTTTTTCAGACAGTTCTGAATTTCCGAGACACTGGGTACAGAACGCATTTTCCATTTTTTGCATATTAAGTATCTGGTAGCTAAAATAGACATAGCTACCAGCTTATCATTAGGGTGGTGTCTGTTTAAGTTGTCAATGCATAATATAATCTGATATAAAGACAAGGTCACTGGGGGAATTTTCAACACCCTATTCAACCAATATTCTACCTTGCGCCATAAGTTTCTAATTTTTGGACAACACCAGAACATATGTTCAAGGTCAGCTGCTGGAAATGAGCACTTAGGACATTTGTCAAAATCTAGGTTATGTACCCTACGGCCCTTATCCGGAGTGAAGTATGCTCTGTGAAGCAATTTAATATGCGCTTCCCGCCAAGTAGCTGAGAGAGTTATCCTTGCCACTTTCCTTATAGAGTGTTGAAGAATTTTTGAATCCACCATGTTCAGATCTGAAAGTGAGATCCATGTTGACACTAGCCTTGCCAAAGTTAAGGTTCCCCTGTGAATACCAAGTAGAAGATAACACAACGAAATAGACATCTGGTCAGTTCCCATAAGTTTAAACCAATTTTCCAAGTTACC
This sequence comes from Bombina bombina, assembly GCF_027579735.1. Lineage (NCBI taxonomy): Eukaryota > Metazoa > Chordata > Amphibia > Anura > Bombinatoridae > Bombina > Bombina bombina. The sequence goes on from NC_069499.1 coordinate 1,258,123,944, forward strand.
CAGCTTCCAGCACCATCCTACTTCTCTAGTTATTTCAAAAAGAAAGTGCCTTATCTGCAGATAGGCAAAGAAATCCTTATTAGGTAAATTAAATTCCACTCTCAACTCTTCAAATGTTTTAATAGATTTTCTATCCCCATCTATCAGTAGGGATAATTTGTTTAGGCCTTTCTTGTGCCATCTACGGAAAACCTCAGAATATAGCCCAGGTTGGAATTTTGGGTTGCCTATGAGGGGGAGATAGTTCGAGACCTTAGTGTTAATTGAAAGAAGCTTTGATATCTTCCACCAAGCCTTAATAGGGTTAGAAATTGTTTTAAATCTCTTAATCTCTGGTGGTAGCTCTTTAGGGGGAGAGTGTAAAAGTGCTAAAGGAAGGTATGGGTCACACATATTAATTTCAAGATCATTATTTAAAATGTAGTCCTTAGACAAAACCCAACCAGATGCTATTCGTGCCAGGAAACTGAGATTGTACGCTCTAATGTCTGGAAGCGCCAAGCCTCCGAACTCACGTGCAAGAGTAAGTTTATTGAGAGCTATTCGTGCTCTTTTCCCTTGCCAGAGGAATTGTCTAATTAAACTATTGATCAGCCGGACATCTTTTTCAAAAAGAATTACTGGAACATTCTGAAGTATGTATAAAAGTTTTGGGAGGAGGACCATTTTAAAGAGTGCTACTCTCCCCGAAAGTGATAATGGAAGACTTTGCCATAGTCTGAGTTTTTCCCGAATTTGCTTTATAATTGGGGGTATGTTAAATTCATATAAATCACTAGAATTCACCGGGATATTTATCCCTAGATATTTAAATGAGTCTGTTACTATTTTAAATGGGTTATCTGTACAAGAATCAATGTTCCTCCTAATCCATAAAATTTCTGATTTAGATGCATTAATTTTGTATCCTGAGAAGGTACCAAATTTGTCAATTATCTGCATGAGTTTAGGGATATTAATTTTAGTATTTGATAAATACAACAGAACGTCATCTGCATATAAACCAATTTTCAACTCATGATTCATAATCTTTATACCTTCCAAGCTTTGTCTTATCATGATTGCTAGGGGCTCGATGGCGACATCAAACAGAAGTGGGGAGAGAGGACAACCCTGGCGTGTTCCTCTTTCCAAAATTATTGGAGAGGATACAGTTCCATTGACTATCAGACTTGTAGCCGAGTGGTTGTATAGGTTCTCTATAAATTCAGGGAATTTACCCTTGATTCCAAACTTCAGCAAAGATGTATTTAGGTGTTTAAAGGTGACAGAGTCAAACACTTTTTCGGCGTCAATGGAAAGAATAGCCATATCCGATGCTTCGAGTGATTCCTCTCTCCCCCCTCTGGGCAAGGAAGTTTTTCCAAAGTATTCTAGCGCGACTAATACCTCCCTGATTTTAGCCGAGGAGTTTCGTTTGTTTAGAAATCCAGCTTGATCTGTATGTATTACTTTTGGGAGAATTAACTGTAATCTGGTGGCTAAAATAGAAGTTAGAATCTTATAATCTGAATTGAGTAAGGCTATCGGCCTATAGGATTCTTTTAGCGTCGGGTCCTTCCCTCCCTTAAGTATTAGAGTCGTATAGGAAGAGGAGAATGAAGATGTGACTGGATTACCGTTAATATAGATGTCATTATATAAATTTGTTAAATAAGGAGAGATTTCTGCGGATAATATCTTATAAAATTCATTAGGTAGTCCATCTGGACCTGCCGCTTTATTACTAGGAAGCCTAGTGATCACATTAGCTACTTCCTGGACCGAGATAGGGGAGTTAAGGTTACTGATACAATCGTCTGTAATTGAGGGGCTGGTGATCTTATTCCAGAACTCTGCAGATTTTCTACTATCGCTTCCTTTACAGGAATATATATCTTGATAGTATTCCACTAATGCAGATACGATTTTGTCGGGATTCCGAATTCGCTCGCCCTTATGATGGAGTTCTTCAATGTCAGATTGCTTTTTCTCGTTCTTAACCATTTTAGCCAACAACTTTCCAGATTTATTCCCATATCTATAAAGTTTGGCTTGAATTTTTAAATCTTTTTGCGCTTGTTGAGCCAAAATAAATGTATCCCTAGCTTCTTTTGCTTGCACATATTTAGCCCAGTTTAGGGGGCTTTTGTGCAGCAGATATTTATTGTACGAGTTAGATAAAGTTTTATATATTTCCTTTTCTCTTAGCTTCAATTTCTTAGATAGAGCTATATTATAAGCCAAAATTTCGCCTCTGAGGACCGCCTTAGCGGTCTCCCAGAGCTTGTCGGGGCGATCTATGTAGTTAGAATTAAACCGCAGAAATTCTTCAAACTTGGACCTAAGACAAGTTTTGAACTTCATGTCAGTTGCTAGATACCATGGAAAATAAAACTGCAAGGATTTAGGTTTCAGTTGTTTAAACTGAATATCCAGAGTAATCGGGGCGTGGTCTGATATTGAGATAGGATTGATTCCCGCCTGCACCATTAAGGATCCCAATCGCTCATCTACTAAAAATAGATCAATTCGGGAGAGGGTCTTGTGCGCTTTTGAGAGACAGGTAAATTCCTGTGTATCCGGATTCTGACTTCTCCAAATATCACGTACTACTAAATTTTGTTTTATTTTCTTGAACATGTTATATTCTAGATTATCCTTTTTCTGTTTTTTCTGTTTCATAGTTTCTCGAAGTCTATCTAACGGGCACAGCGGCGCCATATTAAAATCCCCTCCCATAATTAAGTGCCCTTGACTGTACAAAAGAAGTTTAGATTGGATTTTATTCCAAAATTCTGGATCAAAAATGTTGGGACCATAAATGTTACATAGCGTGTACATTTCCTGGGCAATTTTTACTTTTAGCAGAACATATCTTCCCTCCGGATCAGGCTCGCAGTGCACCACCTCAAGCTGAATCCTTTTCCCAATTAGAATAGCCACACCCCTTTTTTTACCGATGCTAGGTGAATAAAATACGTCTCTGACCCAAGAAGCTTTAAGTTTACAAGATTCTTCTGGGTTAAGATGCGTTTCTTGGATAAACCCTATGTCCGTTTGGAGTTTTCTTAATTGGGTCAGAATAGCTTTTCGCTTGATAGGGGTAGTAATCCCTCCCACATTCCACGAGATTATTCTAAGTTTTTCTATTCTTCTATGGCTTTAAAACTAATATGGAGCAGGGGGAGAAGAGCAACGAGAAAGAAAGAAAGAAAAAAAAAGAAAAAAAAAAAAAAAACCCACACAGACAAAACAAAACAAAACAAAAAACAAAAAAAAAAAAAAAAAAAAAAAAAAGGGGAAGAGGAGAGGAAGAGACTGACATTTCACCCAGTAACCCCATTGTCCCTTAGTAGAGGGATCTTCCCAGCCATTGGACCTAACTTAGCTAAACTGGGGCTGCCCCTTCTGGTGCTGGTGAGTCCAAAGATAAAAAGAATTTCTCGCCTGAATGCGCCTCCAAAAAAAAATGCACTACTTCATTCACTGTTACTTTAAGTTTGGCTGGGTAAATTATAGTAGCGTTAAATCCGCGGTTTATAAATTTTGTACAAATGGGTGCCAAATCTCTCCTCTTGGAAGTGGTTTCAGCCGAGAAGTCCTGAAAAATGAGGATCTTAGCGCCATTAATAAAAAGCGGTTGAGTTTTACGGAAATGTTGTAAAAGGATAATTTTGTCTTGATAATTGAGTAACTTTGCAATAACCGGTCTAGGCCTGGTAATGTTTTTATTGGATGTACGCGGTGGCCCCATCCTATGTGCTCTTTCTACCAAGATATGACGATATGAGGGTGGCAATTTAAGAGCTGCTGTCAGAGTGTCAGAAATAAAAAAGCTAAGATCCTCGTACTGTTTCTCCTCTGGGAGACCTATTATTCTGATATTATTTCTTCTGCTGCGGTTTTCTAGATCTTCTAACCTGGAGAAAGTTTTTTGGATACTACTATTCATATTATCTAGCTTAGGGCCATATGACATTGTGAGATCTTCTAAATCAGACACTCTCTGCTCGACCTCCTGCAGCCTAGTTGAAAATTGTCTGATTTCTTGCGTTAAGGAGGATATATCTTGCTTAATTTCTAACCTCAAGGCATCAAACTTGGGTGAAAGAGCCTCAGAAATGCTAGCAACCAAGCTTTGAATATTTAATGCTTCAGGCATAGGTGTATTTGATAGAGCTGGTTGAGCGTCAACTACAGGGTCCTGTGTGCCTTTAAGCTTCCTATCCCTCTGTCTACCTGCCATAGCTGGGGAAGGTGTTTTGGCAGAGATGCCAAAGTACTTGTCCATAAACCAGTTGTGGTGTAGTGATTATGTGACAAAAAAAAAAAAAAAGGGGGGGGGGAGCCCCGGAAAACACTTTATGTGAACCTGTGCGAGTGTCTATCTAGTGAAAGTGTAGAGAAAAAAAAAAAAAAAGGGGGAAGAAGGGGGAATAGTGGCCCCAATTAATTGTGATTATGACGAGGAGGTGCAGGAGTTGTGCCTAATCTCAGTGAGGTGAGCTGTGTGTTGTGGTGCCTAATTATATTTAAGTGAAAGGAAATTACCAGAACTGGTATGGAATTCTGAAATAAGAATTAACCTAATTAATTACCTGCCAAAAAAAAAAAAAAAAAAAAAAAAAAAACAAGAAATAAAAAATGAGATGTCAGAGAAAAAAAATAAAAAATAAATAAATTACGTTGTCCTTTTTATAAGGAAACACATACAATTTTCCCAGGGTTATTTAAAAAAAATATACGCCTGATTTTGCCAGAAATACCAAAAAGACTGGGAGAGCTTAATACATAGGTTAACCCAAGAGGTTACTAATTTGTTCAAATGTTAAATTGCACTGTTACAAGGAAAGCTAATACAGAAGAATTATCAAAATTTAGGCTTAGAATTATTCTTATTACTTGGGTGCTACGTGAAATATCATACCCTAAAACTACCAGTCACTGAAAAAATAGACGTTAATATTTATACATTTAACCCCGTGGAGCTAGTCCTAGGCACTCAGAGAGAAAATTACTATTATCCTTGTATTTTAGATTTTCAGGGAGGGGGGGGGGGGATTTACTATTTAATCATAGTACAGAGAGAAAAATAAAAAAATATATAGAAACACAGAATTAGCAGATACCTGAAGATATGCCTAACACAGCTTATGCCCCTTCTCCCTCCCCCCCTACCCCTTTGTTCTGGGTGTTCAGGCTCCTCAAAGCCACTTAAAAGTGTTTAAAGACAGTTTAAGTCAGCCAGTGTTTAAGGGAGTTAATCAGTAGTTATTACCAGTAAGGATACGTGCCCCCTTTGTAGCTGTTAATTACTGCAGTAAAATATAGGCTTTAAGGTTTAGCTTAGTACTTAATTAGGATAAGCATATAGAAAAATAAGGTAGGTCAGTTGGGAATAGCCATTTTATAGCTATTATAGCAGAAAAGAGTCCTTGATAGTAGAAATAGCCAAGTTCCTATATTCTTGGAAAGAGTACAGCGGCTAAGAGTCTCAAAGTAATTTATTTCTCTTTTTCAAGGCTTATTAATTCAGTGTGATCTTATAGCCTTTACTTATGCTGTCGAGGTATCAAGCAAGGGTCTTTCTTTTAATATCCCCCAGTGAATGAAAATACTGTCCTGAATTAATTTTCCGCGTGCCTACTACCCAGTCACATTTAATTTTTTAATTCCAAACTTCTGCTATGCGGCTCCTCCTGAGAAATTTACTTGGCGTTTTGTCAGAGAATTTCAAGGAAGAGGAAAATTGAGCCACTCACCCCAACTCGCGCTGCCTGCCCACCCGCCGAGATCACCGACAGCTTCCAACTCCCTGTGGGAAACTCAAGCTGCAGAGGCCGCCTTCCGGACCTCCCGTTTCACTGCTCCGTCCGAGAATCCAACCTCAGCTCCCCTCACGCAGCAGCGGTGGGAGGGGAGAGAGGAGCGCCACGCCAAGCACCAGCGCAGTAGATAGATCAGCCTCCACACCCGGTCTCCGATACAAGACCAGACCCGGCTCCCTCCCACGCAGCACCGGTGGGGGAGGGGGCAGGGAAAACGCCGGGAGCAGGAACACCCAACCAACGGGCGAGAAATCCTCAGCAAGACAACAGGTAAGGCTGTGAAATTACGGTGCAGTCTTAGATCCTGAGGTTAGCCTGGCAGGAGCGGGCAGGCAGGGGGGGGGGGGGGAAAGAGTTAGTGTCAGATAATGGTACGCAGGACTCCACCAGGGGAGAACAAGTAACTTAGGGCTGGGAGAAAATGGTGTGCCCCACACCTGTTTGGGCCAGGTGAGCCAGGTAAGTTAGTTATAGTGAGTGAGATAGGTCAAAATAACTGGCAAGACATGCACCAGTGGGTTGGCAATCCACTGGTGAGGTTCCAGAACGCTTCCACTGCTTATCCCAGAGAACAGCCCCACAATTGGGGCAAGGCGCGAAGGAATCCACCGCCAAGGACTGTAGGACTGGAGCTGTGAGCTCAGCAACACCTGCCTAGCTCCTCCTCCACCGGAACCAAGAGCATGCAATTTTAAGCAACTTTCTAATTTACTCCTATTATCAATTTTTCTTCGTTCTCTTGTATCATTATTTGAAAAAGAAGGCATCTAAGCTTTTTTGTTTCAGTACTCTGGACAGCACTTTTTTATTGGTGGATGAATTTATCCACCAATCAGCAAGGACAACCCAGGTTGTTCACCAAAAATGGTCCGGCATCTAAACTTACATTCTTGCATTTCAAATAAAGATACCAAGAGAATGAAGAAAATTTGATAATAGAAGTAAATTAGAAAGTTGCTTAAAATTTCATGCTCAATCTGAATCACGAAAGAAAAATTTTGGGTACAGTGTCCCTTTAAGTTCAACCAATTTTTCAATGAGGTAGCGTGACTTAAAAATGTGCTCTACCAAACAGTGGAGCAGAACATTAAAGGGTTGAGAAACACATTACTGTGTATTCATGTATTTTTAGACAAATATCAGATTATTGACCAAATACCTTATCTAAGGAGAGGGGCTATAGAAAGCTTCTTGTCAAAAAAAGGGAAGCCTTATGGTAGGCATGAACAAGAAATTAGATTTATCAGTGTTTTCTTCTACATTTTGCATCTGTGTAGTAATGGTCTGATATTTTGACATTTGTTTTTTTTTTTAATTTGTTTGGAATGACCTCTTACTTGTGAGCTTAAAAAAAAAGGTAATTTTTTAGGTGTGAACACTTAATAGCATTTGCACAGCTACAACCTGGTGGTGGAACTAAGGTTTGCCTATATAGTTGATTGTGGTTGTATATTAGAACAGCATGATTAAAGGGACAGTATACATTAAAATTGTTTTTATATTAATGTATTTCCAATGACTTGTTATACGAGCTGCAGAGTATAAAATGTATGGGAAATTGCATGGTTTATTTGTGATATTAAATTGTTGGCTTTGTGTTTTTGAAACCACAACCTATTGAAATGGGTTGACCTTGCAGGTAAAATCAGATGTAATTATGTTTTTACTTTGTGTACACACACTTGCTTCCTTGTCTGTTTGTAAACTAAACTAAAATACTTAAAGAGAACAATGGAAAATTATTATTTTAGTAGTTATCTCTTCTGCCCCCCACTGGGAGTATAATTTCTTCTGCTGGATGTGTTTAGATAGCCTTTCAATAACTTGGACTTAAAGGGACATTAGACATTAAACACTTTGAGATGGTAATTTAAAGATATATAAATACAAGTCTGCAATATATTTTCATTATTTATTTTGTCCCCTTTTCCTATAATTCCATTCTGAAATTGTGAGCTTTTTAGTTCCTGTTAGAAATCGAAGGACAGAACACTGTTATATTCCACACAACCATTGGCTGCACAGTCTAGTGACCTATTTATAACTGTCCCTAATTGGACACAGCAGAGAAAGTAACCTAAGTTACAACATGTCAGCTCCCATTCCTTTATAGACACTAAAACTTTACACTTTTTTTTTTTTTATATTTAATCAACTAATGAAACTCTAAAAAAATACATCTATATATTATTCTCAGACTAAACTTTTCTTTGAATGCATTATTCTATCTAGCATTTATTTAGGCCTAGATTTAGAGTTTGGCGGTAGCCGTGAAAACCAGCGTTAGAGGCTCCTAACGCTGGTTTTAGGCTACCGCCGGTATTTGGAGTCACTCAAAATAGGGTCTAACGCTCACTTTCCAGCCGCGACTTTTCCATACCGCAGATCCCCTTACGTAAATTGCGTATCCTATCTTTTCAATGGGATTTTTCTAACTCCGGTATTTAGAGTCGTTTCTGAAGTGAGCGTTAGACATCTAACGACAAAACTCCAGCCGCAGGAAAAAAGTCAGTAGTTAAGAGCTTTCTGGGCTAACGCCGGTTTCTAAAGCTCTTAACTACTGTACTCTAAAGTACACTAACACCCATAAACTACCTATGTACCCCTAAACCGAGGTCCCCCCACATCGCCGACACTCGAAAAAAATTTTTTAACCCCTAATCTGCCGACCGCCACCTACGTTATACTTATGTACCCCTAATCTGCTGCCCCTAACACCGCCGACCCCTATATTATATTTATTAACCCCTAATCTGCCCCCCTCAACGTCGCCTCCACCTGCCTACACTTATTAACCCCTAATCTGCCGACCGGACCTGAGCGCTACTATAATAAAGTTATTAACCCCTAATCCGCCTCACTAACCCTATCATAAATAGTATTAACCCCTAATCTGCCCTCCCTAACATCGCCGACACCTAACTTCAATTATTAACCCCTAATCTGCCGACCGAATCTCGCCGCTATTCTAATAAATGTATTAACCCTAATACTAACACCCCCCTAAATTAAATATAATTTAAATCTAACGAAATTAATTAACTCTTATTAAATAAATTATTCCTATTTAAAGCTAAATACTTACCTGTAAAATAAACCCTAATATAGCTACAATATAAATTATAATTATATTATAGCTATTTTAGGATTTATATTTATTTTACAGGTAACTTTGTATTTATTTTAACCAGGTACAATAGCTATTAAATAGTTAAGAACTATTTAATAGCTAAAATAGTTAAAATAATTACAAATTTACCTGTAAAAGAAATCCTAACCTAAGTTAAAAATAAACCTAACACTACACTATCAATAAATAAATTAAATAAAATACCTACAATTACCTACAATTAACCTAACACTACACTATCAATAAATTAATTAAATACAATTGCTACAAATAAATACAATTAAATAAACTAGCTAAAGTACAAAAAATAAAAAAGAACTAAGTTACAAAAAATAAAAAAATATTTACAAACATAAGAAAAATATTACAACAATTTTAAACTAATTACACCTACTCTAAGCCCCCTAATAAAATAACAAAGCCCCCCAAAATAAAAAAATGCCCTACCCTATTCTAAATTACTAAAGTTCAAAGCTCTTTTACCTTACCAGCCCTGAACAGGGCCCTTTGCGGGGCATGCCCCAAGAAATACAGCTCTTTTGCCTGTAAAAAAAAACATACAATACCCAAGCCCCCCAACATTACAACCCACCACCCACATACCCCTAATCTAACCCAAACCCCCCTTAAATAAACCTAACACTAAGCCCCTGAAGATCATCCTACCTTGTCTTCACCATACCAGGTTCACTGATCGGTCCAGAAGAGCTCCTCCGATGTCCTGATCCAAGCCCAAGCGGGGGGCTGAAGAGGTCCATGATCCGGCTGAAGTCTTCATCCAAACGGGGCAGAAGAGGTCTTCCATCCGATTGAAGTCTTCATCCAAGCGGCATCCATCCGGAGCGAAGCGGCAGCATCCTGAAGACCTCCACCGCGGTACATCCATCCTGGCCGACGACTGAACGACGAATGACGGTTCCTTTAAATGACGTCATCCAAGATGGCGTCCCTCGAATTCCGATTGGCTGATAGGATTCTATCAGCCAATCGGAATTAAGGTAGGAATATTCTGATTGGCTGATGGAATCAGCCAATCAGAATCAAGTTCAATCCGATTGGCTGATCCAATCAGCCAATCAGATTGAGCTTGCATTCTATTGGCTGATCGGAACAGAAAAAACCCACCTAAGTAGGTAAAAGAAATACCTTTAAGCACAATTTAGAATAATAATTATGCTGTGATATAAATATTTAAAAAATAACTTTTATTAATATACATTGTAAGAACAACAAAATGTTAAAAACACTACAATACTGGTCATGAAAGTATACCAAATTAAATTTACACTTTATTAGTGCTAATTTGAGGTAACTGTGACTATATGCTCTATATTGCATTAGTTCAAATATCTGGCGTTTTATATTGTATCATTCACCAATTGTTATAGGGAACTTACAAGCTCGGTTTAAAGGGCTACAACTTTGTTGCAGATAGTGCTGTTTAACAGATAAAATCAGGGCAAATATTATCGTACAGGTTTGTATATCTCACTGTAATAAATTACCCCAATTGATAATCTAACTTTCAAGGGTCTCTGATCATAAGAAGCCCTATAAATGCAATTAAATTCAGTTCAAATCAAAAGATATTACGATGGAGAATATATTAGTCAATGATTGCTAAAGAGCCTGAACAGTATACACTACAAATTCTGACTGCTGCCCTGGCTTGATGTCAGGAATGTGGCAGTTAAAGTTATAATATAAAGTTGAATGTGATAAATATTATATAATTAGACCAGTAAAAAGAAAGTTAAAATAAATGGAAGTCCCCTGACGTGGCCGCTTTTCACTTGCGCTTCCTCAGAGGGGTACGCAGGGCTGTAGAATCTCAGATTATATTACTCATCGAAACCCTCCCCTTGTTGCTGATAGGTTCAATTGCGGATACGTAATGGCAAATTATTGGACGTGGTACTTGTCAATCTTTCGTACACTCACATACCAGCTATTGGTTTAAGCTAGTGACATGGGATGACATTGGATACATTGTAATTTATTGTTTACAGAAAGGACTTCAAATTTCTCAAATAGCGGAGTGTTATATAGCAAAACATAAGAGATTGTTTATCTTATGCTTGGAAACAAATATGCAGAGTTATGAGGGAAAAAATATATACCGTAAATAACTAGTGACGATTATTAATGTAGGAAAAAGTAATGTGCTTTTATTTTAATGGTAATAGTGGAAACTCCGTGAATATTGTCTCAAGATAATGAGAACAAACAGTGAAATGAATATAATGTGTTATGCATATAATAATGAGTGAAAAATAATTGTAAAATAAAAAAACGTAAACATTATAAGTGCCTATCACAAATTAACTTGGATCATTAGAAAAATATCATGAAATAGACTAGTGCATGAGCTAAACTGTGATAATTATGTGCTGACGATCATATTTAATAATACTAATAATAATGACATAAAATAAAAAAACTAAAAGGTGAAAGAATATGGGGGTAATGGTGAAAAGATAAATATATAAATATCCTACAAGTATACTGTATAATTGTTAGTATCATTCATACCATAAGGTTTTTCACTATTGAGCAGATGAATCCATCTGCATTCCATTTGCAATAAAGTTCTTTCCAAATTTCCACCTCTTATCCCTAAAGAGGCCTGTTGTATCACTGCAAATTTTAAGGTAGCATCGTGTCTGTGATGAAAGTGACTAGCTACAAAGGTGATTATTTTTTTTGCCATTGCGAATATTCCTGCAATATTCCTGCAATGCTCTAATATTCTTACTCTGACCTGCCTGGTTGTCATGCCAACGAAAAATAAATTACATTGGCACAATTTGGCACTTGAGAATATAAATTACTCCTGTAGTGGTACACGAAAAATATGGAGATAGATTATGAATTTGATCATATCTTTGTCTGATTGATTGTATTTTCCAAAATTTTGAACAAATGCTGCATGTTCCACATGGATGCATTCCTTTGTTTGGGGCCTCTTTTTTGGGTTTATGAATGTAATGACTTTTTACCAGTTTGTCTCTTTTGCATCCTATAGATCAGTGCTTTCCAAACTGTGTGTCGTGACACATTAGTGTGTTGGCAGCAGTCTGTAGGTGTGTCCCTGCTTCAGCACAATTTTTTTTGAATTTAATAAAAAAAATGTTTTTGGTTTCCAAATTTCCGCCTGCCTGCTATGCATATCACGTGGTTGACACGTGATTGATACCTAGTTGGTCACAGATCATCTTAACCTATTGGCACAGCTTAGTGGGAAATTAAACTATTCCCATTGGTGGCACATTGGCTCCTGACTGCACGTGCAGTTTCCTCAATCGACTCGTGAGAGCAAAAGAGGGGAGAGAGAGAGCAAAAGAGGGGGGAGAGCAAAAGAGGGGGAGAGAGAGCAAAAGAGGGGGGAGAGCAAAAGAGGGGGAGAGAGAACAAAAGAGGGGGAGAGAGAGCAAAAGAGAGGGGAGAGAGAGCAAAAGAGGGGGGAGAGAGAGCAAAAGAGGGGGAGAGAGAGAGCAAAAGAGAGGGGGGAGAGAGCAAAATAGAGGGGGGAGAGAGAGAGAGCACGCAAAAGAGATGTGGGAGAGAGAGAGAGAGAGCAAAAGAGAGGGGGGAGAGAGCAAAATAGAGGGGGGAGAGAGAGAGAGCACGCAAAAGAGATGTGGGAGAGAGAGAGAGAGAGCAAAAGAGAGGGGGGAGAGGGAGAGCAAAAGAGAGGGGGAAGAGAGAGCAAGAGAGGTGGGAGAGAGAGAGTAAAAGAGAGGAGAAGAGAGAGAGAGCAAGAGAGGGGGGAGAGAGAGAGAGAGCAAAAGTGAGGGGAGAGAGAGAGCAAAAGAGAAGGGGGAGAGAGAGAGCACAAAATAGATGTGGGAGAGAGAGAGAACAAAAGAGAGGGGGAGAGGGAGAGCAAAAGAGAGGGGGAAGAGAGAGCAAGAGAGGGGGAGAGAGAGAGAGAGCAAAAGAGAGGGGGAGAGAGAGAGAGCTAAAGAGAGGGGAGAGAGAGAGCAAAAGAGAGGGGGAAGAGAGAGCAAGAGAACGGGGAGAGAGAGAGCAAAAGAGTGGGGGAGAGAGAGAGTTCAAGAGAGGGGGAGAGAGAGCAAAAGAGAGGGGAGAGAAAGCGACACTTTTTTATTTAAGCATGAAAGTTAATCTGAGCTCTGAGGTTGCGTTAATCATTCTAGAGTAAATCACGATTGAGCTCACACGTTCACATTTACTTTCAACTTGTAATACGAGCAGAATTTATCTTATGCGCATGTCCATGAAGACCTGATATCGCTTGTGCACAAAAGATAGCACTCCACTCGTAATCTAACTATTTCATCCATCTACCACCTTTTCTGTGAATAAGTGATTCTCTTAAAACAGTTCACTTGAAATATTGCTATATTGAACTATTTTGTTTTAAAATAAGCATAATTTTTTCACCTTTTTTTTAACCAATAAAATGATATTAAAGGTTTCTACTGTATCTCATCTCATTTTGTAAATATTGATTTATTTACTTTTCAGAATATTTAACATTTTTAAAAAGCGATATTGTTAGTATGTAATGATGCAGTTTAATTTTATACAGTAATTTAATTTCTGCTGAAATCAACCAGTATGCAAATTAGCAAACACCCTGAAATATTTTTAAGTTGTCAGTACAATATATGGCTGTATTTTAGCAAGTGTGTGATCTGCTTTTGACTGTGTGTTAGCTTTTGTGTGACTGTATGTGTACTTGCATATGCCTGGGAGTTTACATATTTTTCTGAATCTTTGATACTCTTGTGATTTTGTAGTGTAGTAGAAGAGCTGGTAAAGTGTAGTCATATTATATTATATCATTTAGGATTTGTATATTTTATTCTACGTGATGCTGATTTTTTTTTAAAGGAAAATATTCCCTTCTTGCTATGCAATGGAACATAGACTAGTCACGTTTGAGAAGTAATCACTGTTTATTCTCTACTGCCACCCAGTGTCCCTTTACTGGAATTGTCTCTCATTAGATAAGCTGAAAGTTTAGAACTCTTACTGAAAGATTCAACTCAGTAGTATCATGTAGATTGTGTCCATTATTTCTGTGTATACATTAGGTGCCTAGATTCATGGATTTGTATTTTAATGCAGGTTAACCCACTAATGTTTATTGGTTCACAAGGCACTGAAAATGTAATTGAATAATTAACCTATGTATTGATAACTTTTGAAGACCATATATTTAGAAAGGGATTTATGGCTTTGTTTCTGTACATATTTGTATAGTAATTACTGTACAGAGCACTAAACAAAAATATTACTGTTGTCTTTATGCAACAAATAAAAAACAAAAACACCTAGGTTTATTCACAAGTGAATACTTACCCTAAGCACTCTTTCTGATTCACATCCGAGCCTATAATTGGGGGAAAAACATTTTCTGGGCTCATAATGAATCTCAGATCAAACTCATTGCCCTGATTATTCTGTAAGTGTAAGCCATATACGTACATTTGGTTCAACTTACTGAAGTTACAGTTATATGTCTATAGTATTCCTCAAGCCCCTGTTAACAATATGCCTACATCAGACCTAAGATCAGACCCAATCAATTAAGTGTCCTATATTTTTTTATATATTTGCTGGACAGTCTGCTTACTCCTACATTATATTTATTAACCCCTAATCTGCTGTCCACAACAACGCCGACACCTACATAATGTTATTAACCCCTAATCTGCCATCCCCAACGTCACAGCCACTATAATAAACATATTAAAATATTATTAACCCCTAATCTGCTGTCCCTAACATTGCCGCCACCTACCTACATTTATTAACCCCTAATCTGCTGCCCCCAACGTCGCCGCCACTATATTAAATTTATTAACCCCTAAATCTAAGTCTAACCCTAACCCTAACACCCCCTAATTTAAATTTAATTAAAATAAATCTAACTAAAAATTACTATCATTACCTAAATAATTCCTATTTAAAACTAAATACTTACCTATAAAATAAACCCTAAGCTAGCTACAATATAACTAATAGTTACATTGTTGCTAGCTTAGGGTTTATTTTTATTTTACAGGCAAGTTTGTATTTATTTTAACTAGGTAGAATAGCTACTAAATAGTTATTAACTATTTAATAACTACCTAGCTAAAATAAATACAAACTGACCTGTAAAATAAAACCTAACCTAAGTTACATTAACACCTAACACTACACTACAATTAAATAAATTACCTAAATTAAATACAGTTAACGAAATTAAATTAGCTAAATTAAAAAAAAAAACAAATACGAAATTACAGAAAATAAAAAGCTAATTACAAGATCTTTAAACTAATTACACCTAATCTAATAGCCCTATCAAAATAAAAAAAGCCAACCCAAAATAAAAAATCCCTAGCCTAAACTAAACTACCAATAGCCCTTAAAAGGGCCTTTTGTGGGGCATTGCCCCAAAGAAATCAGCTCTTTTACCTGTAAAAAAAAATATACAGACAACCCACAACAGTAAAAACCACCACCCACACAACCAACCCCCCAAATAAAACCCTAACTAAAAAAACCTAAGCTCCCCATTGCCCTGAAAAGGGCATTTGGATGGGCATTGCCCTTAAAAGGGCATTTAGCTCTATTGCGGCCCAAAGCCCTAACCTAAAAATAATACCCACCCAATACACCCTTAAAAAATCCTAACACTAACCCCCGAAGATTCACTTACCGGGAGAAGTCTTCATCCAAGCGGCAAGATGTCCTCAACGAACCCGGCAGAAGTTGTCCTCCAAATGGGCAGAAGTCTTCATCCAGACGGCATCTTCTATCTTCATCCTTCCAACGCGGAGCAGCTCCATCTTCAAGACATCCGGCGCAGAGCATCCTCTTCAATCAACGTCTTCTTGCTGAATGAAGGTACCTTTAAGTGACGTCATCCAAGATGGCGTCCCTTAGATTCCGATTGGCTGATAGGAATCAAGGTTGAAAAAAATCCTATTGGCTGTTGAAATCAGCCAATAGGATTGAGCTCGCCACTTCTGCCGGCTCGACCACTTCTGCCGGCTTCGTTGAGGACATCTTGCCGCTTTGATGAAGACTTCTCTCGGTAAGTGAATCTTCGGGGGTTAGGATTTTTTAAGGGTGTATTGGGTGGGTTTTATTTTTAGGATAGGGCTTTGGGCCGCAATAGAGCTAAATGCCCATTTTAAGGGAAATGCCCATCCAAATGCCCTTTTCAGGGCAATGGAGAGCTTAGGTTTTTTTTAGTTAGGGTTTTATTTGGGGGGTTGGTTGTGTGGGTGGTGGGTTTTACTGTTGGGGGGGTCGTTTGTATTTTTTTTTACAGGTAAAAGAGATGATTTCTTTGGGGCAATGCCCTGCAAAAGGTCCTTTTAAGGGCTATTGGTAGTTTAGTTTAGGTTAGGTTTTTTTTTTATTTTGGGTGGGCTTTTTTTATTTTGATATGGCTATTAGATTAGGTGTAATTAGTTTAAAGATCTTGTAATTTGTTTTTTATTTTCTGTTATTTAGTGGGTTGTTTGTAATTTAGCTAATTTAATTTAATTTAGTTAATTGTATTTAATTTAGGTAATTTATTTAATTGTAGTGTAGTGTTAGGTGTTAGTGTAACTTAGGTTAGATTTTATTTTACAGATACATTTGTATTTATTTTAGCTAGGTAGTTATTAAATAGTTAATAGCTATTTAGTAACTAGTCTACCTAGTTAAAAAAAATACAAACTTGCCTGTAAAATAAAAATAAACCCTAAGCTAGCTACAATGTTACTATTAGTTATATTGTAGCTAGCTTAGGGTTTATCTTACAGGTAAGTATTTAGTTTTAAATAGGAATTATTTAGGTAATGATAGTAATTTGTATTTATATTTATTTTAATTATATTTAAGTTAGGAGGTGTTAGGGTTAGACTTAGATTTAGGGGTTAATACATTTAATATAGTGGCGGCGACGTTGGGGGCGGCAGATTAGGGGTTAATAAATGTAGGTAGGTGGCGGCGATGTTAGGGACAGCAGATTAGGGGTTAATAATATTTAACTAATGTTTGTGAGGCGGGAGTGTGATGGTTTAGGGGTTAATATGTTTATTATAGTGGCGGTGATGTCCGGAGTGGCAGATTAGGGGTTAATAATTTAATTTTAGTGTTTGCGATGCGGGAGGGCCTCGGTTTAGGGGTTAATAGGTAGTTTATGGGTGTTAGTGTACTTTTTAGCACTTTAGTTATGAGTTTTATGCTACAGCGTTGTAGCATAAAACTCATAACTACTGACTTTAAAATGCGGTACGAATCTTGACGGGGTAGGGTGTACCGGTCAATTTTTGGCCTCCCAGGACAAGCTTGTAATACCGGCGCTATGGAAGTCCCATAGAAAAAAGACTATACGCAATTTGCGTAAGTTGATTTGCGGTAAGGCCAAAAAACTGTGTGGTGCCACTAAATCTTCAAGACTCTTAATACCAGCGGTAGTAAAACAACAGCGTTATGAGGCTTAACGCTGCTTTTTTACTCATAACGCAAGACTCGTAATTTACCCGAGATTTTTTCTATAGTGTGTAAAAGCTGGTCTGGTCTGATCAGTTTATCCAGTTTAAACTTTCCCTCACCATAGGACCACACTGGAGGATCTTTTTTCATACCTGTTTTCATATATTTTCATTTTTTCACTTTTTTATATGTTGTGCACATCAGGATAAAAAATATATATTTTGTTTCACCGTTTTTATCCAATTTTATGGTTCACCATTTTTTCAACGTTGTTTTTCTTCACTTTTGGATAACTTATTGTGTCACTTTATAACTTTGAGAGACTTTTATACTTTGACATTTTTCACCTAGTTGGATTCACACTTTTTGGATTAACTCCCCAATATGGATCCTTAATTGGTACATCCACTCCACATTTGACTCTTCCCTTTCTTTTTCTTTGTCTTTGTTGAGGTTTTATTGATCATTTGATTTATTGTTGACGCTTTTAATTCAGTGATTTTGATGATGTTTTATTGATCATTTGATTTATTGTTGACGCTTTTAATTCAGTGATTTTATGTATAACGCATAGGATTTTACACTTTGTATTTCATTTTATCATTTGCTCTTGTAATTAATTACATTTATTATATTTATACTACCCCAGAAGTCTCTACTATTGATCACATCACCTCTTGCCTTTACAGGCGCTGTATACACCCCCCTCACTAAACTTGCCCTCAACCATGTCACTTTCTCTCTGATGCCTTTCAATTATGCTCACAATGTTTTGTGGTGGTGATGTCATTTCATGGAACATTATAAGCAATGATGAGATGATGTTTGTGCTTTAGTGCAATAGAAATCAGAACTGAGAAAAACTTATAATACCGTAGAACAAAACAGTGCACAGATCCCAATCACAGAAATCAAATGGAGCTAGGACAAGAGGGGTTATGCCTTTAAATGGACAGTAACTAATAATCTCTATAGGAGGAGGTCTAGTTGAGTAATCACTAATGGCCAGATTACGAGTTTTGTGTTATGAGTGGCTCGGTAATAACTTGCAAGTTATTGTTACCGCTCACCTCCCTATAGTGCTGCTATTACAGGTTTGCAAAAACCCAGCGTTAGCAGGCAATATGGCAGCGTTGAGCTCCATTCCGCACACAAATACCAGCGCTGCTTTGAGCTGGTTTTACGTGCTTGTGCACAATTTCCCCATAGACATCAATGGGAAGTGCCGGCTAAAAAAACAACCTAACACCTGCAATAAAGGAGCGTAAAGGTCCGTAATGCAGCCCCATTGATTCCTATTGGGAAAGAAAAGTTATGTTTACACTTAACACCCTAACATAAACCCTGAGACTAAACACGCCTAATCTGCTGCCCCCGACATTGCCGACACCTTCATTACACTTATTAACCCCTAATCTGCCGCCCCCAACATTGCTGCCAACTACCTACACTTATTGACCCCTAATCTGCTGCCCCCAATGTCGCCGCCACTAAAGTTATTAACCCCTAAACCTAACCCTAAGTCTAACCCCAACCCTTACGTAACCCTAACCCTAACACCCACTAACTTTAACATAATTAAAATAAATCTAAATAAAAATTACAATTAATACCTAAATAATTCCTATTTAAAACTAAATACTTACCTATAAAATAAAACCTAACCTAGCTACAATATAACTAATAGTTATATTGTAGCTATCTTAGTTTGTTTTTATTTCACAGCTAAGTTTGTTTTTATTTTAACTAGGTAGACTAGTTAGTAAATAGTTAAAATAAATACAAATTTACCTGTAAAATAAAACCTAACCTGTCTTACACTAACACCTAACATTACACTACAATTAAATAAATTACATTAATTAAATACAATTAACTAAATTACAAAAAAATAAACACTAAATTACACAAAATAAAAAAGAAATTATCAAATATTTTTACTAATTATTGAAAAAACTGTGAGAAAAAGAAAGCTGTAGATATCGAAAAAATAACTACACAAAAGACAGGGATATCAGCATTTCCATTTTAATAGGTTAAATAACCTTTACTTATAATCCAAATATAGGGAAAAATACAAAGCGGTGTAGCACAGCTCCTGCAAGCCTCCACCAGACAGGGACCCTGATACTGGCTTTCACAGGAACCACATATTAAATTGCACAGAGAACTATAGGTCACACAGTCCTAGGACATCAAAGCCGCAACATACATTCATACAGTCAGTAACTGGCTTGGATTAGCAAACAACATCTCTAACAGAGGATGGCAGTGCAATCCCTGCACTAATCGGCCAACATGTTAATCAATGAGGATCTATGTTTGCTAAGTCAGGTGTTAGCCACAATTATACAAACAAGAGGGTGTATATGTCTGTGATGAACATTTATGCATAGAGTGTTAAATACATAAATAAATTTTGACTGAAGAGAGGTAAATTGAAACCTAGTGGGAAGCCAAGCAACACCTATTTCAGAGGGCACCCCTAACATATAGGAAGGATATGGTGTCATGAAAATGTTATTTAGGATCTATGCTTGGTCTTCCTAATATCAAGGTGACAATACCGCTAGATGAAATGACAAATATAATCAAATGTCAAGATTATTTGCAAGGAAACAAAAGGCAAGTGATATATCCATATAACATATTAAATCACATGGCAAGTAGTTGAATGTATGTCCTCCGTATGGTATAATTTTCACACACTGTCCAGAGTTCAAACGCCATATATTTACTCTCTCAGAGGGGTGGAATTCCTTCCCTCTATCGAAGTGCAGGCATAATGAATCTTGAAGCTTTCCTTCCGAGCAAAAAGAAGCAGCAATCATGTATCCATACTGCTCATGTTAGTTACCAATTGTTTCCATTAAGTTGCAGACTTTGTTTGTTCCAGGGCTGAGCGGCCCGCTCCCTGCACGTCACTGCCGACGCGCGTTTCACCCCCACGTGACCACCACATTTTATATGAGGAAAGGTGAAAAATTATACAGAAAAAAATAATAAAATAAAACAACACACTTACTAAATATTAATGTGTATTAAAAAACCATACATACAGATTGCATAATACATACATCTTATAGCGGCAAAAATATAGCTGCCGAAATACTCCATATTTCATAAGGAAGATGTATAATTATACAAAGTGCATAATATGTGGTTATCCTGGGTTTAGCCGAAAGGTATTTGAAAACTTTATTAGATAAAATGATTGAATTACATTATCATTATGAATATAAAATGGGGCTAAAAAGAAGACCCAAACATATAGACGTGTATTTTTCTCTCATCTCTTCAGCTAGCTTTATCAAAGCAAAGCTCAAATAAGGCAAATAAATAAATAAATAAATAAACAAGAGCACACACACTTGCATGAATTGCCTCTAAATAGATCATCCATAAGTGAATGGTAAAAAATTCCTAAATATATACATCACTCTAATATAGTAGTAAGGATAAGGTAAATAAACCAACATTTACAGGAACGCAGCAAACTCGAACTTCTCATTAAGTCCCCTTGATTTTTGCTCCCCTTCGATGTCTGAGCAGTCTGTCCCAGAATCATATGAATTTCTGTTTAAAAAATAGGTATAGACTTGATTCTTTTTGTAATCCTCTTGATCACGTCCTAATTTGACACTGTGTCTATTGTAGATACATTGTACGTTCCAAATCTTTCTCAACTGGAGGTACTGTTTTTCCCATAAAACAGTTTATTAACTGTAAAACAGAAAATGTTATTTATCTTATCTCTTGTAGTTGTCCGATGTTTTACATTGGCAAAACTAGACGCATGCTGAAAGACAGAGTGTCCGAACACAGAGATGATATAAAAGCAACTAAAGATGGGGACATCAAAAGTGGGGTAGCATTGCACTTTTTGCTACACCATAATTTGAATGTAACTGATCTAAAAGTTACAGGTATAGAGACTTGTTCCCTGTTTGGTAGAGGAGGAGATATCGACAAAATACTCCTTAAAAAGGAAACAGCTTGGATGTATAAATTACAAACACAGGCTCCAAGGGGTCTTAATGAGAAGTTCGAGTTTGCTGCGTTCCTGTAAATGTTGGGTTATTTACCTTATCCTTACTACTATATTAGAGTGATGTATATATTTAGGAATTTTTTACCATTCACTTATGGATGATCTATTTAGAGGCAATTCATGCAAGTGTGTGTGCTCTTGTTTATTTTTTTATTTATTTATTTATTTGCCTTATTTGAGCTTTGCTTTGATAAAGCTAGCTGAAGAGGTGAGAGAA
The DNA here is from genome assembly GCF_027579735.1 of Bombina bombina. Taxonomy (NCBI): domain Eukaryota; kingdom Metazoa; phylum Chordata; class Amphibia; order Anura; family Bombinatoridae; genus Bombina; species Bombina bombina. The sequence goes on from NC_069499.1 coordinate 1,258,145,606, forward strand.
AAATACACGTCTATATGTTTGGGTCTTCTTTTTAGCCCCATTTTACATTCATAATGATAATGTAATTCAAACATTTTAACTAATAAAGTTTTCAAATACCTTTCGGCTAAACCCAGGATAACCACTTATTATGCACTTTGTATAATTATACATCTTCCTTATGAAATATGGAGTATTTCGGCAGCTATATTTTTGCCGCTATAAGATGTATGTATTATGCAATCTGTATGTATGGTTTTTTAATACACATTAATATTTAGTAAGTGTGTTGTTTTATTTTATTATTTTTTTCCTGTATAATTTTTCACCTTTCCTCATATAAAATGTGGTGGTCACGCGGGGGTGAAACGCGCGTCGGCAGTGACGTGCACAGAGCGGGCCGCTCAGCCCTGGAACAAACAAAGTTTGCAACTTAATGGAAACAATTGGTAACTAACATGAGCAGTATGGATACATGATTGCTGCTTCTTTTTGCTCGGAAGGAAAGCTTCAAGATTCATTATGCCTGCACTTCGATAGAGGGAAGGAATATCACCCCTCTGAGAGAGTAAATATATGGCGTTTGAACTCTGGACAGTGTGTGAAAATTATGCCATACGTCCGGAGGACATACATTCAACTACTTGCCATGTGATTTAATATGTTATATGGATATATCACTTGCCTTTTGTTTCCTTGCAAATAATCTTGACATTTGATTATATTTGTCATTTCATCTAGCGGTATTGTCACCTTGATATTAGGAAGACCAAGCATAGATCCTAAATAACATTTTCATGACACCATATCCTTCCTATATGTTAGGGGTGCCCTCTGAAATAGGTGTTGCTTGGCTTCCCACTAGGTTTCAATTTACCTCTCTTCAGTCAAAATGTATTTATGTATTTAACACTCTATGCATAAATGTTCATCACAGACATATACACCCTCTTGTTTGTATAATTGTGGCTAACACCTGACATAGCAAACATAGATCCTCATTGATTAACATGTTGGCCGATTAGTGCAGGGATTGCACTGCCATCCTCTGTTAGAGGTGTTGTTTGCTAATCCGAGCCAGTTACTGACTGTATGAATGTATGTTGCGGCTTTGATGGCCTAGGACTGTGTGACCTATAGTTCTCTGTGCAATTTAATATGTGGTTCCTGTGAAAGCCAGTATCAGGGTCCCTGTCTGGTGGAGGCTTGCAGGAGCTGTGCTACACCACTTTGTATTTTTCCCTATATTTGGGTTATAAGTAAAGGTTATTTAACCTATTAAAATGCAAATGCTGATATCCCTGTCTTTTGTGTAGTTATTTATTCAATATCTACAGCTTTCTTTTTCTCACAGTTTTTTCAATATATACATTTTAAGGGTCTGCATTTCCAATCCTTTAAACAGGTTTAGCTGTGTCCAGTTTAAGGGCCCAGCCTAGTTCCAAAAACAGCCTACTCCCCTTATTTTTTCTAAGTAAAATTTTTACTAATTACACCTAATCTAATAGCCCTATCAAAATAAAAAAGCCCCCCCCCCCCAAATAAAAAAACCCTAGCCTAAACTAAACTGTCAATAGCCCTTAAAAGGGCCTTTTGCGGGCATTGCCCCAAAGAAATCAGCTCTTTTACCTGTAAAAAAAAATACAAACAACCCCCAACAGTAAAACCCACCACCCACACAACCAACCCCCCCAAATAAAATCCTATCCAAAAAACCTAAACTCCCCATTGCCCTGAAAAGGGCATTTGGATGGGCATTGCCTTTAAAAGGGGGCATTTAGCTTTTCCATTGCCCAAACCCTAAGCTAAAAATAAAACCCACCCAATAAACCCTTAAAAAAAATTAACACTAACCCCCGAAGATCCACTTACAGTTTTTGAAGACCGGACATCCATCCTCATCAAGCCGGGAGAAGTCTTCATCCAAGCGGGCAGAAGTCCTCAACGAAGCCAGGAGAAGTCTTCATCCAAGCGGCAAGAAGTCGATCTCCAGGCGGGCAGAAGTCTTCATCCAGACGGCATCTTCTATCTTCATCCTTCCGATGCGGAGCGGCTCCATAGAATTCTATCAGCCAATCGGAGTTAAAGGTGAAAAATTGAGCTTCAATCCTATTGGCTGATCCAATCAGCCAATAGGATTGAGCTTGCATTCTATTGGCTGTTCCAATCAGCCAATAGAATGCAAGCTCAATCCTATTGGCTGATTGGATCAGCCAATAGGATTGAAGCTCAATCCTATTGGCTGATTGCATCAGCCAATAGGATTTTTTCACCTTTAATTCCGATTGGCTGATAGAATTCTATCAGCCAATCGGAATTCAAGGGACGCCATCTTGGATGACGTCATTTAAAGGAAACTTCATTCTTGAAGAGCCATCAAAAGAAGAGGATGCTCCGCGCCGGATGTCTTGAAGATGGAGCGGCTCGGCGTCTGAAGGACGAAGATAGAAGATGCCGTCTGGATTAAGACTTCTGCCCGCCTGGAGGTCGACATCTTGCCACTTGGATGAAGACTTCTCCCAGCTTAGTTGAGGACTTCTGCCCGTTTGGATGAAGACTTCTTCGGGCTTGATGAGAATGGATGTCCGGTCTTCAAAAACTGTAAGTGGATCTTCGGGGGTTAGTGTTAGGTTTTTTTAAGGGTTTATTGGATGGGTTTTATTTTAGATGGGCAAAAAAAAAAAAAAGAGCTAAATGCCCTTTTAAGGGCAATGCCCATCCAAATGCCCTTTTCAGGGCAATGGGGAGCTTAGGTTTTTTTACGTAGGTTTTTTTTTGGGGGGGGGGTTTGGTTGTGTAGGTGGAGGGTTTTAACGTTGGGGAGCTGTTTGTATTTTTTTAAAAGGTAAAAGAGCTGATTTCTTTAGGGCAATGCCCCGCAAAAGGCCCTTTTGAAGGGCTATTGGCAGTTTTGTTTAGGCTAGGTTTTTTTTATTTTGGGGGGGGGGCTTTTTTATTTTGATAGGGCTATTAGATTAGGTTTAATTAGTTTAAATATTTGATAATTTCTTTTTATTTTGTGTAATTTAGTGTTTAATTTTTTTTGTAATTTAGTTAATTGTATTTAATTAAAGGGACACTGAACCCATTTTTTTTCTTTTGTGATTCAGATAGAGCATGCAATTTTAAGCAACTTTCTAATTTACTCCTAATATCAATTTTTCTTCGTTCTCTTGCTATCTTTATTTGAAGAAGAAGGCATCTAAGCTTTTTTCTTGGTTCAGAACTCTGGACAGCATTTTTTTATTGGTGGATGAATTTATCCACCAATTAGCAAGGACAACCCAGGTTGTTCACCAAAAATGGGCCGGCATCTAAACTTACATTCTTGCATTTCAAATAAAGATACCAAGAGAATAAAGAAAATTTTATAATAGGAGTATATTAGGAAGTTGCCTAAAATTTCATGCTCAATCTGAATCACAAAAGAAAAAATTTGGGTTCAGTGTCCCTTTAATGTAATTTATTTAATTGTAGTGTAATATTAGGTGTTAGTGTAAGACAGGTTAGGTTTTATTTTACAGGTACATTTGTATTTATTTTAACTAGGTACTTAGTACTAATCTACCTAGTTAAAGGATTACTTTCTGTTATAATTTTGAAGCTAAACAACTAACATATTAAAGTTAATAAACATTAATTAAAACCTACTGACCTATATTTTCTCCAAAACGAAGTTTCATAACGTTCTAAAAGTTATATATTTTATTTGCCGATGATGTCACGTTATCCTGCCCACTATTTTCAGCACTGCATGTTCAAAATACTTAAACCAATAACTTTGTGTTTAAAGCGCCATTTTGAAACCTAGGTATTGTAAACGGATTGGTACAGAGCAAAGGATACCCACGGAGTGGTTTTGGAAAACAATTAAATTTGCAGACAAGATTTCTGATATACGGTAGAGATATGTTAATGAAATGCTATTGATAAAAAGCGTATTTGGGGTAGTTAGTTAGTAACAGGCATAGAAAATATTTACTTACAGTGGCCCTTTAAAATAAATACAAACTTACCTATAAAATAAAACTAAAACCTGATAGCTACAATGTAACTATTAGTTATATTGTAGCTAGATTAGGGTTTATTTTATAGGTAAGTATTTAGTTTTAAATAGGAATTATTTAGTTAATGATAGTAATTTTTATTTAGATTTATGTTAATTATATTAAAGTTAGGGGTGTTAGGGTTATACTTAGGGTTAGGGTTAGGTTTAGGGGTTAATAACTTTAGTATAGTGGCGGCGTTGACGTTGGGGGCGGCAGATTAGGGGTAAATAATATTTATCTAGTGTTTGCGATGCAGGAGTGTGGCGGATTAGGGGTTGATATGTTTATTATAGTGGCGGCGATGTCCGGAGCGGCAGATTAGGGGTTTATAAATTTATTATAGTGTTTGCGATGCGGGAGGGCCTCGGTTTAGGAGTTAATAGGTAGTTTATGGGTGTTAGTGTACTTTGCAACACTTTAGTTCTGAGTTTTATGCTACAGCTTTGTAACGTAAAACTCACAACTACTGACTTTAGATGGCGGAACGAATCTTGACGATACAGGGTGTACCGCTCATTTTTTGGCCTCCCAGGCAAAACTCGTAATACCGGCGCTATGGAAGTCCCATTGAAAAAGGACTTTTTGAAAGGTGCGGTAGTTACGTTGCGTTACAGCCAAAAAGGTGTGCAGTACAGCTATACCTGCAGGACTCGTAATAGCAGCGGTAGTGAAAAAGCAGCGTTATGAGGCTTTTTCACTCTAACGCAAAACTCGTAATCTAGCCGATAGTTTTTTCCTCTCCTATATAATAAATAAGTCAAGAATTTACCTTAGAATGTGTATTTTACATTCTTTGTATTTATTTTTTATTTTTTTTGTATGGAGGTTTATTAAGCAAATCTGTTTGGGGCCATAATTCTGCAAATGGAGTTGGGGATTTGGTCAGATTGAATGGTCTTCTCAATGTTTAAAAGTACAGGCAGATATTTATTCATTATGCAATACCATCAAGGAGGCACCTGATTGGCTCCAAAATTATTCTGCAGAATGATAATGACCCCAAACATACAGCTAAAGTAATTAAGTACTATCTTCAGCATAAGAAAAACAAAGAGTCTTGGAAGTGATGGTGTGGCCCCTACAGAGCCCTGATGTCAACATCATTGAGTCTGAAGAAACATAAGCAACGGAGGCTGTCTAACTAAACAAAGGAACTGTGGTTAGTTCTTCAATATGTTTGGAACAACCTACCTGCTGTGTTCCTTAAAAAAAACCAAAACTTTGTGCTACTTATTACAAATAGGCAATAATAGCACCCTTATTGCGAGGCATTGGAAAACCATTTTTACGTTTTACCAAATGTGGGTCAATAAAATGACAGAGATATTCTATCTAGAACAGTGTTTTTCAACCAGTGTGCCGTGGCACACTAGTGTGCCGTGAGAGATCCTCAGGTGTGCCACGGCAGACTGACAACAGTGCGGGGGTGTCCCTCTTTCAAATTTTGAAATATTAGGAGGTATGTGACAGGCTCATCAGGCATCATTTACAACCATGACATTGACATTCATTCACAGACAATCATTATGATTGTTTGTGAATGAATGTCAATATGTCATGTATAGTTTGTAGGAGGCATGGCATGACAGCACAGTACAGTTTGTGTGTATGTGTGTGTATATATATATATATATATATATATATATACTGTATATATAAATATCCTGTATTAGGCTACAATGTGTGATTTTGTAAAAGTTTGGGATGGTGGTGTGCCACAGGATTTTTTAATGTAAAACAGTGTGCCACGGCAAAAAAAAAGGTTGCAAATCACTGATCTAGAAGAATATGGCTTTCTTAAACGCAATTAACTTACATACTTTTATAGATGTCAAATTTTACTGGGAACAAATTGCTAGCAAAACATTCACCTGAATCATCATTCCCAATAAGATAAAGACTGGTAATATTTCATATAGACTCCCCCCCACCAATTCTCTTGAAATATATCCAAACAACCTTAAAAAGGGGGTGCCTCCCCCTCCATTTTTATCTCTCTCGACCCTCCTCTCTTTCCCTCATCTTTGTGCTTTTAGGATTATTTTAAGCCACTTGATGTAACAAGCACTTAAATACAGTAACACTAGCTCCTGAATATATAATGTAACCACTTGTAACATCTCTTTGGATGAATACATTTAGCTAAAAACAGAACACAAGATCTATCAATCAACACATATCTTATGGACCACCTTGTAACTGAACCGATCCCCTACTTGATTAATAGAATGATCAAGAAATTACACTTTAAGCAATCTGTTTTTACATGTACTTGCGTCTATCTGTATTTTTGTTTTGCTTGTTATGAATAAATAATAATAATAGATAATAAAAAAACCTGTGTGCTAGTGTACTTAGAAGAATTGATGCTGCTTTGAAGGTAAAGGGTGGTCACACCAAATATTGATTTGATTTAGATTTTTCTTTTGTTCACTTTGCATTTTGTTGATTAATAAAAATAAAGGCCTCTATTTATCAAGGTCTGTCGGACCTGATCCGACATTGTGGATCAGGTCCGACAGACCTCGCTGAATTTGGCGAGCAATACGCTCGCCGTATTCAGTATTGCACCAGCAGCTCACAAGAGCTGCTGGTGCAACGCCCCCCCCTGCAGACTCGCGGCCAATAGGCCGCCAGCAGGGGGTGTCAATCAACCTGATCGTACTCAATCGGGTTGATTTCCGGTGATGTCTGTCCGCCTGCTCAGAGCAGGCGGACAGGTTATGGAGCAGCGGTCTTTGTGACCGCTGCTTCATAACTGCTGTTTCTGGTGAGCTTGATAAATATGCCCCAAAGTATTAACATTTCTATTGTTGAAAGCATTCTTACTTTACAGCATTCTATCACACCTGCTGTACCTGCTGGGTTTCCTGTACCTGCTGAGTCTCCTGTACTTGCTGAACCAGTGGTAGCTTACCTTAAACCTGCTGTACCAGCTGCATTACCCTGGTATCTTGTGAAAACCTCACCAACTGTACCTGCTTGGTTTTCCAGTGGCTGCTGAGTCTAATGTACTTCCCATACTAGTGTCACCTTAACTAAATCCTGCTGTACCAGCTGCATTACCCTAGTATCCCATGACAGCTTCACCAACCATACCTCCTAGGATTCACTTGGTACCTAGACACATAATAAACACAAAAATGGACTGCACTCTTAAACTGGATTGGGTACAAATCCCATGTCACTGTAAATCTCACAGCCTTGGGTACTCACCAGCACTCACAGATAGCTGTACAGCTCCCAGCAACTGGATGTAAAGCCCATAGGGAAAATTTACAAACAAAATTAACAACACAACACACAGAAAGTCTGGCATTCTCTTGCAATCACAGAGCAAGATGGAAGAGTTAGTTACATCATTTGGCTATGATTTAAGCCCAGGATCCATGTCAAGGTCTCTTCCTCCCTGAGCTCCCACCTACAACCAAACAGTGCATGCTTTCAATCAAACAAACTGAGATACAAACTCAAACTAGTCTGGGTACACATCACATGTCACTGTAAAACTCACAGCCCTGGGTAGCCACCAGCACTCACTGATAGCTGTACAGTTCACAGCAGCTCAGGCAATTGACCCATGACCAGCATGGTTGCAAAGTCCATAGGGAAAGTTACAAAACAAAATTATCAATACAACACACAGGAAGTCTGGCACTCTCTTGCAAGCACACATCAAAATATAAATATAGATATATAGAATTTTGCTAACCCATAAACAGTAAACCCCTTCTGCACCTGTTCTTCTCCTTATGCATTTTCTTTTCCCCTTGCCTCTTCTTCATCTATTCTCTCTTGTTGTAGCTCCTCTTCATTACTCAACTCCTCAGGTACCACTTCTAAGAGTTCTTCAATATCCTTATCCTTTATGTCAAGGTTCAGGCTGTTTACCATTTCAAAAACATTTCTATTTATCTTTGAAACCTCCTCATACGTTTCAAAACCTTTCACATCATGCACATACTGCTTGAGTATTTTTTTCCATATTGCTTTCATGTATTGTGTGGCCACATCATCCCAGGCCCAAGCAAAGTTCTTTATGCAGTGGCATATGTTGAATTCCTTCCAGAACTACATCAGTGTCTTGCCAGTTTCATCAGTTGCAGCAATAGCCTCAGCAAAGATCCTCCTCAGGTAGTTGACCTTGAAAGCTGAAATGAGTCACTGATCCATTGGCTGGATTAAAGAGGTGGTGTTTGGTGGGAGAAACACCACTTTGATGCTGCTGTGAATGTCACCAATGAAAGGGGGGATGTCCTTGAGCAATGTCTATAAACATTAAAATCTTGAAAGATATGCCTTCTTTCAGGCAGTGCTGCTCTATTTCCCTGGCATAGCAATCAAGGGCATCCTGTAAAAGCATTTGTGTCATCTCTTGGACCTGTAATAAACAAGTAAGGTGTTTTTATAAATGCTCTTGAAAGCCATGGGGGGATCACTTTGCCAAATAACAAAAGGCTTTAATTTGTAGCCAGCAACATTGCCTCCTAACAGCATTTTCACTCTGTCTTTAAAAGCCTTAAAGCCTGGCATTGACTTGGCCTCCTTATGGATGAAGGTCCTCTAGGCAGTGGCGTATTTAGGTTTTGTGCTGCCATAGGCACTTAAAATTCTGCTGCCCCCCCCCCACACACACCTAAGTTTTAGGCTGTTTTTTCGGCCATAATATTTTTGGGTCAGGTTATAATGTGTCTCACTGTTAGTCTGCAGAAAAACATAATGTATGCTTACCTGATAAATTTATTTCTCTTGTAGTGTATCCAGTCCACGGATCATCCATTACTTATGGGATATTAACTCCTCCCCAACAGGAAGTGCAAGAGGATTCACCCAGCAGAGCTGCTATATAGCTCCTCCCCTAACTGCCATTACCAGTCATTCGACCGAAAACATGCAGAGAAAGGAAAACCATAGGGTGCAGTGGTGACTGTAGTTTAATGGAAAAATTACCTGCCTTAAAGTGACAGGGCGGGCCGTGGACTGGATACACTACAAGAGAAATAAATTCATCAGGTAAGCATAAATTATGTTTTCTCTTGTTAAGTGTATCCAGTCCACGGATCATCCATTACTTATGGGATACCAATACCAAAGCTAAAGTACACGGATGACAGGAGGGACAGGCAGGCTCTTTATACGGAAGGAACCACTGCCTGAAGAACCTTTCTCCCAAAAACAGCCTCCGAAGAAGCAAAAGTGTCAAATTTGTAAAATTTGGAAAAAGTATGAAGAGAAGACCAAGTTGCAGCCTTGCAAATCTGTTCAACAGAAGCCTCATTCTTAAAGGCCCAAGTGGAAGCCACAGCTCTAGTAGAATGTGCTGTAATTCTTTCAGGAGGCTGCTGTCCAGTATTATGTACCGTATTATGCTACGAAGCCAAAAGGAGAGAGAGGTAGCCGAAGCTTTTTGACCTCTCCTCTGACCAGAATAAACGACAAACAGGGAAGACGTTTGTCGAAAATCCTTAGTTGCCTGTAGATAAAATTTCAGGGCACGGACTACATCTAGATTGTGTAGCAGACGTTCCTTTTTCGAAGAAGGATTAGGACACAAAGATGGAACCACAATCTCTTGATTGATATTCCTGTTAGTGACCACCTTAGGTAGGAACCCAGGTTTAGTACGCAGAACTACCTTGTCTGAATGAAAAATCAGATAAGGAGAATCACAATGTAAGGCAGATAACTCAGAGACTCTTCGAGCCGAGGAAATCGACATTAAAAACAGAACTTTCCAAGATAACAACTTGATATCAATGGAATGAAGGGGTTCAAACGGAACCCCCTGTAAAACATTAAGAACTAAGTTCAAACTCCATGGTGGAGCAACAGTTTTAAACACAGGCTTGATCCTAGCTAAAGCCTGACAAAAAGCTTGAACGTCCGGAACTTCTGACAGACGTTTGTGTAAAAGAATGGACAGAGCTGAAATCTGTCCCTTTAAGGAACTAGCGGATAAACCCTTTTCTAAACCTTCTTGTAGAAAAGACAATATCCTCGGAATCCTAACCTTACTCCATGAGTAACTCTTGGATTCGCACCAATATAAGTATTTGCGCCATATCTTATGGTAAATTTTTCTGGTAACAGGCTTCCTAGCCTGTATTAAGGTATCAATAACTGACTCAGAAAAACCACGTTTTGATAAAATCAAGCGTTCAATTTCCAAGCAGTCAGCTTCAGAGAAATTAGATTTTGATGTTTGAAGGGATCCTGGATCAGAAGGTCCTGTTTCAGAGGTAGCGACCAAGGTGGACAGGATGACATGTCCACTAGATCTGCATACCAAGTCCTGCGTGGCCATGCAGGCGCTATTAGAATCACTGATGCTCTCTCCTGTTTGATTCTGGCAATCAATCGAGGAAGCATCGGGAAGGGTGGAAACACATAAACCATCCCGAAGGTCCAAGGTGCTGTCAAAGCATCTATCAGAACCGCTCCCGGATCCCTGGATCTGGACCCGTAACGAGGAAGCTTGGCGTTCTGTCGAGACGCCATGAGATCTATCTCTGGTTTGCCCCAACGTCGAAGTATTTGGGCAAAGACCTCCGGATGAAGTTCCCACTCCCCCGGATGAAAAGTCTGACGACTTAAGAAATCCGCCTCCCAGTTCTCCACTCCCGGGATGTGGATTGCTGACAGGTGGCAAGAGTGAGACTCTGCCCAGCGAATTATCTTTGATACTTCCATCATTGCTAGGGAGCTTCTTGTCCCTCCCTGATGGTTGATGTAAGCTACAGTCGAGATGTTGTCCGACTGAAACCTGATGAACCCCCGAGTTGTTAACTGGGGCCAAGCCAGAAGGGCATTGAGAACTGCTCTCAATTCCAGAATGTTTATTGGTAGGAGACTCTCCTCCTGATTCCATTGTCCCTGAGCCGTCAGAGAATTCCAGACAGCGCCCCAACCTAGTAGGCTGGCGTCTGTTGTTACAATTGTCCAGTCCGGCCTGCTGAATGGCATCCCCCTGGACAGATGTGGCCGAGAAAGCCACCATAGAAGAGAATTTCTGGTCTCTTGATCCAGATTCAGAGTAGGGGACAAGTCTGAGTAATCCCCATTCCACTGACTTAGCATGCACAATTGCAGCGGTCTGAGATGTAGGCGTGCAAAGGGTACTATGTCCATTGCTGCTACCATTAAGCCGATCACCTCCATGCATTGAGCTACTGACGGGTGTTGAATGGAATGAAGGACACGGCATGCATTTTGAAGCTTTGTTAACCTGTCTTCTGTCAGGTAAATCTTCATTTCTACAGAATCTATAAGAGTCCCCAAGAAGGGAACTCTTGTGAGTGGAAAGAGAGAACTCTTCTTTTCGTTCACCTTCCATCCATGCGACCTTAGAAATGCCAGTACTAACTCTGTATGAGACTTGGCAGTTTGAAAGCTTGAAGCTTGTATCAGAATGTCGTCTAGGTACGGAGCTACCGCAATTCCTCGCGGTCTTAGTACCGCCAGAAGAGCACCCAGAACCTTTGTGAAGATTCTTGGAGCCGTAGCTAATCCGAATGGAAGAGCTACAAACTGGTAATGCCTGTCTAGAAAGGCAAACCTTAGATACCGGTAATGATCTTTGTGAATCGGTATGTGAAGGTAAGCATCCTTTAAATCCACTGTGGTCATGTACTGACCCTTTTGGATCATGGGTAAAATTGTCCGAATAGTTTCCATTTTGAACGATGGAACTCTTAGGAATTTGTTTAGGATCTTTAAATCCAAGATTGGCCTGAAAGTTCCCTCTTTTTTGGGAACCACAAACAGATTTGAGTAAAACCCTTGTCCTTGTTCCGACCTCGGAACCGGATGGATCACTCCCATTAATAAAAGATCTTGTACGCAGCGTAGAAACGCCTCTTTCTTTATTTGGTTTGTTGACAACCTTGACAGATGAAATCTCCCTCTTGGGGGAGAGAATTTGAAGTCTAGAAGGTATCCCTGAGATATGATCTCTAACGCCCAGGGATCCTGGACATCTCTTGCCCAAGCCTGGGCGAAGAGAGAAAGTCTGCCCCCCACTAGATCCATTCCCGGATCGGGGGCCCTCAATTCATGCTGTCTTAGGGGCAGCAGCAGGTTTCCTGGCCTGCTTGCCCTTGTTCCAGGACTGGTTAGGTCTCCAGCCTTGTCTGTAGCGAGCAACAGCTCCTTCCTGTTTTGGTGCAGAGGAAGTTGATGCTGCTCCTGCTTTGAAATTACGAAAGGAACGAAAATTAGACTGTCTAGCCTTAGGTTTGGCTCTGTCTTGAGGCAGGGCATGGCCTTTACCTCCTGTAATGTCAGCGATAATTTCTTTCAACCCGGGCCCGAATAAGGTCTGCCCTTTGAAAGGTATATTAAGCAATTTAGATTTAGAAGTAACGTCAGCTGACCAGGATTTTAGCCACAGTGCTCTGCGTGCCTGAATGGCGAATCCGGAATTCTTAGCCGTAAGTTTAGTTAAATGTACTACGGCATCTGAAATAAATGAGTTAGCTAACTTAAGGGCTTTAAGCTTGTGTGTAATCTCATCTAATGGAGCTGATTCAAGTGTCTCTTCCAGACACTCAAACCAAAATGCTGCTGCAGCCGTGACAGGCGCAATGCATGCAAGAGGTTGCAATATAAAACCTTGTTGAACAAACATTTTCTTAAGGTAACCCTCTAACTTTTTATCCATTGGATCTGAAAAGGCACAGCTATCCTCCACCGGGATAGTGGTACGCTTAGCTAAAGTAGAAACTGCTCCCTCCACCTTAGGGACCGTTTGCCATAAGTCCCGTGTGGTTGCGTCTATTGGAAACATCTTTCTAAATATCGGAGGGGGTGAGAACGGCACACCGGGTCTATCCCACTCCTTAGTAACAATTTCAGTAAGTCTCTTAGGTATAGGAAAAACGTCAGTACTCGCCGGTACCGCAAAATATTTATCCAACCTACACATTTTCTCTGGTATTGCAACTGTGTTACAATCATTCAGAGCCGCTAACACCTCCCCTAGTAATACACAGAGGTTTTCCAGCTTAAATTTAAAATTTGAAATATCTGAATCCAGTTTGTTTGGATCAGAACCGTCACCCGCAGAATGAAGCTCTCCGTCCTCATGTTCTGCAAATTGTGACGCAGTGTCTGACATGGCCCTAATATTATCAGCGCACTCTGTTCTCACCCCAGAGTGATCACGCTTACCTCTTAGTTCTGGTAATTTAGCCAAAACTTCAGTCATAACAGTAGCCATATCCTGTAATGTGATTTGTAAAGGCCGCCCAGATGTACTCGGCGCTACAATATCACGCACCTCCCGAGCGGGAGATGCAGGTACTGACACGTGAGGCGAGTTAGTCGGCATAACTCTCCCCTCGTTGTTTGGTGAAATATGTTCAATTTGTACAGATTGACTTTTATTTAAAGTAGCATCAATACAGTTAGTACATAAATTTCTATTGGGCTCCACTTTGGCTTTAGCACATATAGCACAGATATCTTCCTCTGAATCAGACATGTTTAACACACTAGCAAATAAACTAGCAACTTGGAAATACTTTTCAAGTAATTTACTATAATATGAAAACGTACTGTGCCTATAAGAAGCACAGAAAAAGTTATGACAGTTGAAAATTAATAAACTGAAAAGTTATAGCATCAAATCTTTGTAAAAAAACACAATTTTAGCAAAGGATTGCTCCCATTAGCAAAGGATAACTAACCCTGATAGCAGAAAAAAAAAATAAAAAATACAGAAATAAACTTTTTTTTTTTTTTTTATCACAGTCAACTACAATCTCACAGCTCTGCTGTGAGTGATTACCTCCCTCAAAACAAGTTTTGAAGACCCCTGAGTTCTGTAGAGATGAACCGGATCATGCAGGGAAGACAATAAACTTCTGTCCTCCCCCTCACACATAACAGTGAGAGAGATCAGTAAACTGTCATAAATTAAATAAAACGACTGCCAAGTGGAAAAAAATAGTGCCCAAAACATTTTTTCACCCAGTACCTCAGAAAATTAAACGATTTTACATGCCAGCAAAAAACGTTTAACATTAATAAATTGAGTGTTATTAAAAAGCCTGTTGCTAGTCCCTGCAAATTAGGCTAAAGTTTTATGCATACAGTATAATTCCAGTGAAGTGCCATTCCCCAGAATACTGAAGTGTAAAATATACATACATGACAGCCTGATACCAGTTGCTGCTACTGCATTTAAGGCTGAGTTTACATTATATCGGTATGGCAGAATTTTCTCATCAATTCCATTGTCAGAAAATAATAAGCTGCTACATACCTCTTTGCAGATTAATCTGCCCGCTGTCCCCTGATCTGAAGTTTACCTCTCCTCAGATGGCCGAGAAACAGCAATATGATCTTAACTACTCCGGCTAAAATCATAGAAAAACTCAGGTAGATTCTTCTTCAAATTCTACCAGAGAAGGAATAACACACTCCGGTGCTATTATAAAATAACAAACTTTTGATTGAAGGTATGAAACTAAGTATAATCACCACAGTCCTCTCACACATCCTATCTATTCGTTGGGTGCAAGAGAATGACTGGTAATGGCAGTTAGGGGAGGAGCTATATAGCAGCTCTGCTGGGTGAATCCTCTTGCACTTCCTGTTGGGGAGGAGTTAATATCCCATAAGTAATGGATGATCCGTGGACTGGATACACTTAACAAGAGAAAAAGCATATTGCTTTTATGAGGTAAAAACACTGAAAAAATGCCATGGTTGATAGTTTACAGTGCCATTGGTACTAGGGTAATTTCTGTTTCTCAAGATTCTATTACTGTCAGGATTGTGGTTAGGAAGACAGCTTGCCTTAGAGTCCTCCACTGTAGAGATGGGAAGTTCGGATCAGTCTCCCTCCCAATGTTGTACTAAATCAGTCTCCCCGTGGAGAACTGTCTCCCCTGCCGCTAGGGCTCGGCTATTTCCGGCGTAGCCGCATCCATCCTTGCAAAACCGCCAATCCCTCTTTACAGAACCGCCCAACTGCGTTCCACCAAATTCAGTATCCCCCATTAGAGTCTGTATCCCTGTCTCTCCTGTGTCTCCCTGCACTTGCTTTTTTGCTCCAAACCCCTCCCCTTTCTCACAATCTAAATCCTTACGCTTTCAGTTCCGGTCTTGTACCACGACTATATCTGCCCACTTGTCATCATTATTATCTACTATGTGTTTACTGCCTCTGCAATTCTGCACATCTCCTCGCTTTCATGGAGACCTCTGACCCCTGATAATATATGTGTTCCACCTCCACATCATCCACACATTTCAAGTCCCACTTATAGTGCCTAATTTTCCCTTTGCAATACATCTATACACTGACCTCACTATTATAATGGTCTCTGTGTTCATTGTGTGGGAAGTTTGGATCAGTCTCCCTCCTGGTGTTGTACTAAATCAGTCTCCCCATGGAGAACTGTCTCCCCTGCGGCTGGCTACTTCTGGCGTAGCCGCATCCCTTCTTGCAGAGTCGCCCAAGGATCTGCAAAGTTAAGCTAATGCAAGGAATAATGCGACTACGGAAATAGCTGAGCGTCAGGGGAGACAGTTCTCCACGGGGAGACTGATTACAACACCACCCTGTCAAAATCAATTTTTTATTTTGTAGCAGCAGACACATAGTCAGTGAAGCGGAGGGCAAGTGCCGCCCCCAAAATTTGATGCCCTAGGCACGGGCCTTGTTAGCCTATGCCTTAATACGCCCCTGCCTCTCAGGCATTAGTTTCCAGAATAATGTGGTTTCATCCACTTTAAAAATGTAAAAATGTGCTGGGGCAAATAATCTCCCTCTAAAATTAGCCTATCAAGGGTTTTATCAAACTCTTCTGCTGCCTTGCTATCAGCACTTGCAGACTCACCACTCACAGTAAAAAACATTGTTTGAAGCGCTTGAACCACCCAGAACTAGCATTAAACTAAACATTGCAGTCTGGTCCTGCTTTTTCTTTAAGCATTTGGAATAAACTTAGCACTTTAGCAGCTATGGTCAGTGTGCTTAGAGGGATTCGCTTCTTTGATCCTCAATCCATGTCATTAGAAATTTTTCCATATCAGATATGGGTCCCTCTCTCATTTTTTTAAGCATTGTAGCTTTCAGTTGAACTGATTCTTTAACAGATTTGATCATTTTATTCTTATTCTTAAAGATCGTTGTCAATGTGGAGTGTGACATGCTAAAATCATGAGCTTTAGCATTCGCTTGTTTTCCACCTTGATATTGTTTAATTACCTTTTGTTTTACTTCCATCTATACTTTTTCTTTGCCTTTTGCTGCTGCTATCAGAAGACATTTTTATTCATTTAGGACCCATTCTACTATACTTTGCTGCGCATTAAAAGCATTACCGGTACTACGTCCTCTACGTCCTGTTGTGCGATCAAGATTTCTGAACTCTATCTGTTCTCTTTTCTATTGTTCCCCTCACTCCCACCATCTCCAATTTTTCCTGGCTACAGCCTCACTATGCCACAAGCAAATCCACAAGTCTTTTCCTCTTCTCCTGATTCATTCCTTGTGCTTCCTACGGACCTCTGCTAACCTTAACAGCTCTGTCTCCTAGCCTGACCCTTGTGCTCTGGTGCCTGATTGGACTATTTACCTGGCTTGAGCCTTGACCTGTTTATTGGACTGCCCTTTGCCTTACCCCTATTACTTGACATTTGGCTGGACCAATCTATGGCCTCTGGCTGCCCTCATGGCTATATCTGCGGCTTTGCTCTTGGTTCATCTGCTGGTCCAGACTTGCTTCTGGCTTTGATTTTGGCTCTGCATTTGACTTAGTCTCTGGATCTTCCTTGGCAAATAAACCCCTGTACCTACTTACTCTCTAGTGGACCTGTCTCACATAAGGTTCCCTGGAAGAGTTGCATGCAAGGTCATGCTATTTCCTGCTAGTGGATTCCAAATTTAATATATGTGGGCTTGAAATAACTTTTAACCCCTGACCAGTACACTATAGCGCGATTTTCCACACACAACACATAGAAAGTCTGTCACTCTCTTATGAGCACACCAATAGATTAAAAGCAAAATAGAACAATATAGTTCAATCCAAATGCTTTAACTATAGAATAGTTTAAGCATTTAACCAATGTTGTTAATAGGCCCAGGACCGCATCAAAGTCTCTTCCACCCTGGGTCCCTAACTTGCAACCAAACAATGCATGCCTTCAACAAAAACACGAGTGACACAGGTACTTTGTAATTTCCCTAGAGACATACAAAATACAGAAATGGATTCAACTCTTAAACTGGACTGGGTACACATCCCATGCCTCTGTAAAATTCATAGCCCTGGGTACTCACCAGCACTCACAGGCAACTGCACAGCCCTCAGTGACTCAGGCAGTTGACCACAAAAGAGCCTGGTTGCAAAACCCATAGGGAAAAGTACAAAAACAAAAAAATATAAACACAACACACGCAAAGTCTCTGCCTCTCTTGCAAGCACACATCTAGATTAAAAGTAAAAAGGATGAGTTAGTTGCAGCATTTGGTGAAATGTTGATAGGCCCAGAACCACGTTAAGGTCTCTTCCTCTCTGGGTCCCTAGCTTGCAGCCACACAGTGTATGCCGGTTTGAGAGTGCAAAATATTTAAAAATAAAATTATTTAATGCCATTTCAAGGCTTTATCAAGTGCCTTGATTTGTCGAATTGGAAAAGTCAAAACTGGCTATGAAAAGGTGTTGAAACGTGTTTCGAAAATGGATTGTGATCAGAGAACTTTTCCGCCCCTTAGTAAAATTAGGGCTATTAACGAGTATCAAAAAACATGTTTGCGAGAGCATGACAGAGCTGAAAACACGATATTGTGATCATGTTGAATCGAAAAGTGGCCCTTTTGGCCAGAAAAATAGCTAAACAGGCCACAGTTGACTCCCATAATAAATGTATTCAATTACACATTTTTGAGATGCTGTGCTTGATGGATATATATTAATGCATACTAATCACTCTGTTTTGATATTTACTAAATGTTAATTGCATTAAATGACCAATCACGGCCCTCAGAGTAAATTGCCCCAGTTTTGCTTCCTTTCTTGCCTGCTGTAGCAGACTTCCATGGTACTGAAATAATGTTAAAAGACCCAAGAGGTAAATGGAATGGGTTAGATTTCAATCAGTTCAAGTGCAGGTGCATATGAAAGAGGTTTGTGTTTGATCAAATCCTGTTGGCATAACTATGACTGTTAAATAAATAAATAAAAATAGAGAAGACATTTTTTTAATGCTAAAGTCTGTCAATTGAAGCCTGGTGTGTTTAGTTTTGACTCGGCAAACAAGAAATCACATTTGAAAATCAATTTACATTGTATTGTGTTTAAGTACACCAAAAATTGTGGCAATTGTGCTCCTTTACTGATTTAGATTGTGATGTCAAATCTTGTTTTTGCTTTTTGTGTGAGAACTATTGTTGTGTTTTATTTAGGTTTAAGGATTGGTTACAAAATACAAAAAGCAGTTGTGACACTGTCATTTCAAAGCAATGATCACATTTAAAAAAAATGATTGTTTGTAAGTTCATATCAGCAGTCTATGTTATCACAACTTGCCAAGTGCATTATTCATATTCATTCTGGTTCTCCTATTTTGCTTTTATGTAAGATTACACATCTATGCTCATAATGAGCCCAACAGGGCTCCTTCCTGTTATGAGGTCTGAAATTATAATCAGAGGGAAACCAGACTGAATCTCTCTTATTTTCAAATAGATAAGATTTCTGTAGGATATTAATCACAGGAGTAAATAGGTCCATTGGGAACACCCTCTTATAGTAAAATGTCAACATTTATTGAGTTTTGGGCGACTGCCCAAACAGAGTTATGTATAATGAGTCTGGTGCATGATAAGAGCAATATTGAGAGGTTATTGTTATGAAATTATGGAACATAACAAAACAATTTGTAGAAAATTTCAGTCTGCATATTATTAGCTCCACAGTTACAGCTATAAATGGGTGCATTTACTGCATAATTTTATACAGCATTTGTTCGCAGAACAAATATTTTTTATGATCACCAAATAAATTATGCAAAACAAAAAATAAATTAATTTAATAAATAATCAAAACTTTTTAATGCATGGCAAAAGATACTTAAAGAGGGATATTGGATTGCATTAAAATGTAAAATGTATACATATTGTGAAAACTTTACTTGTTCATGCAGTTTCCTAGTATGTACAGAAAAGCTTTATGTACCCTTGCATATACGACATGCTGAGTGTTTAGTTTTATGTGAAATGCTGTTTTAGAGAACTACTAAATGGCAAACATAGGTAGATCACCTAGGAATGGCAAACACTGCAAACTCAGAAAAAAATGAAAACTTATTGTGATCTGAAATTGCTAGACGAAAGATTTGTTTGCTTATATGACCCATAAAAGTTTATCAGGGAAGAACTATAATTTTTTTATGCCAGTAAAACATCTTTCTTTAAAATACGTGATTTAGAAATATAAAAATCATAATATTTTGATGCTTTAAAAGCTATTTTGTATGCATGATTTAAGATTATTTTCATAGAGAGTTCATAATTAATACATTTCGTCTATATCTTAGATGGACTAACTATCTACATCAGTATATAATATCATTATGAAATTAAAAAATGCTGCTGAGTTTATCAGGAGCTGTGATAGCTGTGATAGCTGAAAGGGACAGTCTACTCCAGAATTTTTATTGTTTAAAAAGATAGATAATCTCTTTATTACCCATTCCCCAGTTTTGCACAGACAACAAGGTTATATTAATATACTTTTTACCTCTGTGATTACCTTGTGTCTAAGCCTCTGCAGACTGTCCCCTTATTTCATAATTTTTTTTTGACAGACAGCATTTTAGCCAATCAGGGCTGACTCATACACAACTCCATAGGAGCGAGCACAATGTTATCTATATGGCACACATGAACTAGTACTGTCAAGAGCTTAGAAATTAGCACAAGAGCCAACCTAGATTTGGCTTTCAACAAAGAATAGCAAAAGAACAAAGCATATTTAATGCTAAAAATAAAATGGAAAGTTGTTTAAAATTGCATGCCCTAGCTGAATCACAAACGTTTAATTTTGACTCTATAAGCAATAAAACTCTAACCCCTATGCCAAATACCTCTTGATGAACTTTTATTTAAGGCAGTTGGTTAAATGGACATTGTGCACTAGATTTTTCTTTGCATAAAATGTTTCGTAGATGATCCATTTATATAGCCCATCTGGGGGTATTTTTGTAAAAATGTAGTTTTGCTTATTTTTAAATAAAATTGTGCTGATTTTCAGACTCCTAACCAAGCAACAACGTTTTAGACTTCAGACTGCTTCTGTTTGTATAATGAGTCTTTTCATATGCAGGGGAGGGGGGGGGGGGGTCTGCTCTCAGCCCATTTCTATGGACTTTTAATATATATGTATATGCTTATATACAGTACATATATGTATATACACATATTAACACATAAATATATATGTATGTAAGAATATACATATATATTTACAGGGAACACATAGTTCCCATAGACTGCTTTTCAGTGCTTTTTTTTTTTTTCTAACACCCACATTCCCTAACTTTAAGCCCTAAAAATTGCTTTGCGCAGTTATTTTTTTAAAAATAAATAAAAATGCTACTCTTTTTTATTTTGTAAAACTACACTACACTGTATTTTGGGGGCATTTGGGGCACTTTTGGAAAATTAGCCAGATAACTGTTCTCTGGTTAATTTTCTGAGCGCTAATGGCTGGTTATTTATCGCGCACCCGTAAACAGGCGAATTTGCGGCAGACGATAAATTAGAGCTCCAATTGTAATCTAGCCCATATTGTGATACAGCAATCACACGGGGTACCTGCTTTCAGGCAAAACAACACTGTCCTCTAGGAGGGTATAAACAGTTGTAGACTTGAAATTGCAGAAAATAGCAATTTTTATTCAAAAAATAAACATATGCGACACTTGGCTTTAAATCACATTCACAGGTGATTTAAAGAAAACTACAAACAAAAGCCTAGCACTTTTAGAGAGCCAACTAAACATGTAGCAATCCTAACTGACCAGTAGAAAAACCTAACAAACAATATAACAGTTTTAACCAACATTTCTGATTAACTGTTTTTTTCAGATAAGTTTTAACTGCTCCCTGCTGTCCTGCCCTCAGCAGGTGAAACAAATATTTTTTGACTAAGAATCAGCAGCCTGAGAATTTAGCTGCTACTAATTAATTAATTAGGGAGAGGTGAGTGGATAGAGACTATGGGGTAGATTTAACAAGCAGCGGATGTTGCAATCTACCCCCATAGTTTCCAGATTGCTGGAAACAGGAGTTAAGAAGCAGTGGCGGACAGCAATCAGCCAGATCGGATATGATTGTTTGACACCCCCTGTTAGCGGCCGATTGAAATGCTCACTAGAAATGCTTGTGCAATGATAAATGCCAACAGCGTATTCTACAGCGGATCATGTCCTCCAGCACAATGATAATTCGGCCCCTATGAGGAGCCTGGGTCCTAAATACCTTCAATTTTCTA
This sequence comes from Bombina bombina, assembly GCF_027579735.1. Taxonomy (NCBI): domain Eukaryota; kingdom Metazoa; phylum Chordata; class Amphibia; order Anura; family Bombinatoridae; genus Bombina; species Bombina bombina. The sequence continues at coordinate 1,258,167,144 of NC_069499.1, forward strand.
CCCTTCCAGATACACTGTGACATATCCTCCCCCAACTCAGTCCTTTGGGAATGAGCGGCCTTTATCAAAAAGCAGTGCACATGGGAGAGACCATTGACATTATCCTGAGCTTTACCAGCCCTATGCTCCAAAGTAAAATGAAATGACTAACGGCTGAAAAACCATCTAGTCACCCTGGCATTTTTCTCTTTTTTCTGCCACATCCAAGGTAAAGATGCATGATCGGTTTATACGTTTAAATTTCCTTCCTAACAGATAATATTTTAGGTTAACTTATCTTATCTTGGAAGTTGAGATATTTAATTATAACTGTTCTAGGTTTAGAGTACCTGCTAGTATTATCATTTATGGATCCTATTCTATGTGCTCTTTCTACTAGCAAGGGAGTTTCATTTAATATCCCCAGACACTGAGGTAACGCAACTGCCGCAAAGGCTAATAGACCGCTATATTCCTTACTATTGGGCAAGCCAACTACTTTTATATTATTACGTCTGGACCTGTCTTCAAGGTCTTCAATCCTAGCTTGTAGTACCAACAGTTTCCCTTCATGTGTGCTGACATTTATATCATTATTGTTAGCTTGATCTTCCAAATTAGAAAATCTGAACTCTGTTTCATCTAGCCTATTTGCAAATTGTTTAATTTCCATAGTAAGGTAGAAAGCTCAACTTTAATTCCTTCAAACTGAGGTGTGAAAAGATCAGATATTTGTTTTAATAATAGCTTGTTCTCTACAGAGATTGTACAGGATTCTTCCTGACTAGATAAACTAGTGTCAGCAGCATTTTTAAGCATTTTTTTTCCTTTAGATTTGGGTGGCATGGCTGGAGATTTATTGGTGGTGGAAGCTTCAGGATGACACAGCACAAAGTTTGTGAATATAGTTGGTGGAAAATACCTGACGATGTCAGACAAACTGAAAACAGTTTCACGAAACGCGTAAGGACACGCCCACTTGTGATGTCACTTCCGGTCCGGTGAGACCGTAACTATCCAGAAGCGCATCACAGCAAATGTGAATCCAGTGCCATCCGACCTAGTGGAAAACCTGAGCAGGACTAAAACCACCCAATCTTTTCAAGAACTTTATCAGGTATTTTCCACCAACTATATTCAAAAACTTTGTGCAAAACGGAACTTCTCATTGAAATTAATGGCACACGCTGTCTGTAGACTGAGACTCGGTAATAGAACAGCACTCAAGAACTAGTATTTGAACTCAGGAGTCACTTCTCTACACTACTAACAGTCGGTAATGGCTCTATCAGACTGAGACACTGACTGTCTCTGATGTGCAGATCTGTGGGGGTCTGAGCAGGGATAAAGTTGCAGGTGCACATCACTATTTTGAGGAGGATGCTGCCTGTCAGCCTGTCTGGACCGCTGAAGCCGCCAGCAACGCCATTCACACACACTGATTCCGACAGAGACAGAGTCATGTACATGTGCGGGAAAAAGGAAACTACTTCCCGCGTTAACTGCATGTCAGTGTCTGCCTCTGACTTCCTCCGTCGCATCCCAATTGAATTTACTCAGTTAGCTCTTGCTCAGTCTCTACCACTAGTGACAGTCAGACCAGCCAGCAAAAAAAAAGTATTTCAGTCAGGTTAAGAGTACCACTAACTGGCACTGCCTCTAACTTTACCAGTGCTCTTGCTGGCGCAACACTACTTTTAACAAAACAATTTTTTTTTGTAAAAGTGGCACAGTGCTCTCAAATGCTCCTAATTGCACCCCGGGACACTGCCCGGTCTGCCCGCCCCTAGAAACGGCCCTGCTAACACTAACAGCCGACGATCCACTTACAGTTATCGAAGCCCGGACATCCATCTTCATCCAGCCGGCGAAGTCCTCATTAAGACGGCAAGAAGTCTTCATCCAGACGGCATCTTCTATCTTCATCCATCCGACGCAGAGCGGATCCATTTTCAAGACATCCGGCGTGGAGCATCCTCTTCTTACGATCGTCACTGGAAAATGAAGTTTCACTTTAAGTGACGTCATCCAAGATGGAGTTCCTTAAATTCCTATTGGCTGAAAGATTTCTATCAGCCAATAGGAATTAAAGGGGGAAAATCCTATTGGATGACATCACTTAAAGGGAAACTTCATTTTCCAGCGACGATCGTAACGCAAAACTCGTAATCTAGCTGTCTGTTAATTGATCAACCTGAGTAACAGGGTAGGCATCAAACTTAGAAATTTCATTCAATTTACGAAAATCATTACTGAATCGAATTTCACTATTTGGCTTGCACACTAGAACAATGGGATTACTCCATTCACTCTGTGATACTTCAATTACCCCTAAGTCTAGCATCTTTCTTACTTCTGCTTTAATTGCATCTGTTCTGTAATGCTTCAAGTTAATCTTTTTTCCTGGCTTAGTAATGATTTCATGTTTAGTAACTGTCAGGGAACCAGGAATCAGACAGAGATGTGAAATGCTAAATTAATCACACCTTTATTTAAAAAATAACAAAAAATAATAAAGAGTCCAAAAGCCAAATGACAAGCCAGGAGTCAAAGCCAGTGCAGGTAGTCAGAAGATCCGGGTCAGGAGCTAAAGCGAGTAGTCAGACGAGCTGGGGTCAGGAACACGAAGAACTGCTCACAGAGAAGTCAGGGACAACGCAAGGAAGGACAAAGGCAAAGAGGACTGAGATAGTTAAATAGGGAATGATGACATAATTATTCTGGGATTGCAACCAGTCTCTCTCTCTGATGATGTTCTCCAGTTTGACCATAAGAGGGAGTCTGGAGTAGTGAGCAGTGTTACACACTCTGCTGCAAGCACGGGGAGAAGACAGGTGAGTCAAATATGGCAGACAAAATTAAAAGCAGCAAATAACTTATTAAAATCAGGGAAAAACCCTGACAGTAACGTGTTTTTCCAGAAACTCGTCAGAAAACATCTCTATTTTTTTTTAAACAATATTCTTAACGTCCTGCTTCTGATGAGGTGCCAGAGTCTCAAGTTCAAGTACTTTGTGAGTAGGTTTGCTTTGCATCATCATTAAAACCTCTCTCTCTACCCAGGGTTTTAGTACATTTATATTGTAAATTTGTTCTGGATTCCTTTTGCCTGGCTGTCTTACTCTATAATTTACCTCATTTGACCTGTTCAATAATTTTATACGGTCCTTGCCAGCTTGAACTGTAGGGATCAGTTCAATAACTCTATCCCCAGATTGGAAGACCCTTAACCTTGAATTCCTATTGTAACTAACTTCCTGAGCCTTTATTATATTTTCCCTTACCACTGGCATTATGGCTTCCATTCGCTCTTGCACTTGTGCAATGTGTTATTTAACACTGCGGTGAGGAGTGTGTTTCTGCTCCCTTGTCTCTTTAGCGATATCTTTAATACCTCTAGAATGTCTACCATATAGTAATTTGAAAAAGGAGAAAAACCTGTGGAAGATTGAGGCACTTCTCTAATATAGAACCTGAGGTATGGCAACTAACAATCCTAATCCTTTCTTTCTTTGTCCATTCTTTTATGCAACGCAGCCTTCAATGTTTTTTTAAACCTCTCAACCAACCCATTAGTTTGGGGGTGATGTACTGACATTCTAAGCTGCTTAATTTTAAGATGTTTACACAATTCTTTCATTATATTTGACATAAAAGGGGCCCCTGATTTGTAAGAATCTCTCTTTGTATGCCCACTCTACTAAACATCATTAACTCTTTTGCAATATTTTAAGAAGAGGTATTTCTTAAAGATACTGCTTCAGGATACCAGTTTGCAATTTAGTATTTCTAAGTTATATTGATGCCCCCTAGCATATTTAGGTAACGGCCCTACAAAATCCATTATAACCCGCTCAAAAGTATGTTACGAAAACCTTTAAATGGAGCTTTTTGCTGACATTCTGGAGGGATTTACAAAATCTCTCTATTGCAGAAAAAATACCTGGCCAATAAAACCTTGCAAGTACTAGCTCCCTGGTTTTCTTAAAGGGACAGTCTAGTCAAAATTAAACTTTCATTATTCAGATAGGACTTACAGATTTAGATGGTCGGTATCCCATATATTGATCAGAGTAGCAGGCAGGTAAGGTATATCCACTCAGAATGTTTTTTTTTCATAAAAAGTGTAATATTTATTAAAAACAGAATAAAAAACAGCAATGCAAAAAAAGTGGATAAGGGGTATTCCAATGACCCCCTAATACTGCAACGCGTTTCTCGGCTTAGATCACCATTTCCTCGGGCATATCTATGCCTGAGGAAATGGCGATTACACTTTTAATGAAAAAAACTTTCTGAGTGGATATACCTTACCTGCCTGCTACTCTGATCAATATATGGGAGACCAACCATCTAAATCTGTATGCTCCTGAAATACAGCCTATTTTGGAGCCCTGCATATGGGGTGAGCTGACACACCTTTCCCCAATCTGCCAGCCTGCTCCTACCAGCACATTAGTGTGCTTAGCCTAAATGTGAGTACCCATTTGGCAATCTACTAAAGCTAATATAATTGTACTCTAAATGATCTGCACATGTAGTGCCTGTCTTTGTGTTTGCTTTATTCCAGCACTACAGCACAAGGGAAATTCCTGTTGTGGGTGAGCTGTTACACCTGTTTAAATCTACAGCCTGTACCTACCAGCACATTAGTGTGCTCTTGGAATACGTGAGTACCCACTTGGCTTTATTGCTTATTGTATCCACATATACTTGATGATACTACACATGAGGCGCCCCTCTGTTCTTCCTTATTCTTCTTAGTTGAAACTAAACCTAGGCAGACTCATATGCTAATTTCTAAGCCCTTGAGGGCTGCCTCTTATCACATGCTTTTTAAATTCCTTTTCAACACAAAGAGATTGAAAGTACATGTGGGCCATATAGATAACACTGCTACTCTGATCAATATATGGGATACCGACCATCTAAATCTGTAAGTCCTATCTGAATAATGAAAGAGATTGAAAGTACATGTGGGCCATATAGATAACACTGTGTTCAGACACAGGGAGTTATATAAGATTTAGCACATTACAATGCTAAATGCAAGACAATAGATAATAAACAGTCACAGTCATGTGATCAGGGGGCAGTCTACAGAGACTTAGATACAAGGTAATCACAGAGGTAAAAAGTATATTAATATAACTGTATTGGTTGTGCAAAACTGGAGAATGGGTAATAAAGAGATTATCTATCTTTTAAAACAATAACAATTCTATTGTAGACTGTCCCTTTAATCCCAAAATGCCCCCCCCAACATATGACTGTGAGCAAGCTTTAGGACAATATTTTTGTTTGGATTGGGAACCAATAACTGCTCCACTTTCATCAACTCCTTTTTCTATAAAGCAAATCATGCTTCATTTTAAAATATGGGAAACACAAAGGTTTATTAGGATCAGTGATAATTCCTTCTATCATCTGTATATTTTCTCTTGCAGCTGTTAAACTTGGGTCTTCCCACTGTGCATTATGAAAATTACCAGGACTGATTTCTAGATCCTGAAACTTTACGTCTCTTATTGGAGCATCATTACTTCTGGGGGTTCAGCCTCATTGCCCAGACATACTAGAGGTAACTCTTTTTCACTGTCTGTCTCCAAATCAATATTAGAAAAAGGGAAAATGTTATCTATTTCTGCTCCCCCTTGTCCTTCCCCTGGGTACATTTCTTGTCTTTCTAGGGATTTTTTAGTATCTGCCTATTACCATATCATAGGGCAAAACAGGTACTGTACCTACACATTTAACCATTCCAATATATGTAATAACTTTTACCTCTGCTGTGGGGTATGAATGAGTGTCACCATGTACATATACAATATCAAGCGATTGCACTGGATCTAATATTTGAGGTTTAAACCAAATACTTTTTACCAAAGTAACCTCACTTCCAGAATTAATGAGTGCTTTCACACTCTTACCTTCAACCCGTACAGTTCTTAAATGGTCGGTAAAAACAGCACTAGTTACCCCAGACAGCTTAGTGCAAGTTAGTACAGTATTCCGTCTGTCCCTGGTTTCCATATTGCATTCCATGGGTTCTTCAATCTGTGGACAGTTAAGTGCAATATGTCCACGTTCCTGACATTGAAAGCATGTTATTTGTCCTTTATTTTGTCCTAGTCTCTGGGTTGAAAATCAGGGTAGCCAGTTCTCACCATGTCCAAAACTCTGTACAGGACTTTGTCCTCCCACTGATCCATCTCTTCCAGTCCTTTCACTTGCCCTGTTATTAGGACACTTTGAATTAGGTTCAAGATCAATACTGTGAAGGTCCTTAGCAGTTAGATATCTTTCAACCAAGCACATCATTCCCTCTGGGTCCTTTGGGTTCCCTGTGGCTGACCCAATGCCGAATTATAGTTGGCAAACTCCGGAAATAGCTAATTATAACAAATATCTCCACAACTTTTGTAGCTGAATTAAACTCCGGCTGTAACCATTTCTGTGCAAGTCTCAACAAGTCATACATCTGCACTCTTCGGACTTTCCCCCCATCATAAGTCCATTTATTGAACCTTTGGGCACAATTTGCTGGTGTGACTCCCAGGTGTGTAAAGATTACATTTTTCAGTCTACTATAATCCTGTGCCTGTTTGTGGGACAAATCCTCATAGGCTTTCTGGGCTTCTCCACTCAGACATGGGACTAGCAGCCCACTGCTCCTGTGGTAATTTTTCTTGAGCTGCAATTCTTTTGTCAGGTAGGCCTCAACATCATCCGTCCCTGTCATCTTATGCATAAAGTAATTTATTTTAATGTGCCATTCTTTGTCCATAGTTTGGGTAACTGCAGATGGCAGCAATACTTGTTGCAGAACATTTGTCAGTGCATCTCTGTCTTTCCTCTGAGCTTCCATTATACTGCTAACTTTTGCAGCAAGTAAATTCACCAACGCCTTTACCAGCTCTCCCATCTTTAATGCAAATATCTGACAGCTTCACAGCAAAGTTTTCTATCAGCAGTTTTTCAGTAAACTTTTATACCCACAGATCATTTAGTGTATGCCCATATTCACCACAATATTGTGATACAGCAATCACATGGGATACCTGTTTTCAGGTAAAACAACACAGTCCTCTAGGGTATTATTAGTCGCAGGCTTGAAATTTCTGAAAATAAATTATAAAAAAAATAAAAAAATTATGCCACACTTGGCTTTAAATCACATTCTACAAACAAAAGCCTAGCTCTTTTAGAGCGCTAACTTAACATGTTTAAACAGTTTTCACCAACCTTTCTGTTTAAATGTTTTCTCAGATAAGTTTTTACTGGTCACTGCTGTCCTCAGCAGGTAAAACAAACATTCTCTGCCTAGGAATCAGCAGCCTGAGAATTTAGCTGCTACTAATTAATGAATTAGGGAGAGGTGAGTGAATAGAGACTATAAGGAATTCTAAGTCCTAAATACCTTTCCTTTACTACCCTTCCAGAGACACTGTCACAATATATATATATATATATATATATATATATATAATAATAATCCAAAGAGAGCCATGATTCAGTGTTTTAAACGGTATATTGCAGACTTTATGTGTGTGTATATATATATATATATATATATATATATATATATATATAAAAACACAAAACACGGAAGGGGACTGCACTCTCAGACTGGACTGGGTATACACATCCCATTACCCTGCAACATGCTCAGCCCTGGGTGGTCAATGGCACTCACAGGTAGACAGGTCTGGGTGCAGGGCCCATGCAGAAAATTGCAAAACCAATTAATACAACACACAGAAAAAGTATAGCACTCACTAACAAGCTCTCAACTAAGATTAAAAACATAAAATGGAAGGGTTAGTTACCTCATCTGGCCAAATGGGACAAGCCCAGGTACCACGTCAAGGTCCCTTCCAAAACCTGAATCCCTAAAGCAACCAAACAATGCAAGCTCTCAATCAAACAAACTGGGAACAAGTGAAGGGTGCACAGGCTAATGTAATCACCCTAGACATATACAAAACACGGAAGGGGACAGCACTCCATATCCCATGACCCTGCAACATGCTCAGCCCTGGGTGCTCAATGCCACTCACAGGAAGCTGTGCTGTCCCCAGAGTCACAGGCAGTTAACCCCAGACAGGTCTGGGTACAAGGCCCATAGGGAAAATTACAAAACAAATTAATACAACACACAGAGAAAGTTCAGCACTCACTAAAAAGCTCTCAGCTAAGATTAAAAGCTAAAAAATGGAAGGGTTGGTTACCGCATCTGGCCAAATGGGACAAGCCCAGGTACCACGTCAAGGTCCCTCCAAAACATGGGTCCCTAAACCAGCCAAACAATTCAAGCTCTCAATCAAACAAACTTAGAACAAAGTGAAGGGTGCACAGGCTTACGTAACTACCCTAGACATATACAAAACATGCAAGGGAACTGTGCTCTCAGACTGGACTGGGTACACATCCCATGACCCTGCAACATGCTCAGCCCTGGGTGCTCAATGGCACGCACAGTAAGCTGTTTTCTCAGATAAGTTTTTACTGGTCACTGCTGTCCTCAGCAGGTAAAACAAACATTCTCTGCATAGGAATCAGCAGCCTGAGAATTTAGCTGCTACTAATTAATGAATTAGGGAGAGGTCAGTGAATAGAGACTATAAGTCCTAAATACCTTTCCTTTACTACCCTTCCAGAGACACTGTCACAATATATATTTATATATATATATATATATATATATTTATATATAACAATCCAATATATGTATATTGCAGACTTTATGTGTGTATATATATATATATATATATATATATATATAAACACAAAACACGGAAGGGGACTGCACTCTCAGACTGGACTGGGTATACACATCGCATGACCCTGCAACATGCTCAGCCCTGGGTGGTCAATGGCACTCACAGGTAGACAGGTCTGGGTGCAGGGCCCATACGGAAAATTACAAAACCAATTAATACAACACACAGAAAAAGTATAGCACTCACTAACAAGCTCTCAGCTAAGATTAAAAACATAAAATGGAAGGGTTAGTTACCTCATCTGGCCAAATGGGACAAGCCTAGGTACCACGTCAAGGTCCCTTCCAAAACCTGGGTCCCTAAACCAACCAAACAATGCAAGCTCTCAATCAAACAAACTGGGAACAAGTGAAGGGTGCACAGGCTAATGTAATCACCCTAGACATATACAAAACACGGAAGGGGACTCAACTCTCTGACTGTACTGGGTACACATCCCATGACCCTGCAACATTCTCAGCCCTGGGTGCTCAATGTCACTCACAGGAAGCTGTGCTGTCCCCAGAGTCACAGGCAATTAACCCCAGACAGGTCTGGGTGCAAGTCCCATAGGGAAAATTACAAAACAAATTAATACAACACACAGAGAAAGTCCAGCACTCACTAACAAGCTCTCAGCTAAGATTAAAAGCAAAAAATGGAAGGGTTAGTTACCGCATCTGGCCAAATGGGACAAGCCCAGGTACCACGTCAAGGTCCCTTGCAAAACCTGGGTCCCTAAACAAGCCAAACAATTCAAGCTCTCAATCAAACAAACTGGGAACAAAGTGAAGGGTGCACAGGCTAATGTAACCACCCTAGACATATACAAAACATGCAAGGGAACTGTGCTCTCAGACTGGACTGGGTACACATCCCATGACCCTGCAACATTCTCAGCCCTGGGTGCTCAATGGCACTCACAGGAAGCTGTGCTGTCCCCAGAGTCACAGGCAATTAACCCCAGACCAGTCTGGGTGCAAGGCCCATAGGGAAAAATACAAAACAAATTCATACAACACACAGAGAAAGTCCAGCACTCACTAACAAGCTCTCAGCTAAGATAAAAAGCAAAAAATGGAAGGGTTAGTAACTGCTTCTGGCAAAATGGGACAAGCCCAGGTGCCATGTCAAGGTCCCTTTTAAATCTGGGTCCCTAAACCAGCTTAACAATTCAAGCTCTCAATCAAACAAATTGGGAACAAGTGAAGGGTGCACAGGCTTATGTAATCACCCTAGACATATACAAAACACGAAAGGGGACTGCACTCTCAGACTGGACTAGGTACACATCCCATGACCCTGCAACATGCTCAGCCCTGGGTGCTCAATGGCACTAACAGGAAGCTGTGCTGTCCCCAGAGTCACAGGCAGATAACCCCAGACAGGTCTGGGTGCAAGGCCCATAGGGAAAATTACAAAAAGATTAATACAACACACAGAAAAAGTCCAGCACTCACTAACAAGCTCTCAGCTAAGATTAAAAGCAAAAAAACGAAAGCTTTAGTTACCGCATCTGGCCAAATGGGACAAGCCCAGGTACCACGTCAAGGTCCCTTCCAAAACATGGGTCCCTAAACCAGCCAAACAATGCAAGCTCTCAATCAAACAAACTGGGAACAAGTGAAGGGTGCACAGGCTAATGTAATCACCCTAGACATATACAAAACACGGAAGGGGACAGCACTCCATATCCCATGACCCTGCAACATGCTCAGCCCTTGGTGCTCGATGCCACTCACAGGAAGCTGTGCTGTCCCCAGAGTCACAGGCAGTTAACCCCAGACAGGTCTGGGTGCAAGGCCCATAGGGAAAATTACAAAACAAATTAATACAACACACAGAGAAAATCCAGTACTCACTAACAAGCTCTCAACTAATATTAAAAGCTAAAAAATGCAAGGGTTAGTTACCGCATCTGGCAAAATGGGACAAGCCCAGGTACCACTTCAAGGTCCCTTCCAAAACCTGGGTCCCTAAACCAGCCAAACAATGCAAGCTCTCAATCAAACTGGGAACAAGTGAAGGGTGCACAGGCTTATATAATCACCCTAGACATATACAAAACACGGAAGCGGACTGCACTCTCAGACTGGACTGGGTACACATCCCATGACCCTGCAACATGCTCAGCCCTGGGTGCTCAATGGCACTCACAGGAAGCTGTGCTGTCCCCAGAGTCACAGGCAATTAACCCCAGACCAGTCTGGGTGCAAGGCCCATAGGGAAAAATACAAAACAAATTCATACAACACACAGAGAAAGTCCAGCACTCACTAACAAGCTCTCAGCTAAGATAAAAAGCAAAAAATGGAAGGGTTAGTAACTGCTTCTGGCAAAATGGGACAAGCCCAGGTGCCATGTCAAGGTCCCTTTTAAATCTGGGTCCCTAAACCAGCTTAACAATTCAAGCTCTCAATCAAACAAATTGGGAACAAGTGAAGGGGGCACAGGCTTATGTAATCACCCTAGACATATACAAAACACGAAAGGGGACTGCACTCTCAGACTGGACTAGGTACACATCCCATGACCCTGCAACATGCTCAGCCCTGGGTGCTCAATGGCACTAACAGGAAGCTGTGCTGTCCCCAGAGTCACAGGCAGATAACCCCAGACAGGTCTGGGTGCAAGGCCCATTGGGAAAATTACAAAAAGATTAATACAACACACAGAAAAAGTCCAGCACTCACTAACAAGCTCTCAGCTAAGATTAAAAGCAAAAAACGAAAGCTTTAGTTACCGCATCTGGCCAAATGGGACAAGCCCAGGTACCACGTCAAGGTCCCTTCCAAAACATGGGTCCCTAAACCAGCCAAACAATGCAAGCTCTCAATCAAACAAACTGGGAACAAGTGAAGGGTGCACAGGCTAATGTAATCACCCTAGACATATACAAAACACGGAAGGGGACAGCACTCCATATCCCATGACCCTGCAACATGCTCAGCCCTGGGTGCTCAATGCCACTCACAGGAAGCTGTGCTGTCCCCAGAGTCACAGGCAGTTAACCCCAGACAGGTCTGGGTGCAAGGCCCATAGGGAAAATTACAAAACAAATTAATACAACACACAGAGAAAATCCAGTACTCACTAACAAGCTCTCAACTAATATTAAAAGCTAAAAAATGCAAGGGTTAGTTACCACATCTGGCAAAATGGGACAAGCCCAGGTACCACTTCAAGGTCCCTTCCAAAATCTGGGTCCCTAAACCAGCCAAACAATGCAAGCTCTCAATCAAACTGGGAACAAGTGAAGGGTGCACAGGCTTATATAATCACCCTAGACATATACAAAACACGGAAGGGGACTACACTCTCAGACTGGACTGGGTACACATCCCATGACCCTGCAACATGCTCAGCCCTGGGTGCTCAATGGCACTCACAGGAAGCTGTGCTGTCCCTAGTCAGGCAGTTAACCCCAGACAGGTCTGGGTGCAAGACCCATAGGGAAAATTACAAAACAAATTAATATAACACACAGAGAAAGTCCACACCAGCACTCACTAACAAGCTCTCAGCTAAGATTAATAGCAAAAAATTTAAGAGTTAGTTACCGCATCTGGCAAAATGGGACAAGCCCAGATACCACGTCAAGGTCCCTTCTAGAACCTGGATCCCTAAACCAGCCAAAAAATGCAAGCTCTTAATCAAACAAAAGTATAATATAAATATACCAATATATCACAGTGTGAATAAAATGTGAAATAAATGTGATAACACAATTGTGTAATAGAAATAATAAATAAATAAAAGAAAGTTAATGAAAAAGGATATGTTCGCTCTCTTTGGAGTTTACAGCCTCTAGCGGTCTTCCATGTGTTCTCAAACGAAAAGAAACAAAATGCACAACATAGTGTAATTCTGTAACCACTTATAGGAAAATTTGATACACTTGTTCACAAGTGATTACTCACATTTGGAGGAGCTTATCCAAGCTCAGGGAAATGCGCACACCTACTTTATACTGGTAGGTAAACAGTATCTCTCACGCAGATATAGTAAAATATGGTCTTTATTAAAAACATATATAAAAGCGTCACAAATGCACAACTGTTCTGATAATACTAATCTCACCAGTGCGTCTCTGCATTTGCCTATACACCTGGAAGAGGAGCCTTTCCTACTGGCAACCAAGGGTGGACGGTTTAGCGGTTAAGTTTCTGCTTCTCTATCCACATCCATCCAGTGTTTGGGACTGCTCTTCAGAGTGATAACTAATATGCGGCTAGATTTGGAGTTTTGGCGGTAACGACCCGAAAAACTAACGCCGGCTTTTTTCTGGCCGCACCATAAAAATAACTCTGGTATTGAGAGTCCACATAACGGCTGCGTTAGGCTCCAAAAAAGGAGCGTAGAGCATTTTTAACGCAGCTTCAACTCTCGATACCAGAGTTGCTTATGGACGCGGCCAGCCTCAAAAACGTGCTCGTGCACGATTCCCCCATAGGAAACAATGGGGCTGTTTGAGCTGAAAAAAAACACCTGCAAAAAAGCTGCATTCAGCTCCTAACACAGCCCCAATGTTTGCTATGCTGTAACCCTTCCTACGTCTGCACTTAACACTCTAACATGTACCCCGAGTCTAAACACCCCTAACCTTACACATATTAACCCCTAATCTGCCGCCCCCGCTATCGCTGACTCCTGCATATTATTATTAACCCCTAATCTTCCGCTCTGTAAACCGCCGCTACTTACATTATCCCTATGTACCCCTAATCTGGTTCCCTAACATCGCCGACCCCTATATTATATTTATTAACCCCTAATCTGCCCCCCACAACGTCGCCTCCACCTGCCTACACTTATTAACCCCTAATCTGCCGAGCGGACCTGAGCGCTACTATAATAAAGTTATTAACCCCTAATCCGCCTCACTAACCCTATAATAAATAGTATTAACCCCTAATCTGCCCTCCCTAACATCGCAGACACCTAACTTCAATTATTAACCCCTAATCTGCCGACCGGAGCTCACCGCTATTCTAATAAATGTATTAACCCCTAAAGCTAAGTCTAACCCTAACACTAACACCCCCCTAAGTTAAATATAATTTTAATCTAACGAAATTAATTATCTCTTATTAAAAAAATTATTCCTATTTAAATCTAAATACTTACCTGTAAAATAAATCCTAATATAGCTACAATATAAATTATAATTATATTATAGCTATTTTAGGATTAATATTTATTTTACAGGTAACTTTGTATTTATTTTAACCAGGTACAATAGCTATTAAATAGTTAAGAACTATTTAATAGCTAAAATAGTTAAAATAATTACAAATTTACCTGTAAAAGAAATCCTAACCTAAGTTACAATTAAAACTAACACTATACTATCAATAAATTAATTAAATAAACTACCTACAATTACCTACAATTAACCTAACACTACACTATCAATAAATAAATTAAATACAATTCCTACAAATAAATACAATGAAATAAACTAACTAAAGTACAAAAAAAAAAAAACTAAGTTACAAAAAATAAAAAAATATTTACAAACATAAGAAAAATATTACAACAATTTTAAACTAATTACACCTACTCTAAGCCCCCTAATAAAATAACAAAGCCCCCCAAAATAACAAAATGCCCTACCCTATTCTAAATAACTAAAGTTCAAAGCTCTTTTACCTTACCAGCCCTGAACAGGGCCCTTTGCGGGGCATGCCCCAAGAAGTTCAGCTCTTTTGCCTTTTAAAAAAAACATACAATACCCAAGCCCCCCAACATTACAACCCACCACCCACATACCCCTAATCTAACCCAAACCCCCCTTAAATAAACCAAACACTAAGCCCCTGAAGATCTTCCTACCTTGTCTTCACCATACCAGGTTCACCGATGCGTCCTGAAGAGCTCCTCCGATGTCCTAATCCAAGCCCAAGCGGGGGGCTGAAGAGGTCCATGATCCGGATGAAGTCTTCATCCAAGCGGGAGCTGAAGAGGTCCATGATCCGGATGAAGTCTTCTATCAACGGCATCTTCAATCTTCTTTCTTCCGGATCCATCTTGCAGACCTCCGACGCGGAACATCCTGCTGGCCCGACGGACTAACGACGAATGACGGTTCCTTTAAGGGACGTCATCCAAGATGGCATCCCTCGAATTCCGATTGGCTGATAGGATTCTATCAGCCAATCGGAATTAAGGTAGGAAAATTCTGATTGGCTGATGAACTTGATTCGGATTGGCTGATTCCATCAGCCAATCAGAATATTCCTACCTTAATTCCGATTGGCTGATAGAATCCTATCAGCCAATCGGAATTCGAGGGACGCCATCTTGGATGACGTCCCTTAAAGGAACCGTCATTCGTCGTTAGTCCGTCGGGCCAGCAGGATGTTCCGCGCCGGAGGTCTGCAAGATGGATCCGGAAGAAAGAAGATTGAAGATGCCGTTGATAGAAGACTCCATCCGGATCATGGACCTCTTCAGCTCCCGCTTGGATGAAGACTTCATCCGGATCATGGACCTCTTCAGCCCCCTGCTTGGGCTTGGATTAGGACATCGGAGGAGCTCTTCAGGACGGATCGGTGAACCTGGTATGGTGAAGACAAGGTAGGAAGATCTTCAGGGGCTTAGTGTTAGGTTTATTTAAGGGGGGTTTGGGTTAGATTAGGGGTATGTGGGTGGTGGGTTGTAATGTTGGGGGGCTTGGGTATTGTATGTTTTTTTTAAAAGGCAAAAGAGCTGAACTTCTTCGGGCATGCCCCGCAAAGGGCCCTGTTCAGGGCTGGTAAGGTAAAAGAGCTTTGAATTTTAGTTATTTACAATAGGGTAGGGCGTTTTGTTATTTTGGGGGGCTTTGTTATTTTATTAGGGGGCTTAGAGTAGGTGTAATTAGTTTAAAGTTGTTGTAATATTTTTCTTATGTTTGTAAATATTTTTTATTTTTTGTAACTTAGTTCTTTTTTATTTTTTGTACTTTAGCAAGTTTATTTAATTGTATTTATTTGTAGGAATTGTATTTAATTAATTTATTGATAGTATAGTGTTAGTTTTAATTGTAATTTAGGTTAGGATTTCTTTTACAGGTAAATTTGTAATTATTTTAACTATTTTAGCTATTAAATAGTTCTTAACTGTTTAATAGCTATTGTACCTGGTTAAAATAAATACAAAGTTACCTGTAAAATAAATATTAATCCTAAAATAGCTATAATATAAATACAATTTATATTGTAGCTATATTAGGATTTATTTTACAGGTAAGTATTTAGATTTAAATAGGAATAATTTATTTAATAAGAGTTAATTTATTTCGTTAGATTGAAATTATATTTAATTTAGGGGGGTGTTAGTGTTAGGGTTAGACTTAGCTTTAGGGGTTAATACATTTATTAGAATAGCGGTGAGCTCCGGTCGGCAGATTAGGGGTTAATAATTGAAGTTAGGTGTCGGCGATGTTAGGGAGGGCAGATTAGGGGTTAATACTATTTATTATAGGGTTAGTGAGGCGGATTAGGGGTTAATAACTTTATTATAGTAGCGCTCAGGTCCGGTCGGCAGATTAGGGGTTAATAAGTGTAGGCATGTGGAGGCGACGTTGAGGGGGGCAGATTAGGGGTTAATAAATATAATACAGGGGTCAGCGGTGTTAGGGGCAGCAGATTAGGGGTACATAAGGATAACGTAGGTGGCGGCGCTTTGCGGTCGGCAGATTAGGGGTTAATAAGTGTAGGTAGGTGGAGGCGACGTTGTGGGGGGCAGGTTAGGGGTTAATAAATATAATACAGGGGTCGACGGTGTTAGGGGCAGCAGATTAGGGGTACATAAGTATAACGTAGGTGGCGGTCGGCAGATTAGGGGTTAAAAAAAATTATTCGAGTGTCGGCGATGTGGGGGGACCTCGGTTTAGGGGTTCATAGGTAGTTTATGGGTGTTAGTGTACTTTAGAGCACAGAAGTTAAGAGCTTTATAAACCGGCGTTAGCCCAGAAAGCTCTTAACTACTGACTTTTTTCCTGCTGCTGGAGTTTTGTCGTTAGATGTCTAACGCTCACTTCAGAAACGACTCTAAATACCGTAGTTAGAAAAATCCCATTGAAAAGATAGGATACGCAATTGACGTAAGGGGATCTGCGGTATGGAAAAGTCGCGGCTGAAAAGTGAGCGTTAGACCCTATTTTGAGTGACTCCAAATACCGGCGGTAGCCTAAAACCAGCGTTAGGAGCCTCTAACGCTGGTTTTCACGGCTAACGCCAAACTCCAAATCTAGGCCATAGTGTTGCTCACTTATCCTCTGTTGATGGTGTCAGTTGTGCATTTATGACGTTTTTATATATGTTTTTAATAAAGACCATGTTTTACTATATCTGCGTGAGAGATACTGTTTACCTACCAGTAAAGTAGGTGTGCGCATTTCCCTGAGCTTGGATAAGCTCCACCAAATGTGAGTAATCACTCGTGAATAAGTGTATCAAGTTTCCTATAAGTGGTTACGGAATTACACTATGTTGTGCATTTTGTTTCTTTTCGTTTGAGAACACATGGAAGACCGCAAGAGGCTGGAAACTCCAAAGAGAGCGAACATATCCTTTTTCTTAATCACACAAACTGGGAACAAGTGAAGGGTGCCTTGAAGTGGTACCTGGGCTTGTCCCATTTAGCCAGATGTGGTAACTAACCCTTCCATTTTTTGCTTTTCATCTTATCTGAATCATGATAATAGTATGTCCTTGCATAGGTGCTATATGCACAGTATAGATGGGACATGTTATTCTCTTTGGTGCGTCTATTCTATTTATTTATTTGGGGTGCATTTAAATATATACATTTTTAAATATATCTATTTTTGGGTGCATATATGTATTTATGCCACATGCCCCTTGACTCTTATATGCCATTTTCTATATGGTTACTGATTGCGCTCATAGTGGTTTAGCACTGTCTGACACATTGCCTCTATACGCCATAAGATGGCTGACTTATGTATAGTTTGGTTCTGTTTTCTCCTCTGTCATCTTGTCCTCATTTCTGTGTTCACAACACACACATCGCTATGGCTACCATGATGCTGTTACCTGATTGGTTCCAGGATACACATGCCCGTGACGTGCACCGGACTGTAGGATGCGGATACTTCCGGGTACACGCCGAGTCTGCTATGCAATGGTTAGCTGCGGCTCTGATGATCGGATCATGTTTTAGCCTTCAGTAAGTGATTGTGTGTTTCAAACATATGCAGCTAATATGCCCTGTCTTCCTATGTGTTTTGATTATAATATAGATGATCACACATATATGAAATGCATACTATATTTGGTCCTTGTGTCCTGTCCATATATTATTCTATGTTATTCACTCCTCTTCTTCCAAATAGTCACTGTTCACAATAGATCACTGATTGATGATAGGTACAGGCAGCTATCAGTATAAAACATATGAACGTTTTGTTTAATCTGTGACTAAGTGGTCACCATAGCGACCGCTTGGCGGTCTTTTTGTCCTATTTGGGGGGTGGGGTTTATTTTGCTATAAGTTTCAGCAAGTTTTTTGTTTGCTGATATGTATATATATATATATATATATATTTATATATATATATATCATATATATATACACTGTATATATACCTTTGAGCCCTTCCCAGTACAACACCTTGTCATGTACCATATTCCTTTAAAGCAATTTTAACACCATATTTTGTTTTTTATTTTAAAATACTTTTTATTGAACATTTTTGTAAGAAACATACAAAGAAAGAAGTACTTTTATCATGACATTCTCATCCCTTCTGGTATATAGGTGTTTGGGGCCAATCAACTGTCTTTGTGCCCAGCTATATACCTTATCACTAAACAGAGTGCGAATCTCTAGCTTGGGCTAAGATTCCTTAGAAAATTTTCCCTTTGATCTTAACCTGTCTTATATAACCAAAAAGGTGGGTCACATAATGGTGGGATGAGTAGTATTCGTTGCAAACATAGTAAAGTCAATTAGTAAAGTACTAGTTGTAAACAAACCAAACAATTCAAACAAACAATTTCTCCTTCCATTCATATATTAAACAGTGTCTCTTTCATAAGAATAGTATAGTACCTGAGGGTTGGAGACACTTCTTCCCGTGGCACACTCCCGTCAACCCCTTATCAGCTCATGTGAGTTTCAGACCCTAGACCTCTGTTCTTGTCTACCTATCCAATATAGCCATACTTTTTGTACTGTTTCCCTATTGTTTAGAATTCCTGCTGCTTCCTCGTACATTGTGTAGGTGAATTGTATTTTATTATATATTTCTGTCCATGTTGGTGCGCCTACTTTCCAGTATCTTGCGATACATATTCTTGTGATTGTGCATAGAATTCTAATGAAGGTGTTCAAGTGTCTGTGATACGTCTCTATGCGTTCATGTAGTAGTGCTTGTTGTATGGTGAGGGTCATCTCCTCATCTATCAACTGGCCTATAAACGAAGATAATTTATTCCATATTTCTTGCACAGATATGCAATCCCACCACATGTGTCTGTATGTGCCTTTTTGTCCGCATCCTCTGTAACACAAGTTACTCCCCTGGGGCTTGAAGTGTGCCGACCTAACTGGGGTCAAATACCACCTGAAGGCTGTTTTTAGTGTGTTCTCTTTTAAGTCAACGCTTAGTAACCCCTTATCTCCTGATTGAAAAATTAACTCCCACTCCTGTTTATGTTTTACTATATCCAGCTCCTTCTCACATGCTAGCATCACTTGTGTCTTTGGTTCAGAAGGGGGGGACTGGATAGATATATATAGCTTGGATATTGAGCGTTTGAGTCTATGTGGGCAGACACTAGAGATTTCTAACGGGGTGGTTACCTTGCTAGGTGCATTTTTGAGGAATTCTCGGAGAGAAGATTGCAGTTGTAAATAAATGAACCATTGTAGCTTAAGGGGGGTGATCTTCTCTTGTAGCTGAGAGAAAGGTATCAGTGTGTTCTTTTCTATAATGTCAGCTACCCTGTAGAGACCTTTGTTTTCCCATTTTTCTAGATGTTTATGTGTATCTCCCTGCAATAGGTATCTAATTGGCATTAGCAATGATTTTTTAGGGAAGATGTCCTCTATTTTCCTAGTTGTTGACCAAACCTTAATGGTAAGGTTTCTTGTGTGTGAGTCTGAATGATAGCTATCAATCTTATTCTGTTGTGTGGCCCACAGAATGGAGTCCGGGTATGGTCTCCCCTCTAGTTCCGCTTCTAGTTTAATCCAAACAGCTTCTCCCTCTCTTTTCAGTATCATTGCATCTTGTGCTAATCTCGCTGCTCTATAGTAGTCCATTAGATTAGGTCCCCCGACCCCTCCTAGTGATCTATGTCTATGTATTAGGTGTCTAGAAATTCTTGCCATTTTAGTACCTCTTATGAAAGCTGAGAGATCTGTCTGTAGTCTTTCGATGTCTGCCTTGACAATCTTAATTGGTAGCGCTCTGAATAGGTATAGTACTCGGGGTAATATGGTCATTTTGACGGCAGCCAGTCTACCCATCCAAGAGAAGTTATATTTACGCCATTTTGCTATATCTTGTCTGATTTTTTGAAATAGAGGTAGGTAGTTGTGTTTATATAAGTGTTGTGTTTGTTGTGAAAGATAAATCCCTAAGTACTTAAGTGTGTGCTTAACCCAACGAAAATCAAAGTTTAGCTCCAGTAGCTTCCTAGTTTGGTGAGGGATAGCGATAGGGAGGACCTCACACTTGTCCGAATTAATTTTGTAACCTGAGATAGTCGAAAAGGATGTTAATACTGCATATAGGTTGGGTAAGGAGATGAGGGGTTTTGTGATGGTCAGTAGGATGTCGTCCGCGAATAGGGTCAATTTGTATTCTGATTGTGCTATCTTAACTCCTTCTATATCTGGATGTGCTCTAATACTTGCTGCCAAAGGTTCAATACAGAGCGCGAAAAGCAGGGGAGACAGGGGGCACCCCTGTCTCGTGCCATTAAGTATGGGGAATATAGCAGATCTGTATCCTCCCGCAGTCACCTGGGCTTGGGGTTATGAGTAGATAGCTTGGATAGCTGTCATAAATGTGCCCTCAAAGCCCATTTTCAATAAAACCTTGGTCATATATTGCCAGTCAATCCTGTCGAACGCCTTCTCCGCATCCAGCGATAATAGCAGAGAAGGCGTCCTTTGTCTTTCTAGATGGTGAATAATATTAGTAATTCTACGTAGGTTATCTGGGGCTTCCCTATCTTTCACGAATCCCACCTGGTCTGGGTGGACCAAATTGGGGAGAATCTCCTTAAGGCGATTCGCTAGTATCTTAGTAAATAGTTTCAGATCCTGATTTATCAACGAGATTGGGCGGTAGTTCTTACATCTTTTGTGATCTCTATCGGGTTTGGGGATCACCACTATTTTGGCTAGGAGCAGCTCACTCGGGATAGAATTCCCTTCTAAAATATAGTTACAGACTTTGGTTAGGTGTGGTATTAGGGTGCCGCAAAACAATTTATAATATTCTCCCGTGAAACCATCGGGGCCTGCTGCTTTACCAGGCTTAAGGTCTTTTACTGCTTTCACTACTTCTAATGCAGTTATTGGGGCATTTAGGGTATCCTTTTGCTCTTTAGTAAGGACTTTTAATGGGCAGTTTGCTAAGAATGTGTCAGTATGTTTATCTGTCCCCGTGTTATGTAAGACTTTTTTCCCATCATACAATTTGCTATAGAAGGTGGCGAATGTATCAACTATTTCTTGTGGGTTCGAAGTCAATGTTCCCTGATCCGTTTCTATCGTAGGAATGAATGTAGCTTTGCCTCTTTCCCTGATCTTGTGTGCCATAAATTTATCTGGTTTGTTGGCATAGATGAAATAATGTGCCTTCAATTTTTGAATTGCTCTTGCAGCTTGGGAATTTAAAATTTTTGCTAGCATGGTTTTCTTGGTTTGGAGGGTCTGCAATATTGTCTTCTTCCCTGTTAATTTATGTTGTCTTTCCAAAGTTTCTATCTCCTTTTGTAATTGTTCTAATAGATGCCTATTTTGGTGATTTATTCTGGCTTTCTCTTGTATCAGTAGTCCCCTGATCACTGCCTTGTGTGCTGCCCATGTGTTTATAGGGTTGTTTGTGGTGTCTATATTTAATTCCCAGTACTCCACCAGCGACTGCAGAACCTTGTCAAATCTCTGCGGGTGTTTCATAAGAGTCGGATCAAAAGTCCATGATCTTTTTCTATTGCTATCTATCATCCCACTTAACTTTAATAATAGAATAGAGTGGTCTGACCAAACACATGAGTGAATAGTTGAGTTCTGCAGCAACGGGTGGAGCGCCTGACTAACAAAGATGTAATCCAATCTTGTATAGGTGTTATGAGCCGTGGAGAAAAAAGTGGTGTCATTTGTTGCTCCGTATAGTGTGTGCCAAGAGTCCATCAGGGAGTGTGGTGTAAGAGAATCCTGTATTGATTTAACTAATCTATTGTGTCTGTGTTGTTTGTTGGATAAGGGAGTGTGTTTAGTTCCCACTAGTGGGGCCATAGAGATATTAAAATCCCCTGCTAGTATAATTTTAGTTTGGGACCATTGGGTTAAGAGATTGGAAACGTGTCTAAAGAAATCATGTTGGTTTTCGTTGGGAGCGTAAATGTTACATAATGTAACCTCAGTATCTAGCATCTTTCCTCTGACTATTAGGTATCGGCCCTCCGGGTCTGCCAAGATGCTTACAAGGGTAAAGTTAACAGATGAGTGTATAAGGATTGAAACTCCTGTTTTTTTAGCAGCTGCAGTGGCGTGAAAGTGGGTGCAGAAATGTTTTGACCAGTATTTTGGGATATTGGTTTTGAGGAAGTGTGTTTCCTGAAGAAACAAGATATTGGCCTTTAGAGATGTATATTGGGATATGGCTACCTTCCTTTTGGTATCAGTGTTAAGCCCTCTAACATTATGTGAAACTATATGTATATTAGAAGACATTATGAGGTCCCCCGTCCCCTATCTGCGCCCTGAGAGTGTCATGCGTGTCCACAATTACCTTCAGATATAAAGTCTTACTTGCAGTGATGTTTTGTTTCGGAGCTTGGGGTCCACAGGAGTGCGCCACGGAGGTGTCACTAGAAGGAGAAAAAACAACAAGGGTGAGAAACAAGTCCCATTATTGGGAGCAATAACTAAAACTTTATCCCTAACTTTGGGATAGAACATTTGAAATAAATAGCTGGTTAACTGTTGTGAGTTCCCTGTTTATTCCTCAGTTAGAGGGAAGGGCTGGGAGGGCCCATCTAGACATATCAGTTTTATCTTATTAATTAAAGAAAAGAGAGGGAAGTTATTACAAAACAATAGTTCTTGAACAATAACATTAACATAACACTAGTGGCTCAAGGGTCCTACAGCTGTGCACATCTTTTCTTTTAACTTTTTTTTCTTTTTAAGAAAAAATGTCAAACATAAATGATACATAGCCTGTATTTTTGTCAGCTACTTCTGTCACTTAGGCATCCTGTTGCAGGAGATGCCCAAAAAGAGTTTTGCTGTCCCACTTTTAAGTGTTATGCTTCAAAGTTCTTTGTCTCATGAGGTTGAGAGTTGAGATCTTTGTCAAAGTTCTTTATCTCTGAGTTCCTTTGTCCTCCGTTTCTTGTATTTTGATGTGTGCCATTTAGATTGGTCCTCTGTCCGCGTAGATGGTGGTTTATTTAAAAGTGGGTTGTTTTCTAGCAGCCTGGAGAATCTTTTCTTTATCTGGGAAGAAGGTCATTTTGATTACGACATCTCTGGGAGGAAGGCCCATCTTCGGTTTAGCTTTCAATGCTCTATGAGCTCTTTCGACATGGAAGGTGTAGTCAGAGGGAGAATTTGTGATCTGAGTGAAAAGCTGTGTAAGGTAAGCCAAGAGTTCCCCTCCTGTTATTTCCTCTGGGACTCCTTTCAGTCTGAGATTGTTTCTTCTACTCCTGTTTTCCAGGTCATCTAGTTTATCCTGGAATTCTAGAAGTTGTTGTTGCTGTGATGAGACCGCTTGAGATATTTCATCTACATTCTCAACCATAGCATCTTTCTGGTCTTCGAGCGTGTCTATCCTATTTCCCATATCTGTGAGGTCTGATTTAATCTCTGTGAGACTGCTGGTGACCGAAGAATGGATGGAGTCGATTTTCTCCCAGAGTTTCTCAAAGTTGTCGGTGATGTCTTTTTTTGAAACTAAGGTCTGTAGGTCTGCCTTAGTTAGTGGGGTGTTATCCTCTAGTGGTTGTATGGATTCAAGATCCGAATCCTCCTCTCCCTCCATGTCTTTATTGGGTTTAGCTGGTTGTGATGATTTAAAGAAGGACGATACTGTAGAGGGTTTAGAGGCTTGTTTATCACCTTTTGTCACCCTTCTCGAAGACATTGTGTAATTGAGAGATGTGTACAATTCTGTTGTAATGGGTGGTATATTCCCACCTATGGGAAGTCGTGTTTAGTATCTTGATTGACTGGACCTTTACTTGTGGCAATGTTGCAGTGTTATGGAGGACAAAAGGATATTAACATCTCATAGAATCAGAGGATTACACTTCCTCCATGCCTTACTGTGCTAGATGGGCCCTCTCTTGTGAGGTTATCATACGGATTACATGTCCATGGTTAAAGCACAAACAACTAAGTAAAGTACCAACATGTAGCGCCCTTTATTTATAGGAATAGTATGAAAGATATGTAGAGGCTTCTAATCTAGTGTGGCCTTTCCTCCTGTTCCCTTCCTCCAGAGGGCCTTGCTTTCAGAGAAAGTCCTTCTCCCCGGGGTGGTTGTCCTCACAGGACGATCACGGGAAAAGGTATAGGGGGTATGACCTGCCACCTGTTTAGGATGGCAGGAAAGGGGTGGGGAGAAGGCACTGAGGGATTCTGTAGTCCAGGTGATGTTAGGCTGTATTGTAACCGGTATAGTGGTTGTGTGAGACTCCGTGGGTCTGCTTTAATCTGTGATGCTGCCTGTGTTGCGGTACTTTGTCCCTCTGGGTTCCAGAGTGCAGCTGTGTATAGGAGGAATCTAGTGTATTATTTGTATAGGATTTACTATGTTGGACTGTAGCACCAAGATCTCAACCCTGCTGGCAGAACTGAATAACAGCAGAGAAAATAATGCGTGGTCAGAGTAATCTCATGTGTAGAGCAGGGCTGTTTAGGGATGAAATGAGAGCAAAAAGTCTTGATATGGTTCCCAGTGAAAGATGGATGATGATAAGGCCTGAAATCGCTCCTCAGATAGCACTTAGTACATGTTTAAATGTGACCCCATAGATTATGATGTGAAAGGCTAAGGTGTGGGGAGACCGGTAGGGGCTAGCCAAACACCAACACCTTAGGTGGTATATTGCAAACTGCTATGGTATCGGATAGGCAGCAATTTCTGAGAGCAGCTTCTGATGCAGGGAAATAAGCCCGTGTAAAGTTAAGTAAGCTGGGCTGCAATAATGTGAAATGAAGTCCCTGCGCTTAATTTTATACAAGAGGCCTCTAATAAGGATTGTGTACAGTCTGCGTGGGGAGCACTTAAGATATAAAAATGGTTAGGTCTCACCCGTCTCCACGTGGCTGCCTGCAGCACTGATCTGGGCCTGTAGTTCTCTTAGGGTCAAGCCTGTCTTGCCAAGGGGATCCAACTTTGCTCCAGACGTCCACCTCAGAGCTCGCAGGGGGACAGACAGCTTCCTAGCGTTTGAGGGAGTTGGGTGCTGCTTCTTTGTTGTGAGGTGAGTTCGGCTCTGACACAGCTGCAGTTTCCAGAGCCTCCGGTCCGGTCTGTGTCTTCCAAGATGGCCGTCCATATTTTGTTTTTTAAAGGGATACTTAACCCAATTTTTTTCTTTCATGATTCAAATAGAGCATGCGATTTTAATTATCAAATTTTCTTCGTTCTCTTGGTATCTTAATTTTGAAAAAGCAGGAGTGTAAGCTTACAAGCCAGCCCATTTTCTTGTTCAGCACCCTGGATAGCGCTTGCTGATTGGTGGGTACATTTAGCCACCCATCAGCAAGCTGTACCCAGGTGTTGAACCAAAGATGGGCGGGCTCGTAAGCTTTACAATCCTGCTTTTTCAAATAAAGATACCAAGAGAATGAAGACAAATTGATAACAAGAGTAAATTAGAAAGTTGCATGTTGTATCTAAATCATTAAAGAATACAATTGAGTTCAGTATCCCTTTAAAACAGAATGCTTGAAATAGCATTGTTTTCACTCAGTAGTCAGGAAAGGTTAGTAGAGGCTAGATGGTGTTAGACCATTGGTTTTCTAACCTGTCCTCAGACCTCCCTAACAGGCCACGTTTTGAGGATATCTGAACCGGAGCACAGGTGAAATAATCAGCTGATTAGTAAACATGGTTATTTTACCTGCTCTCATCAAAGGTAATCCAGAAAACCTGGCCTGTTGGGGAGGCCTGAGGACAGGTTTGAAAACCAGTCTGTTAGACTAACCAGGAGCCAGAGGAGAAGACAAATGCAAAGTGCAAATGTAAGGCAGAGATAACAATTCTTGAAATTAGTCCAATCAAGAATAAATTGAGTATTTTTTTTTTTTTTTTTTTTTATTTTTTTTTTATTGAGGTAACATTAAACATTGATGCAGTTACATTGTATGGACATGGTATATCACATCTTGTTTATAGACAATATTACATATTATAACTGTTAATGATGACATGACCAAAAGTGGTTACTTTAACCTCCTCTTTTTTTTTTTTTTTGAATACAGAAAGAAAGAGAAAAGAAATATAGAAAGAAAAGGTTTATGGCTATTCGCTAAAGCGCAGAACCTATTCAAATAGCTCGTTCACGTTTACATCCAAGATATGTGTCCCATGTCGTACATCATTTATTGTACTTGCTATATATGTACTCTTCCCAAATAAAAAGTATCTCATGAAAGAAGTCTTGTTTCATTATTTTCATATAATGGTACTCCTCCAGCTGTAGAGTTTTATGTATAGTATCTACCCATAGAGCTATAGAGGGGATTTGTTCTTGCTTCCAATGTTGTGCAATTAGTACTTTGGCACTATTAGAAATGATTTGAAATAAAGCTAGGCGTGTTGCAGGTAATTGTTTGGGAGGTTTATTTAAAAGCCACAGTAAAGGATCTAATGGGACGTTTGATCCCAGTATCTTTTCTGTATGGGTTACTACATCTCTCCAAAAGAGGGTGATTTTCCTGCAACTCCACCAAATATGTCCCATGTTCCCAACCTCTTTTTTGCATCGCCAGCATAAGTCAGATCTTTGTGGGTATAAGGTCTTTAAGCGTGCAGGAGTGTAATACCAGCGGTGCAGAATCTTAAAATTGATTTCTAATATCTTGGCCGATGTAGAAGCTTTCATAGTTCTTTTAAAATTTTTACATGAATCTCTAGGGAGTATATTGATTTTAAGTTCCGTTTCCCAACGTTTCATATAGTGGTATTCTGTGCCTATCGGGACCTGTTGCAGTATGTTGTAAATTATAGATAGGGAGTGTCTAGTAGGGGATTTTGAAATGCATAATTTTTCAAAGTTTGTTGGGGAACGTATCAAATTATTTTTCCCTTTATGACATTGGAGAAATGAGTGAGCTTGCAAGTAGAAGTACCAATTACGAAAAACATGTATGTTATTTTCTATGAGCTTCGATCTAGATTGCAATGACCCAGCCTCAGTGAGAGTATAAAAAGGTAAATTACTTAGCCTATCTAAAGGGTTTAGTTTATTCATTTCTAGACCTGGAAGGAATTCTGGGTTCCCTAGAAGCGGTGTTAGGGGTGAAGGCTTGGAAGAAAGTAATGGGTACACAGTCATCAGTCAATCCCACATTTTAAAAGTTTCTACAATTATATAGTTGTCCATTAACTTTGTCCTTCTTTCAGATTGCTCCGTCCAACATAAAGAGCCTAAATGATGATGGCAGCCTATTTGGTGTTCTATCTTAACCCATATTTTGTCTTTATAATTAGTGTGCCAATCTACTATTCTTTGAAGGAATATCGCCTGTCTAAGTGAGTATTTTTTTATCCAATATTGTCTAACAGGTGGCATATACATTTCCTTTTGTGTATTTGTAGATCTGTATCAAATAATATCTTAAATAATTTTTGTTTATGGCTTGATATAATAAATTACCTTATGCTAGAGTTTAACTTCCTTATTAAAGACAAAAAGCAAGAAAATTCCAATATGAATCCCCCCATCTTTATATTATAGTATATTTTTAAATTCTATTGGGTTGGGATAATTCCATTTTGGAATTTCCATGGTTTTTATTGTTGTTTTTTTTTTTTTAATTATTATTATTATGCCACTGAATAGCCTAGTTTTTTTTATTCTAAGAAATGTGATATGCAAGTATGCTCATGCATGGTTTGTGTGTGTAATGTTTGTGTAATGTGTGTGAACTGTGTGTTGTCAAATCTGTCTCTGGGGCCGATTTATCAAGCTCCTGTAATCACCCGTTTCCAGGCTCGCCGAAAACAGGAGTTAAGAAGCAGAGGTCTTAAAGGGACAGTTAACACCAGATTTTTTGTTTAAAAAGATAGATAATACCTGTATTAAAGAAAGAGAAAAAAATCCAGCGAGCCACTTCGAAAAAATGTGGTAAGTTTAATAGATAAAAACGGAACAATACATACAAAAATGCACTCAAAATACCTGTATTACCCATTCCCCAGTTTTGCACAATGAACACGGTTGTATTAATATACTTTTTACCTCTGCAATTACCTTGTATCTAAGCCTCTGCGAACTGCCCCCTTATGTCACTTATTTTGACAGACTTTCATTTTAGCCAATCAGTGCTGACTCCTAGGTAACTTTACGTGCATGAGCTCAATGTTATCTATATGACACACATGAACTAATGCCCTCTAGTGGAGAAAACTTGTCTAAATGCATTCACATAAGAGGCGGCCTTCAAGGTCTTAGATATTAGCATATGACCCTACCTAGGTTTAGCTTTCAATTAAGAATACCAAGAGAATAAAGCAAAATTGGTGATAAAAGTAAATTGGAAAGTTGTTTAAAATTACATGCCCTATTGATTTCTGACTTCACCCTATCTGTCTCAATAGGAGATGCCTATGCAAAGATGATACTATTAGATCCTATTGGCTAAAAGCATGTGGTGGGAGGTTTAGGATAGAGCAACACTGCTGCAGAATTCTGACATGTAAAGTAAACTGGGGACAAGACCAGCGTGAGCAGAGAATGGCCACTCTGCAGCTGGCAGTGTAATGTTAGGGCTGTTTATTAACACTGCTAAATTGCTCGGCCATAGCTTACAGTCCTTGCAGCCGTGCAGAGACCTCCATTTGGAAGACACACGGATAGCATGAAACATGGTAAGCGACAGCCAGTATCCTCCATAAATTGACATGATAAACTGACAGCTGCTGTAATGTGATTTTACTACACCTTGTTGTTTTCTGGATTTACAATACCTCCAGAGACCACATTATTGTCAATATTGAGCGCTCCCAATAGAATGTTTTTGAATGATGATTATTTACCTACACAGTCTGGATTTTAATGCATTCATTTTATTTTATGATTTATTTATTTTATTTTTATTTTAATGGGTTAAATCAATGGTGGCCAGAGTACTCTTAGATACCACATAACCTGAGGGGGTGTGACAGGG
Source organism: Bombina bombina (assembly GCF_027579735.1). NCBI lineage: Eukaryota > Metazoa > Chordata > Amphibia > Anura > Bombinatoridae > Bombina > Bombina bombina. The sequence goes on from NC_069499.1 coordinate 1,258,196,483, forward strand.
CGGTGGATGTTGTTGTGCGGGGGTCGGATGTGACAGTGTTGTGCCCCCTCTGCCCCCGGTACAGCGGCTCCAAAGCACACCTCACACACTCAATCACCTCACACTCGCTCACTCTCAGAGGGACGGAAGAGCAGACCGGGTAGCAAGAGGACATGGCCCTGGATCCCTCATATATGTTCACGTCCCGGCATTGAAAACTTTTCAGCAGCCAGAGCTTGCCCAGCTCCTGAGACAGCCTGAGTGGGAGTGCGGTTGAATCCCGTGTGCTGGTCATTAACTTCGGGGGCACTATTGGCATGATGTACCAGAATGAATGTAAGTGGCCTTCTATGGCACACTGTCACAATGGTAAGATGATCCTAGCTGTCTTTTAAATCCGGGGGCTCGTATATTAGTGTAGAATTCATTTAACATTACTGTATATTACCTACTTAACTAACATTAGATACATGGAACAAATAAATCATCTAGTGGATGATATATTATTGAATAAATAAATTAATTGAAAAGTTAGGACAATAAGCAAAACATAGAAAGACAATAAAGTCTCCCTATTAAAAAAGTTGAAATGAATGACAGTAAATACAGTCCTCACAACTTAAATGCACCTTCAGGTGCTAATATATGCATACTGGGCATCCATTGTCCCCCACATAAACTACATGTATGTATGAGTGTGCTTGTGTGTATGTACATGTATGTATGTATGAGTGTGCTTGTGTGTATGTATGTGTGTGAATGTATGTATGTGTGTCTGTATGTTTGAGTATATGTGTATTATGAGTGTGTGTATGCGATTGTGTGCCTTTGCGTGTGCATGTAAGTGCATTTGTCTATGTGTGTGCATTTGTCTGTGTGTATGTTTTTGTCTGTCTGTGTGTGTGCATTTGTCTGTGTGTATGTTTTTGTCTGTCTGTGTGTGTGCATTTGTCTGTGTGTATGTTTTTGTTTGTCTGTGTGTGTGCATTTGTCTGTGTGTATGTTTTTGTTTGTCTGTGTGTGTAGAATTTTTATGTATGTCTTTGTGTATGTTTTTGTCTCGCTGTGTGTGTGTATTTGTCTATATGTTAGCGCTTGTCAATGTGTGTGTATATTTGTCTGTATCATGTGTGTTTTTGTGTTGTGTTTCATATCTCTTTTTGGATTCTTAGTGTTTAATTTAAAATCTAGAGGACTTGCTTACACTTAACACTTATGTACCAAGAATACTGTCTTGTTTGAATAGCAAATTTGTCTAATCCAAAGAAGTAAAATAGCCTTGTGTTCATGGGTTTTATAACCCATATATCTGCTCTAATATATCAGTAAAGATTTTAAAATGTTATAGATCAGAGGTCTCAAAGTGCCGGCCACGCCCCGGTTACAATGCGGCCTGCGCTGGCACCCCATAACTGAGAGCTGTGGGCTGATTAATGTAATGCTGGGGGCGGGAGGAGCTGCAGCTCCAGGCCCATGCCCATAGATAAACCCCTTAGTGTTCAGCATGCGAAAATTAGTGCCATAGCTGTTTGTGGGTGTGGCAGCAGAGGAGCAAAGCGAACGAGGGACTAGATTAGTGTTTTGCCAGGAGCTTGTGTTTGGCCTGGACTTTACTGGGGGAGTGTGGTGTCACTCAGTGAGACTGTGGGGCTAAATGAGCCTGAGCAGGCAGCACCAGAGGTGGACAAGCAAAGGTTGCTTGAGTGAGGCATGTGCCAAGCACAGTTGCCTTATTGTGAGTTTTTTGTGTCTCTATCTAAGAGAGGGGCTGTATAGCTTGCTTTATTGTTTAAAACACTGTGCCATGCCATAACGTGTGTGAGTCTGTGTGTGTGTGTTTGTGGTCTCTTGTGTGTGTGTGGGTCTGTGTGTGTGTGTTTGTGAGTCTCTTGTGTGTGTGGGTCTGTGTGTGTGTGTGTGGGGGGGGGTCTCTGTGTGTGTGTCTGTGTGTGTGTGGGTATGTGTGTGTGAGCCTCTATGTGTGTGAGTCTCTGTGTGGGTGTGTGGGTGTCTGTGTGGGTGTGGGGGGTCTTTGTGTGTGTGTGTGGGTCTGTGTGAGTGTGGGTCTCTGTGTGTGTGTGGGGGGTCTCTGTGTGTGTATGTATGAGTGTGTGTGGGTCTGTGTGTGTGTATGCATGAGTGTGTGTGTGGGTCTGTTTGTATGTGTGTGTATGCATGAGTGTGTGGGTGTGTCTCTGTGTATGCATGAGTGTGTGTGTATGGGTGGGTGGGTCTGTGTGTGTGTGTGGGGGGTCTGGATGTGTGTGTAATGATTACATATATGTATATAGTTCACCTTTGTTTGAAATTTCAGAAGTGTCCCACATGGTAGAAGAAAGCGTAACCAGTGGCCCCAAGGTAAGCTGAGTTTGAGACCCCTGTTCTAGATTAATCTATTTTTTAAAACTTTCTCATTCTTCCTGCTACATTGAATGATGTCCTTGACCCTCATCCTCTTCTGACTGGGGTCTATTTAGAAATTCTCCTTGATAATGACTTACTATCATAATATCATCTTCTAAATAAATAAATAGTATGTATGTGTGCATATACTTTTGAGGAAATTAGAGGCTTTATATGCAACTAATAGAATAATACTGCCGTCTCATGACTGGTGTTGGATCTCCGTAATTATAGAGCCCCTTCTGTCTGATGTGCAACAAAAGGCAATAAACGCTTTGTAATTTAAAGTGAGCCTCATAAATAATAATTTAAAAATTTAATTATTTTAACTTTAAAGATTAAATTCATCATCCTCTTCCCCATTTCTAATGTTGTTACTCAGTGATACATGAAAGGTGCAAAAGGAGGAAGATTGTACTTTAGAATTTGTGTGGGGGGACACATTTTGGATTTTTCCCCTGGGAGTCGGATACCTCTAGAAATGCCCGAGGACGGGGTTACCAGAGCATGTGATATAAAATAACCTCACCTGTCTTTTGGCTTAAAACAGATCTGAAGTAGGAGGCTGTTTCTACCAAAGCAAGAAGTGGACTTACATAAATTCAGTGTTTGAGGGTTTTAAACAGGCCACGCTTTCAGTTATTCTGAGTATGCATAGTAGTCTTGCTGGTTATGGCCTAGTTGACATTGATGTGGTAAATTCTGGAAACTGTTGATAACTACATTTATCTCCATTAAAGTCTATAGGGATTTTTTTAAATTACTACCAGCTCAATGGAAAAGAGGCCTGTGCTGGTCTAGTTAAAAAAAAAAATGTGTATGTATGTTATATATTGTGTACTTTTATTTAAAAAAAATAAAAAAAATGAAAAGCACGACTAAAGTACACTGGTTTAAATGGACAAAAGCCATCTGAGGGGTGGGGATTAAATTAAGGGGTGTGGTCTTGGGCCCCACCATTTTCAAAATTCAACAGCTGCCACTGTGTGAGACTGGAGATACTACAGTGAATCTAGTTCCCTATGCCTTTAAATTAAATAGAATACAATAATATGTTTGCTAAAATCACCACACCTTTATAGAGATGATTTACTGGCATTTTGAAAACACTTTCACAGTTTAGTGTATTAGTTGTGTAAAATAACATAAGAAATAACATACGTTTGTTTTACTGGAGAGTTCCTTGAATTCCTAACTAATCTTTCTAAACTTTGTCACCTTTTATGGGATTTTTAATTTTAAATGTATTCAAATCCATGATATCAAGTGGTAACATTTGCATTTTTTCTCTGCATTCTAATTTAATTTTTTAATAGTTAAAAATATAAAGAAAGTTTTAGTTAAACTTTTTATTTACCTTGTGACACCCTTATATAGTATATTTTTTGTCTGGACATTGTTAAATGGTGGCTGGTAATGCAGACATAATTACACAATTGCTTATTGAAAAATTAGACACCTTTCAGACTTTCAGTTTTTTAAGATGATATATCTTCGTAAAAACAAGATTGTAGCCTAACCACTTGTTATGACTAGTTTTTAGTATATCTTATCTGATAGCATCTTAAGAGAAGAATAGTGGGAGAGATTACTTCTGTGGGGTGTCCTCAAGCTGATCAGGAATGCTTATTTTATCAATGTCTCATAACAAACAGATGATGTTTAAAACTGGTTTCATCAGTCTAATGCTGACAGATGAAGTCCCTGGAGATGGAGCGAATCACACATTGTGGCGCTAAGAGGTGTTGAGAGAACTAGTCAAAATTACTTGAATAGATTTGGCAGGTCGGTTATATGAAGGTCAAAGTCAATGAAAAATAAACACAACAGACATTTAAAGCAAAGAGGATTTTAACTAGGCAGTGACAGCACTGGTTTTGCTAAGTAGATGTATTTTAACATCTGTTCTATCAACTAGATACAAGCAACTCTCACAGACATTTCTAACAGAGAAACACAAAACAGAGAAAATAGACTATAGAGCAATGATGACTATGGGACATTTTTGTACTGGGATATATAAATTTCTTAAAATATGGAAGGAATGCACAATATTAGACTAAAGAATTGTATAACAATGGTCTTCAATTTAAAGGGACATGAAAACCCAAACAATTTATTTCATGATTTAGGTAGAAGATACAATTTAAAAAAAACTTTCCAGTTTATTATAAAATTTACTTAATTCTCTTTATATCATTTGTTGAAGAAGCAGAAATGCACTACTGGTTTCTGACTGAACACATGGGAGTGCCAATGACACTCGGTATATATATTTAGCCACCAATCAGCAGCTAGAACCTAGGTTCTTTGCTGCTCCTGAGCTTTCCTAGATAAACCTTTCAGCAAAGGATAACAAGAGAAGGAAACAAATTAAATAATAGAAGTAAATTGTATTAATCATGAATGTCAAATTATGACTTTGCTGTCCCTTTAAACATAAACATTGTCAGTTTTTTTTTTTTTTATTAAGATTGAGGAATGCTTAAAGGGACACTGAACCCAAATTTTTTCTTTTGTAATTCAGAAAGAGCATGCAATTTTAAGCAGCTTTCTAATTTACTCCTATTATCAATTTTTCTTGTTCTCTTGCTTCCATTATTTGAAAAAGAAGGCATCTAAGCTTTTTTTGGTTTCAGTACTCTGGATAGCACTTTTTTATTGGCGGATGAATTTATCCACCAATCAGCAAGGACAACCCAGGTTGCTCACCAAAAATGGGCCGGCATCTAAACTTACATTCTTGCATTTCAAATAAAGATACCAAGAGAATGAAGAAAATTCGATAATAGGAGTAAATTAGAAAGTTGCTTAAAATTTCATGCTTAATCTAAATCACGAAAGAAAATTTTTGGGTACAGTGTCCCTTTAAGGGTAAAAGGCCTAGCTGGTCGCTACCAGATACGGTGGACATAATAACTTAACCTTATACTAAAGCTATAAATAAAATACTGACACAAGAGTGGAGGGTAAAACCATTGCTGGCAATTTTATTTAAATACAACTTAAACAACAACCGTAAAACCGGCTGCAAACTTGGATGGCGGCAAGTGAGATTTAAAATAGCCTCAACCCGACAGGAGGTCAATGGCCAAGGGCAGCAGCGAAGGAACACTCTGCTCGGGATAGAGGCAATGAGGTTGTCGGGAGTTGCAAAGACCCAAAAACAAAGGCGGGGCTCCTCCGAATTACGTAAGGCATTGCCTGGCCTTTGCCGTCTGGTCATTACTCCACCCCAACCTCTCTATCTGCAAATGGAACAGGCCATGATCTCCCACCTTCAGAGTGTAAATTAGGCGCTTCAACCCTTAGGGGCCCTGCTGGTACCTGCCGTTTGGTGCCAGTTCCCTAGCCAGGGAAGCTTAAAACTACTGGCCCTGGACTCAAGAAGAATGGCTTGAGTAACCCTAACTTCGCCAAGGGGTGATATGGTGAACTGAAAAATAACCGCCCAAAACGGCAGCCATAGAACTTACGCCGCCAACCATGATCCAGGATGGGAGGGAGGGAAAAGACTCACAGCTGTCCCAGAGGAAGAAGAGGCCCCAAGCCTGGTGCAGAGCCTTCTTAACAGGTAGAAGTGACACTCCCCCCAAACAGCAACATTGTTGTAAACCCAGCAGCTTTCCTCCTTAACTTCCCTCTCCCTGCAGGCCTTAACCCTTAAGTCTCTCCTAGCCTATTTGGCTCTCCGTTCTCATTGTAAAAACAAGTTATGCACAAGAAATATCCTGGTATGTATTTATTTTCCATCTACATATCCCGTGTTTTCACTTACTTTGTGTAGACTTCATGAGGGGAAAGATAGGAAGAAGGGAAGTGAGAGAGGCAGACAGATACGGATAGTTAGCGTAAGAGGGGGAGCCATGAGGAGAAAAAGTGACAGGGACACAGATAAGAAGCCAACTAGCGACACGGAGAAAAGAAGGAGGAAATAAAGTCACAAGCAGAAAGAAAGAGAGATATTGGTAGGAATATAGTGAAGGTTAATGAAAGATATAGTGGAACAGGGAGTTAATCAGATGAGAGCCACATTACAATATAGGGCCAGATTACAAGCGGTGCACAAACGTTGGCGCTCAGTTTTTCGCAATCATTTGCGCGCAGGTTAAATTACGCTCGTATTACAAGCTGAGCGTACGTGCGATCCCGTGAGCGCAATTTACTCTAGAATGATTACTACGACTTAAGAGCTGTGGTTTAAGGGACATAAAACCCCAATTTCTCTTGTTAAGTGTATCCAGTCCACGGATCATCCATTACTTGTAGGATATTCTCCTTCCCAACAGGAAGTTGCAAGAGGATCACCTACAGCAGAGCTGCTATATAGCTCCTCCCCTCACTGCCATACCCAGTCATTTTCTTGCAACTCTCACCTAAGATGGAGGTCGTAAGAGGACTGTGGTGTTTTATACTTAGTTTATTTCTTCAATCAAAAGTTTGTTATTTTTAAATGGTACCGGAGTGTACTGTTTATCTCAGGCAGTATTTAGAAGAAGAATCTGCCTGCGTTTTCTATGATCTTAGCAGAAGTAACTAAGATCCTTTGCTGTTCTCACATATTCTGAGGAGTGAGGTAACTTCAGAGGGGGAATAGCGTGCAGGTTTTCCTGTAATAAGGTATGTGCAGTTAAAATATTTTTCTAGGGATGGAATTTGCTAGAAAATGCTGCTGATACCGAAGTAATGTAAGTAAAACCTTAAATGCAGTGATAGCGACTGGTATCAGGCTTATTAATAGAGATACATACTCTTATAAAAGTGTATTTTAAAACGTTTGCTGGCATGTTTAATCGTTTTTTACATATGTTTGGTGATAAAACTTATTGGGGCCTAGTTTTTTCCACATGGCTGGCTTGAATTTTGCCTAGAAACAGTTCCCTGAGGCTTCCCACTGTTGTAATATGAGTGGGAGGGGTCTATTTTGGCGTTTTTTTGCACAGCAAAAATTACAGACACAGACAGGGCCGTCTTTAATATTGACTGGACCCTGGGCAAAAATTTTCTTGCCCCCCCCCATGCAATTTTGCTCTCCACCCCAACATCCCAAAAAACAACTAAATTATTATTTTTTGTTTAATTATTAGCCCAGCAGTGGATCATCCACTGCTGGGCTAATCATTTTAAAAAATGAAATAAATTGCAAAATGTGAAACTGGACCTAAGCAGTACTAATAAGTAAATAAATATATAAATTCCTCCACTGTGGATTAATTTAATATTCTTTTGAATGTGAATCTGGTGTGAGGTTAGCTGGTAAAAGAGATTTAGGGCAGCTAACAGGAGCAAAGCAAGGTAAAGACTGAGCAAGAAGCATAGAGGTGCAGACAAATATAAGTTTAGTGACTGGAACAGCAGAACTACTATGGTAAGCTGTAAAATCTGAGACAGAGAGAAAACAAAAACTATAAAAATAAACTTTACATTAATGTCAGCATGACACTATACATCAGCCACAGCAGTACATGTCACTTCTTTGTTAGGAAGAAGTTCCCTCTCACCCTGCACAAGACAATGCTGCATGGGGAGGGGTATGTGTGCACTCACTTATTCTTCCCACTGACACCTTTCTACAAAGCACTGTTCCCTGACCCCTAACAAACTTCAGTTAGTTGATCTTAGGGCCACAGCAGAAAGAGCAGGGCTAAGGGGACCAGTAGACTTGTTGCTGTCTGCCCAAGGCTGCATGGATATAGTGCAACATGAGTCACACAGCCTCAAGACTGAAGAGAGCAGTGTATGCAGCTGCACAGATGCTCAAATCCTCATGTGCCTGCCGCTCCTGCTGCATGCGCCTACAGTCAGTCCTACCCAGAAACAATCCCCACAACCAGAGCAGTTACCTGGTAACAGTGGTAACCCCAGCAGGACCTTTTCTGATGCAGTGGGATTGGCTGGATGCCGAGTTAGGGCTTTGCATTCAGTGCTGGACAGTGCACATAGGGTTGCCACCTCAGCCATGTTTTCCTGGACACTTATGAGTTACACATGCTGCAGGGAGGAACATGTATTGTGTTTCTGGACAGCACTATTCATATTCCTCCCTGCACACCCTGCAGCATGTGTATCTTATAAGTGTTCTGTATTTTAAGGGACGGGTGGCAACCCTAAGTGCACATCTAAAACAGCACATGGCAATAGCTTGGCATGTCACATGACACCGGCACGGTCTGGCACAGTTTTTAAAAAAATATAAATATAAACAGAGTACTTTCGACTGTGAAAGTATTAGGACTGAATGTGTGTGTTCCCCATGTCACATGGTATGAACCTCTTAGGACTCTTGGGCCCCTCAACAGAAACTGGGCCCTGGGCAGCTGCCCCTTTTGCCCTGTGTTAAAGACGGTCCTGGACACAGACATCCAGCTTCTTCCTGCATTATCCAGGACTTCTCTGAAGGGCTCAAAAGGCTTCAAAAGTCGTATTGAGGGAGGTAAAAAGCCACAGTAGAGCTGTGGCAGTTGTTGTGACTGTTTAACCCCTTAAGGACCAAGGACGTACGCCACAGGTCCTCAAAAAAAATACAGTTAATGACCGAGGACGTGTGGCGTAGTCCTTGGTCTGGAAAGCAGCTGGAAGCGATCCTGCTCGCTTCCAGCTGCTTTCCGGTTATTGCAGTGATGCCTCGATATGGAGGCATCCTGCAATAACCCCCCTTGGCCATCCGATGCAGAGAGAGCCACTCTGTGGCCCTCTCTGCACCGGACATCGGTGGCCGGTATCGTTGGTGGGTGGGAGCAAGTCTGGGAGGCGGGTGGGCGGCCATCGATGTGCCCAGTGGAGTGGAGGGGGGCGGGAGGGGTGGGAGCGTGCACGGGAGCGCGCGCGTGCATGGGGGGCGGCGGGCGGGCGCGTGCACGGGGCGGGAGCGGGAGGGAACCGCTACACTACAGAAAAATAAAGTTTAAAAAGTACAACAAAATAACTTTTTGAAAGCTGTAAATAAACAGCTAAGAGATGTGGAAGGGGTGGGGGGTTGATCTTGGGGGGGGGGGGAAGCTACACTGCAGAAAAGGTTTTTTTTTTTTAAAAAAGGCACATTTTTTCACTAAACTTAATGGCGCCCATTAAGGCAGAGGGGGAGGGTTAGAGAGCTCTTTGGTGGGGGATCAGTAAGGCTGGGGGCTAAGGGGGATCCTACACAGCAGCATATGTAAATATGCTAAAAAAACACACAAAAAAAGCCCAAATATAGCTTTTATTTTAGTACTGGCAGAGTTTCTGCCAGTACTTAAGATGGCGGGGACAATTGGGGGGTGGGGGAGGGAAGAGAGCTGTTTGGGAGGGATCAGGGGGTCTCATGTTTCAGGTGGGAGGCTGAGCTCTACACTAAAGCTAAAATTAACCCTGCAAGCTCCCTACAAGCTACATAATTAACCCCTTCACTGCTAGCCATAATACACGTGTGAAATGCAGCGGCATTTGGCGGCCTTCTAATTACCAAAAAGCAACGCCAAAGCCATATATGTCTGCTATTTCTGAACAAAGGGGATCCCAGAGAAGCATTTACAACCATTTGTGCCATAATTGCACAAGCTGTTTGTAAATGATTTCAGTGAGAAACCTAAAATTGTGAAAAATTTAACGTTTTTTTTAATTTGATCGCATTTGGCGGTGAAATGGTGGCATGAAATATACCAAAATGGGCCTAGATCAATACTTGGGGTTGTCTACTACACTACACTAAAGCTAAAATTAACCCTAGAAGCTCCCTACATGCTCCATAATTAACCCCCTCACTGCTGGGCATAATACACGTGTAGTGCGCAGTGGCATTTAGCAGCCTTCTAATTACTAAAAAGCAACGCCAAAGCCATATATGTCTGCTATTTCTGAACAAAGGGGATCCCAGAGAAGAATTTACAACCATTTAAGCCATAATTGCACAAGCTGTTTGTAAATAATTTCAGTGAGAAACCAAAAGTTTGTGAAAAAATTTGTAAAAAAGTGAACGATTTTTTGTATTTAATCGCATTTGGCGGTGAAATGGTGGCATGAAATATACCAAAATGGGCCTAGATCAATACTTTGGGATGTCTACTAAAAAAAAATATATACATGTCAATGGATATTCAGAGATTCCTGAAAGATATTAGTGTTCTAATGTAACTAGCGCTAATTTTGAAAAATAATGGTTTGGAAATAGCAAAGTGCTACTTGTATTTATGGCCCTATAACTTACAAAAAAAGCAAAGAAGATGTAAACATTGGGTATTTCTAAACTCAGGACAAAATTTAGAAACTATTTAGCATGGGTGTTTTTTGGTGGTTGTAGATGTGTAACAGATTTTGGGGGTCAAAGTTAGAAAAAGTGTGTTTTTTTTCAATTTTTTCCTCATATTTTATAAATTTTTTTATAGTAAATTATAAGATATGATGAAAATAATGGTATCTTTAGAAAGTCCATTTAATGGCGAGAAAAACGGTATATAATATGTGTGGGTACAGTAAATGAGTAAGATGAAAATTACAGCTAAACACAAACACCGCAAAAATGTAAAAATAGCCTTGGTCCCAAACGGACAGAAAATGGAAAAGTGCTGTGGTCATTAAGGGGTTAAAAAAACGTTTTTGTCATTTGTTATTCCGTTTTTGGTATTAAGGGGTTAATCTCCTGCACTGCTCTGCTAACTTATTACATACACTGTAAAAATTTTGTTAGTGTAACTGCATTTTTTCACTGTTATTTCAAAATTTGGGAAAATTTGTGTTTCTTAAAGGCGCAGTAACGTTTTTTATATTGCTTGTAAACTTGTTTTAAAGTGTTTTCCAAGCTTGCTAGTCTCATTGCTAGTCTGTTTAAACATGTCTGACACAGAGGAACCTACTTGTTCATTATGTTTGAAAGCCATGGTGGAGCCCCATAGGAGAATGTGTACTAAATGTATTGATTTCACCTTAAACAGTAAAGATCAGTCTTTATCTATAAAATAATTATCACCAGAGGGTTCTGTCGAGGGGGAAGTTATGCCGACTAACTCTCCCCACGTGTCAGACCCTTCGCCTCCCGCTCAGGGGACGCACGCTAATATGGCGCCAATTACATCAGGGACGCCCATAGCGATTACCTTGCAGGACATGGCTGCAATCATGAATAATACCCTGTCAGAGGTATTATCTAGATTGCCTGAATTAAGAGGCAAGCGTGATAGCTCTGGGGTTAGGAGAGATACAGAGCGCGCAAATGCTGTTAGAGCCATGTCTGATACTGCGTCACAGTATGCAGAACATGAGGACGGAGAGCTTCAGTCTGTGGGTGACATCTCTGACTCGGGGAAACCTGATTCAGAGATTTCTAATTTTAAATTTAAGCTTGAGAACCTCCGTGTATTGCTTGGGGAGGTATTAGCTGCTCTGAATGACTGTAACACAGCTGCAATTCCAGAGAAATTGTGTAGGCTGGATAGATACTATGCGGTGCCGGTGTGTACTGACGTTTTTCCTATACCTAAAAGGCTTACAGAAATTATTAGCAAGGAGTGGGATAGACCCGGTGTGCCCTTTTCCCCACCTCCTATATTTAGAAAAATGTTTCCAATAGATGCCACTACACGGGACTTATGGCAGACGGTCCCTAAGGTGAAGGGAGCAGTTTCTACTTTAGCAAAGCGTACCACTATCCCGGTTGAGGACAGTTGTGCTTTTTCAGATCCAATGGATAAAAAATTGGAGGGTTACCTTAAGAAAATGTTTATTCAACAAGGTTTTATTTTACAGCCCCTTGCATGCATTGCGCCTGTCACTGCTGCGGCGGTATTCTGGTTTGAGGCTCTGGAAGAGGCCATCCAGACAGCTCCATTGAATGAAATTATTGACAAGCTTAGAACGCTTAAGCTAGCTAACTCATTTGTTTCTGATGCCATTGTTCATTTGACTAAACTAACGGCTAAGAATTCCGGATTCGCCATCCAGTCGCGTAGGGCACTATGGCTTAAATCCTGGTCAGCTGACGTGACTTCAAAGTCTAAATTACTCAACATTCCTTTCAAGGGGCCGACCTTATTCGGGCCTGGCTTGAAGGAAATTATTGCTGACATTACTGGAGGCAAGGGTCATACCCTTCCTCAGGACAGGGCCAAATCAAAGGCCAAACAGTCTAATTTTCGTGCCTTTCGAAATTTCAAGGCAGGAGCAGCATCAACTTCCTCCGCTTCAAAACAAGAGGGAACTGTTGCTCATTCCAGACAGGCCTGGAAACCTAACCGGTCGTGGAATAAGGGAAAGCAGGCCAGAAAGCCTGCTGCTGCCCCCAAGACAGCATGAAGGAATGGCCCCCTATCCGGAAATGGATCTAGTGGGGGGCAGACTTTCTCTCTTCGCCCAGGCGTGGGCAAGAGATGTTCAGGATCCCTGGGCGTTGGAGATCATATCTCAGGGATATCTTCTGGACTTCAAAGCTTCTCCTCCACAAGGGAGATTTCATCTTTCAAGGTTATCAGCAAACCAGATAAAGAAAGAGGCATTCCTAAGCTGTGTGCAAGACCTCCTAGTAATGGGAGTGATCCATCCAGTTCCGCGGACGGAACAAGGACAGGGATTTTTTTCAAATCTGTTTGTGGTTCCCAAGAAAGAGGGAACCTTCAGACCAATCTTGGATCTAAAGATCTTAAACAAATTCCTCAGAGTTCCATCATTCAAAATGGAAACTATTCGGACCATCCTACCCATGATCCAAGAGGGTCAGTACATGACCACAGTGGACTTAAAGGATGCCTACCTTCACATACCGATTCACAAAGATCATCATCGGTTCCTAAGGTTTGCCTTTCTAGACAGGCATTACCAATTTGTAGCTCTTCCCTTCGGGTTGGCCACTGCCCCGAGAATTTTTACAAAGGTTCTGGGCTCACTTCTGGTGGTTCTAAGACCGCGAGGCATAGCGGTGGCTCCGTATCTAGACGACATCCTGATACAGGCGTCAAGCTTTCAAATTGCCAAGTCTCATACAGAGATAGTTCTGGCATTTCTGAGGTCGCATGGGTGGAAAGTGAACGTGGAAAAGAGTTCTCTATCACCACTCACAAGAGTCTCCTTCCTAGGGACTCTTATAGATTCTGTAGAGATGAAAATTTACCTGATGGAGTCCAGGTTATCAAAACTTCTAAATGCTTGCCGTGTCCTTCATTCCATTCCACGCCCGTCAGTGGCTCAGTGCATGGAAGTAATCGGCTTAATGGTAGCGGCAATGGACATAGTGCCATTTGCGCGCCTGCATCTCAGACCGCTGCAATTATGCATGCTAAGTCAGTGGAATGGGGATTACTCAGATTTGTCCCCTCTACTAAATCTGGATCAAGAGACCAGAGATTCTCTGGTCCATCTGTCCAAGGGTATGACCTTTCGCAGGCCAGATTGGACAATTGTAACAACAGATGCCAGCCTTCTAGGTTGGGGCGCAGTCTGGAACTCCCTGAAGGATCAGGTATCGTGGACTCAGGAGGAGAAACTCCTCCCAATAAATATTTTGGATTTATTGCAATATTCAATGCTCTTCTAGCTTGGCCTCAGTTAGCAACACTGAGGTTCATCAGATTTCAGTCGGACAACATCACGACTGTGGCTTACATCAACCATCAAGGGGGAACCAGGAGTTCCCTAGCGATGTTAGAAGTCTCAAAGATAATTCGCTGGGCAGAGTCTCACTCTTGCCACCTGTCAGCAATCCACATCCCAGGCGTAGAGAACTGGGAGGCGGATTTTCTAAGTCGTCAGACTTTTCATCCGGGGGAGTGGGAACTCCATCCGGAGGTGTTTGCTCAACTGGTCCATCGTTGGGGCAAACCAGAACTGGATCTCACGGCGTCTCGCCAGAACGCCAAGCTTCCTTGTTGCGGCTCCAGGTCCAGGGACCTGGGAGCAACGCTGATAGATGCTCTAGCAGCTCCTTGGTTCTTCAACCTGGCCTATGTGTTTCCACCGTTTCCTCTGCTCCCTCGACTGATTGCCAAAATCAAACAGGAGAGAGCATCAGTGATTCTGATAGCGCCTGCGTGGCCACGCAGGACCTGGTATGCAGACCTAGTGGACATGTCATCTCTTCCACCATGGACTCTGCCTCTGAGGCAGGACCTTCTAATACAAGGTCCTTTCAATCATCCAAATCTAATTTCTCTTAGACTGACTGCATGGAGATTGAACGCTTGATTCTATCAAGGCGTGGCTTCTCCGAGTCAGTCATTGATACCTTAATACAGGCTCGGAAGCCTGTCACCAGGAAAATCTACCATAAGATATGGCATAAATATCTTTATTGGTGTGAATCCAAGAGTTACTCATGGAGTAAGGTTAGGATTCCTAGGATATTGTCCTTTCTCCAAGAGGGTTTGGACAAAGGCTTATAAGCTAGTTCTTTAAAAGGACAGATCTCTGCTCTGTCTATTCTTTTGCACAAGCGTCTGGCAGAAGTTCCAGACGTCCAGGCATTTTGTCAGGCTTTGGTTAGGATTAAGCCTGTGTTTAAAACTGTTGCTCCCCCGTGGAGCTTAAACTTGGTTCTTAAAGTTCTTCAGGGAGTTCCGTTTGAACCCCTTCATTCCATTGATATTAAACTTTTATCTTGGAAAGTTCTGTTTTTGATGGTTATTTCCTCGGCTCGAAGAGTCTCTGAGTTATCTGCCTTACATTGTGATTCTCCTTATCTGATTTTTCATTCAGACAAGGTAGTTTCTGCGTACCAAACCTGGGTTTTTACCTAAGGTGGTTTCTAACAGGATTATCAATCAAGAGATTGTTGTTCCATCATTGTGTCCTAATCCTTCTTCAAAGAAGGAACGTCTTTTGCATAATCTGGACATAGTCCGTGCCTTGAAGTTTTACTTACAGGCTACTAAAGATTTTCGTCAAACATCTGCCCTGTTTGTCGTTTACTCTGGACAGAGGAGAGGTCAAAAAGCTTCGACAACCTCTCTCTCCTTTTGGCTTCGGAGCATAATACGCTTAGCCTATGAGACTGCTGGACAGCAGCCCCCTGAAAGGATTACAGCTCATTCTACTAGAGCTGTGGCTTCCACCTGGGCCTTTAAAAATGAGGCCTCTGTTGAACAGATTTGCAAGGCTGCGACTTGGTCTTCGCTTCACACCTTTTCAAACTTTTACAAATTTGACACTTTTGCTTCTTCGGAGGCAGTTTTTGGGAGAAAGGTTCTACAGGCAGTGGTTCCTTCCGTTTAAGTTCCTGCCTTGTCCCTCCCATCATCCGTGTACTTTAGCTTTGGTATTGGTATCCCACAAGTAATGGATGATCCGTGGACTGGATACACTTAACAAGAGAAAACATAATTTATGCTTACCTGATAAATTTATTTCTCTTGTAGTGTATCCAGTCCACGGCCCGCCCTGTCCTTTTTAAGGCAGGTCTAAATTTTAATTAAACTACAGTCACCACTGCACCCTATGGTTTCTCCTTTCTCGTCTTGTTTCGGTCAAATGACTGGATATAGCAGTGAGGGGAGGAGCTATATAACAGTTCTGCTGTGGGTGATCCTCTTGCAACTTCCTGTTGGGAAGGAGAATATCCCACAAGTAATGGATGATCCGAGGACTGGATACACTACAAGAGAAATACATTTATCAGGTAAGCATAAATTATGTTTTTTTATTTCATGATTCAGATAGATCATATTTTTTAAACAGCTTTCCAATTTACTTGTATTATCAAATGTTCTTTGTTTTCTTGTTATCCTTTGTTGAAAAGCAGGGATGTAAGCTCAGGAGTGTGAAAGTGTCTGCAGCACTATATGGCAGCAGTTTTGAAATAATGTTATATATTAGAAAGAGCACTATATGGCAGCAATATTTCCAGTTAGTGCTTCAGACATGTGTACGCTACCTACCTAGGTATCTCTTCACCAAAGAATAACATGAGAACAAAGCAAATTTGATCATAGAAATTAATTGGAAACTTTTTTAAAAAATGTATTCTCTATCTTAATAATGAAAAATGAATATTAAACTTTTGGGTTTCACGTCCCTTTAAGGGGACAGTCAACTCAAAAATTGTTTTTGTTTAAAAATATAAATTATCCCTTTAATACCCATTCCCCAGTTTTGCATAGAAAACATGGTTATATTAATACACTTTTTTACCTTTGGGATTATCTTGTTCTAAGCATCTTCTGACAGCGCCCTGATCACATGACTAAATTTATTAAGTATTGATTTGCATTTAAGCCAATTAGTGCTGTGTTAGAACCTACGGACGTCAGCACAATGTTATCTATATGGCTCTAATGAACTAGCACTCCCCTGATGTGACAAGCAAATACAAAAGTATGTGATCATGGGCTTGTCTTTAGGGACTTAGAAACAGACAGAAATGTAGAGGTTTTGCAAAGCTGGGGAATGGGTAGTAAAGGCATTATCTATCTTTTTAAACAATAACAATTTTTTTGTTGACTGTCCCTTTAACTGTTTTGCAAAACATAAAAGTGTCACAAAACACATCAAAACTACATTACAAAGTACAGCTACACTCATAATGACACCATCTAATTTAAATTATTCAAAAAAGTTATGTGCTCAAAGATTTGAGGTCTCAGGTGTTAGAAAAAAAAGGCAGACAATGGGCTTTAACATTGAGATATATACTGTACATGTCTTAATATGTATATGTATATATAACTTCCTATATATGTATACATATGTATTTATATGTGTATATATGTATTTACAGACATATATACACATATAAAGACATACATACATATGTATACATAAATAGACATATATAGAAATGCATTGGAGCCCTTTGCAGTTAAGTAGCTAAAAACATGAAAAAAAAAAACATATTTATGCAATATTCCTATTTAATAATGGTTTTAACTACGCATTTACTATAAATATTTCACATTCTAATGTTCTGCACATGGGGGAATATGTTCTATGTATTTTTAAAGAGATATTTCTATATATATCTTTATGTATATATATATATATATATATATATAATCATGTATATATATAGGTATAGATATATATTGTACCAAACTACCATCACATATATGTAGAAATATGTATTTATGAATAAATAAAACATATTCTGCTATGTGAAGAACATTGGAATGTGAAATATTCATATTTTCATGTCGAGTTAGTGCACATTAGAATATGCGATCTGGTATGGAAATATGAGAACATGTGATCGGGTTTGCACGTGAGTAGGGTGTTAGTTTTTTCCCCCCCACATTTTTTCTCCCTTGATTTCTAAGGGGGAAGAGGTTATCGTGTGCACAACAGTCTAGTTGCGCTAAAAGTAAGCTGTGTGCGCTTGTCGGGTTAGCGAGAGAGCGATAACTGAGCGATAACTTTTTACTTTAAACTCATAATACTAGCAAGCACATCCCGACAAGCGCAAAAAGTTTACTTCTAGAGCAATTAGCGCTCTAGAGTAAGCGCTAAATAGCGCTCCACTTGTAATCTGGCCTATAGTGGGGGGAAAAACAGAGCAAAAAAATAATATTTATTTACACAAAAAGAGAAGCGCTCTACAAGGAACAAACAACTCTATGACGAGTTACCACCTAGGAGCAGCATCTTTTAGCCCAATTGCGTTTTTCACAGAAGAGAACTTTTCTGAAGTGTATCAGTCTGATCGCGCCTAATAAGTTCAGTTCGCCCCAAAATACTGTTTTCTCCTGGATGAACGCTTCTCTTTCTTTATATGTATAGTTTCCGATATAGTATAGACAGACAGACCGACAGATAGATATGATTATATATAAAATTTAGAAATGGACTGCACTGAACTGGGTGCACATCCCATGTCACTGTAAAACTCACAACCCTGGGTACTCACCAGCACTCACATATAAGAACTCAGCAGTTAACCCTTGACCAGCCTGGGTACAAAGCCCATAGGGAAAATTACAAAAAATTATCAACACAACACACGGAAGGTCTGGCACTCTCTTGCAAGCACACAGAGTTAGTTACAGCATCTAAAGCCACACAATGCATCCTTTCAATCAAACAAACTGAAAAACAAACAAACTGAGATACAAACTCTTGCTGTGTATTTGCAAGAGAGTGTCAAACTTTTTGTGTGTTGATAATTTTGTTTTGTAATTTTCCCTATGGGCTTCCCACCCAGACTGGTCAGGGATCAACTTCCCGAGTTTCTGGGAGCTGTATATTTATTAAAAGTCAGGGACAAAAGAGGTATATGTGTTACAGTGTGTAGTATCACATATGGTACATTAAAACACATGTAAAAAATATTAAAATAGAGTATTACACTAATAAATTCCTCATGTTTTTGTTTATCAAATTTTGTCTTGTCTCTTACAAGTATTGTATCATTGTTTTACTTATATTTATTGTACCCATAGACAGCACTGCAGAATATGTTGGTGCTTTAAAAATAAAGTATTATTATAAAAATAATAATCATATATATATACATACTTAGGGGCCAATTTATGAAGCTGCTTATTCCGCACAAGCCTTCAGGTTCGCCGCAATCAGGATTTAAGAAGCAGCAGTCACCTCTGAGGCTGCGAACAGCAATCATCCAGATTGGATACGATCGGGATGATTGACACCCCCTGCTAGAGGCCAATTGGCCGCGAATGTGCAGGAGGCGGTATTGCACAAGGATTTTACACAAGATGCTTGTGCAGTGATACATGCCAACAGCGTATGCTGTCGGCATTTATCGATGTAGGGCGGACATGATCTGCTACAGCAGATCATGTCTGCCCGACAGTTGATAAATCGTCCGCTTAAAATGAATGTAAATTTGAGCTTTCTAGAATAGCTCAGTGTGTAACGAGTATTTAATCTAATAAAGTCGTTTACTTAAAAAAAAAAAAAAAGATCCATTCATTTATAAAAATTATATTTTATATTTGGCTTTGTTTTTACATGTCCTTCCTCCACCGCCTTGCATTTCCTGCTTCGCACTTTCTGGACGTAGAAAGAGGTCCCACCCGCTCTCTACGTAGGCATCCAGACAGGCATGCTCCTGATCTTGGCAAATATACGCATGCACAAGTCTACTCTCTCTGCTGGGATTCCCATGTTAAAGAGACAATCTAGTCAAAATTAAACTTTTATGATTTAGATAGGGTAAGCAACTTTCCAATTTGCTTTTATCATAACATTTTCTTTGTTCTCTCTGTATTCTTTGTTGAAAGCTAAACCTAGGTGGGCTCATATGCTAATTTCTAATCCCTTGAAGGCTGCCTCTTTTTTCAGGGCATTTTGACAGTTTTTCACAGCTAGATGGCGTTAGTTCATGTGTGCCATATTGATACCATTGTGCTCATGCACGGGGAGTTACCTAGGAGTCAGCACTGATTGGCTAAAATGCATGTCTGTTTAAATGGAGAAATCCTGTAGGAAAGGAAGAGAGAGGCGCCACATAGGGTAATATTGCCTGCACGAAGGGTGAACCATACACAAAAGAACTACTCACAAGGATAGCGGCACAACCGGAGTGTCTGGCTAGGCAGGTACTTCCGATGGAAATCAGGTAACCCAAGGTCCGCAGGAAGATGTACGCAAAGAAGCGTCAGACAGGAACCATGGAGGTCAATAAATATCGACCAAGGATTCGTATAAAAGCAATAAAAATGTCAGAGCAAGGGGTAATAAAAAATGTATACTTTATTAGGTAAACAATATGATGCCGTATTACAAGTTAAAATTAAACGGGATCGCTTAAGTGCAATTTATGTTAGCGGTTCTGGATAGCGCGTATTCAGAGCTCTGATATTTACAGACATATATACACATATAACCACATATATACATATATATATATATACATATATAGAAACACAGACATATATATCAGACCAACATACATACAAACAGTGCCACTTACCAAATTTAAATACACCCGGCATCCCCACCCGCGGCGCCGCTAGCAAGAAACCCAAAGTCCCAGAGATCACGTAGGAACCTTCCACGTCAGTGATCACTATGGCAACCGGAACACTACTCGGTAAAGCCGCTGTGCAGTGAAATACTACGGGATTCATTAAAAACACAATGCATACATGATTTAACATGGCAAATATATCTCATGAGGCGTAAGATCACTAAGATGTATAATGGATTGTAAAGGGTTATTCTATCCCCGGGGGATATATACATACACATTGCATGGTATGGGCTGCAACAATATCAACCGGCTACTAAGAGACAAGACAAAACCTTTTAGAACATAGTAATGTAAAGACAAAAAGGCACAGCTGATACTGTCAAGTTAATAAAATTGAATATAACACTCATTGCATTAGACTATATAATCCCACAAATAAGTCACAATGTTGCAAGGTGACAGGCACAGATACACAATTGTATCCAATATTGTCCGTCCTCCAGGCAGCATGCAACCATTATTATTATAAATAAATACAAAAAATTCCACATGTATCTTTTTTGAACATATGGTAGAAAATACTGCCTGCATATTACATGCTATGTATACCACAGAATGGACGCTATATATTCAAAGTAAAGGGATTGTGCTAAATCACATACTAGATATTAGTATCCCTCTAGGAGAGGGCACACAATCTATCTTATAGCCCAACTCAGGGATCCAATTATAGTATACCTGAAGGGTATAGAGAAATGGATCATAGACTCCTAAAAAGGAGGACCACAGACTCTCATAGTTAATTCAAGCAGAAAGAGACAGTGGGTACTACGCTGTTTGCAGATGAATGAATAACATAATTCAGAAGATATATAGACAACCTGTTTTTACTATGGCATGGAACAGAGGATGGCCTTACCAAATGGTTTGAGGATTTGAACAGCATTGAAGTTCAAAATGACATCAAGTAGGAACACTGTTGATTTCCTGGACTTAAGGATTTTTAAGAAATATGGGCGATAACAAACTACCCTGTATACAAAGGAAATAGATAAAAATTCCCTGCTCCATGCGCATAGTTGCCATCCTCCTGCACTACTCATCACTCAGTTCAAACGAACCATCAGGAATAACTCTGACCAAGATCTTGTGAAACTACAAATCGATGAGATGGAACAGAAATTCCAGCTAAGAGGATACAAACATGGTCATCTGAAGGAAATCAAACAAGGCGTGATCAAAACTAATCAACAAAGCCTTTTAACATCAAGAAATTTTGAAAAACAAGATAACAGGCTAACGTTAACCACCACATATGATGTGGACAAACATGTTCTAGTTGACAGCTTGAGAAGTAACTGGTCCCTAATTAATACTGATACGGACCTTACCCTATATGGATCTCCTCCCCCAAGAATTGGGTATCGTAGGGCTAGATCCTTGAGGGATCAACTAATACAAACAGACTCCAGGAAATGCTATATTAAAGATACATGGCTTAAAACAAAACCGGGATGTTACCGCTGCATAAGCTGCGTAACATTTGGAGGTGTCACTACAGGTGATATGTTCAGACACCTATTATTATTATTGGTTATTTGTAGAGCGCTAACAGATTCTGCAGTGCTATTAGTACAACAAAACAATTATAGGGATTAAATGGGTAGAGGGCCCTGCCAAGAGTCATACTGTTGTAGTCAGCTCTCAAGAAGGTGATCTACAAACAGCTGGACTCTTAGGCATACATGCTAAGGGGGTTCAGGGGATAGTAATGGAGGAGAGGAACTGGTATTAAGAAAGGTTAGTGTAGGTTGTATGCATCCCTGAACAGTAGAGTCTTTAGGGAGCGCTTGAAGCTTTCAAAACTAGGGGAGAGCCTGGAGTCCTGTAAACGGGAGTGTAATGAGGTAACAAGAGAGGAAGCGAGTAGGAGGTCATGAGCAGAGCGAAGGGGATGGGAGGGAGAGTATCTGGAGACAAGGCCTGAGATATAGGGGGGAGCAGTGCAGTTGAGGGCTTTGTAGGCAGAGTGAGAATATTGTGTTTAATCCTAGAGGCAAGAGGAAGCCAGTGAAGGGATTGGCAGAGAAGTGCAGCAGTTGAAGAGCGACGTGTAAGGAAGATGAGCCTGGCCGAGGCATTCATTATGGATTGTAAAGGAGCTAGGTGGCAGCTGGGGAGACCAGAGAGGACAGAGTTGCAATAATTGAGGCGGAAAATGATGAGAGAGTGGATTAAAATCTTAGCTGTGTCTTGTGTAAGGAAATGTCTAATCTTATAGATGTTTTTAAGGTGGAAGTGGCAGGCTTTAGCCAAGGATTGAATGTGAGGAGTGAAAGAAAGATCTGAGTCAAATGTGACCCCGAGACATTGGGCAGGTGTGGTAGGGGTAATGATGGAGTTGTCGACAGTTATAGAGAGATTGGGGGTGGAGATTTTTGAAGAAGGGGGGAAAATAAGGAGCTCAGTTTTGGAGAGATTTAGTTTGAGGTAGTGAGAGGACATCCAGGAAGAGATGTGAACAAGACAGTTAGTGACACGGGTTCGCAAGGAAGGAGATAGATCTGGTGCAGAGAAGTAGATTTGGGTGTTGTTGGCATACAAATGATATTGTAAACTGTGGGACTTTAATAGGGAACCTAATAATAACATGTAGATTGAGAAGAGAAGGGGACCGAGGACAGAGCCTTGCGGTACCCCGACAGAAAGTGGTGATGGGGCAGAGGAGGCCCCAGAGAAGGCTACACTAAAGGTATGGTTTGACAGGTAGGAAGAGAACCACGAGTAGGCTATACAAACAGAAACTTTAAAATCAAGCATAGGGTGACATGCACCACCACCCATATAGTCTATCTCCTCCATTGTGTATGTGGATTATTCTATGTCCGGAAAACCATGGACGACCTGCGGACTAGGATGGATGGTGAACCATAGGTCCGCAATCAGAACAGCCCAAGACAAGGGGACATCAGACCAGCCTGTGGCCAGACATTTTGCTCAAGCCAAACATAAGGTCGCTGACCTAAAATATATAATCATAGATCACATACCACCACCTACAATAGGAGGAGACCGTGCAAAGATGCTACTACATTGTGAGACACGGTGGATATATGAATTGGGGACCATGGCACTGCAGGGTCTGAATGTCCATCTAGATTGACACTGTTATTGGTAAAGACTCTTTCTGCTTGAATTAACTATCGCCTAGATTTAGAGTTCTGCGTTAGCCTTAAAAAGCAGCGTTAAGGGGTCCTAACCTCGCATTCTATTGGCTGATCCAATCAGCCAAATCGGATTGAACTTCAATCCGATTGGCTGATTAAATCAACCAATCGTATTTTTCCTACCTTAATTCCGATTGGCTGATAGAATCATATCAGCCAATCGGAATTCGAGGGACGCCATCTTGGATGACGTCATTTAAAGGTACCTTCATTCAGTGTTAGCCATCGTCAGAAGAGGATGCTCCGCATCGGATGTCTTGAAGATGGACCCGCTCCGGGTCGGATTGATGAAGATAGAAGATGCCGCCTGGATGAAGACTTCTGCTGGATGGAGGACCTTTTTTGCCCCGATCGGATGAAGACTTGTGCCGGTCCGGATGTCCTCTTCTGTCCCATCGGTGCCCGGCTGGCTGAAGATGGCTCAAGGTAGGGTGATCTTCAATGGGGTAGTGTTAGGTTTTTTAAGGGGGGATCAGGTGAGTTTTAGAGTAGGGGTGTGTGGGTGGTGTGTTGTAATGTTGGGGGGGTCTTGTATTTTCTTTTACAGGTAAAAGAGCTGATTACTTTGGGGCAATGCCCCGCAAAAAGTCCTTTTAAGGGCTGGTAAAAGAGCTGATTACTTTTGTAATTTAGTATAGGGTAGGGAATTTTATTATTTTGGGGGACTTTTTTATTTTATTAGGGGGCTTAGATTAGGTGTAATTAGATTAAAATTCTTGTAATATTTTTTTATTTTTGTGATTTAGTGTTTTTTTGTACTATAGTTTAGTTTAGTTAATTGTATTTTAGTTTAGATAATTGTAGGTAATTTATTTAATTAATTTATTGATAGTGTAGTGTTAGGTGTATTTGTAACTTAGGTTAGGATTTATTTTACAGGTAATTTTGTACTTATTTTAACTAGGTAGTTATTAAATAGTTATTAACTATTTAATAGCTATTGTACCTAGTTAAAATAAATACAAAGTTGCCTGTAAAATCAATATAAATCCTAAAATAGATACAATGTAACTATTAGTTATATTGTAGCTATATTAGGGTTTATTTTATAGGTAAGTATTTAGTTTTAAATAGGAATAATTTATTTAATTATATTAAATTTATTTAGTTTTATTTAAATTATATTTAACTTAGGAGGGTGTTAGGCTTAGGTTTAGGGGTTAATGACTTTATTATAGTAGCGGCGACGTTGGGGGTGGCAGATTAGGTGTTAATAATTGTCGGTAGGTAGGCCTGGCGATGTTAGGGAGGGCAGATTAGGGGTTAATAAAATTTATTATAGTGTTTGCGTGGCGGGAGTGCGGCGGTTTAGGGGTTAATACATTTATTATAGTGGCGGCGATGTCCGATCGGTAGATTAGGGGTTAATAAGTGTAGGTAGGTGGCGGTGACGTAGGGGGGGGGGCAGATTAGGGGTTAATAAATATAATATAGGTGTCGGCGATGTTAGGGACAGCAGATTAGGGGTTCATAGCTATAATGTAGGTGGCGGCAGTGTCCGGAGCGGCAGATTAGGGGTTAATAATATAATGTAGGTGTCAACGATAGCGGGGGAAGCAGATTAGGGGTTAATAAGTGTAAGATTTGGGGTGTTTAGACTCGGGGTTCATGTTAGGGTGTTAGGTGTAGACTTAGAAAGTGTTTCCCCATAGGAAACAATGGGGCTGCGTTAGGAGCTGAATGCTGCTTTTTTGCAGGTGTTAGGTTTTTTTTCAGCCAGCTCAGCCCCATTGTTTCCTATGGGGAAATCGTGCACGAGCACGTTTTTCCAGCTTACCGCTACCGTAAGCAACGCTGGTATTGAGGGTTGAAGTGGAGCTAAATTTGGCTCAACGCTCACTTTTCTGAGGCTAACGCAGCCATTCAGAAAACTCGTAATACCAGCATTGGCTTAAGGGTGCTGGAAAAAAAGGAGCGTTAGCCCTGCAGGTTTTTACCGACAAAACTCTAAATCTAGCCGAATGAGAGTCCATGATCCTCCTTTTTGGGAGTCTATGATCCATTTCTCTATACCCTTCAGGTATACTATAATTGGATCCCTGAGTTAGGCTATAAGATAGATTGTGTGCCCTCTCCTAGAGGGATACTAATATCTAGTATGTGATTTAGCACAATCCCTTTACTTTGAATATATAGCGTCCATTCTGTGGTATACATAGCATGTAATATGAAGGCAGTATTTTTTACCATACTATATATATATATATATATATATATATATATATATATATATATATATATATATGTGCATTGGAGCCATTTACAGTCATGTAGATAAAAAAATGTAAAAACATATTTATGCAATATTTGTATTTATTAAATTGTTATACTGTGTATTTACTGTAAATATTTCACATTAAAATGTTCCGCACATATTCATTTATATATATTTCTCTATATATCTATCTATCTATCTATCTATCTATCTATCTATCTATCTATCTATCTATCTATCTATATATATATATATATAAAAAAGGTATACATATATACTTGTGCAAAAAACATTTTATATATATATATATAAATAAATAGATAAATTAATAAATAAATAAATAGAACATATTCTTCCATATGAAAAACATTGGAATGTGAAATATTCATATTTTCATATCGGGCTAGAGAATATGCACTTGAGAATATGCAATCGTGTTTGCGTGAGTAGGGTTTAAGACTCCATTGACTTCTATGGGGAAATACGTTAAAGCCTGCTTGATATTCTAACTTCATTTTTGTATGCATTGGGTTAGCACTCAAGTGAAAAAGTTTAACTTTCAAATTGTAATACGAGTGCCACCCAACTCACTTTTAGCGGAGTTAGTGTGCAAGCAGGAGCGTTAAATACTGCTACACTTGTAATCTGGCCCTTTATTAGGGAACTGCAACCTGCAGTTACCAAACACTACACAACACAGACTGCAAGGTATGGTTCCCTTATTAACTGTTTCACTGCTGGACCGCTCACAAAATCTGGCCTTAGAGGGAACACTGGTAGTAAGACGTTTGCTTCCTAACTTCCTCAGAGGTGGCAGACTTAAAACACCTAAATAAATCTTTCTTAGGTAGTTAATACAAATAATTAAATATTGGGCCATTCTACTTTTCTGTGTGGCTAAGGGGTTTTCACATAAAAATTGTGTTTCTCTTTGCCCATATTTTACAGCAATGTAGCAGTATTTTTGCATATTGGGCACTGAGAGGTTGTAGATTGCATTCTCTGCTCAAATCTTTTACTTATCTAAATGTCAAAGTCTAACATATGTAAATATATTACTATTAAGGATCTGGCATGTGATAATTATATTTGGATATGCATTAATCAAAGTGATTTTCCCATCACAGCACTGACAGTTACCATTATTCAGGGGAAATCTGTGACAATACCTTAAGTAGTTTAACTGAAGATAATTACTTTTATTGTACTCATTATTATTTTGATTCTAATTAATAACTGTAGAATATGAACTGAATGAATTGAGAACATTTTATTTAATAAATATGCTCTTCAAGCTGTTGCCTTGAACATGACTGTTTCAAAATTAAAATTAGAGGGTGTGTATTACTTTACAATGATTTTATCTGTATAAAATCAATCTAGAACGTTTGCACTGTTGTGGAACTGTAATATGGTAACTAGCTTAACTTGTCTTATTTTTAATTGCTGAGCATGGGTGGATCTCTAAATAAATAAAATAATATCAGCATGACAAAAGAGATAAAGGTATAATTAACGATTTTATATGATACCAAGCCAACATATGTGAGTACGCAGGGAGAATAATAGTTTCTTCAGCTGACATAAAGAAGTTGCCATATCTATTCAAAGCACTTTATACATATCAGTCAAGTTTAATTAATCATTTTATGGCACCACCTATATTATTTTGTTTGGATAAAATACAATAAAACCAGCTTTGTTAGTTTATAATAACATGCAGAGTATGTATTTCCAGTTTCTTAAAGGGACAGGAAAGTCAAAATGAAACTTAAATGGGATTAGTTACCATATAATTGTAATTAGACATACAGCCTAAAATAGTGCCAGACCCTGTATTCTATCAAGTAGTTACTGTCTTTGACGAAATATGAATTTCATTAAACTTGCATATTGTAATACACACATTTATGTATTAAGTAAACAGTCACACAGTCACACATTAAAAGCACTTTTACACTAGCTTTATACTTGCCATAATATTGATACCCTTAACATTCAGATGTCGGAGTTATGAATATCACAATATTATATGCTTTTTGCTCCCAATCCAGTACTTGAGTTCATGGGCTACTGTAATATGATCTGTTTTAGTCAAAGCAATCAATTAAAGGTACATGAAACCCAAATTTTTTATTTCATGATTCAGATAGAGAATACAATTTTAAACAACTTTCCAATTTACTTA
Source organism: Bombina bombina (assembly GCF_027579735.1). NCBI lineage: Eukaryota > Metazoa > Chordata > Amphibia > Anura > Bombinatoridae > Bombina > Bombina bombina. The sequence goes on from NC_069499.1 coordinate 1,258,224,319, forward strand.
TATAATTTAATTTGCTTCCTTCTCTTGTTATCATTTGCTGAAAGGTTTATCTAGGCAAGTTCATGAGCAGCAGAGAACCTATGTTCTAGCTGTTGATTGGTGGCTGCATAGATATATTGAAAGTGATTGGCTCACCCATGTGTTCAGTTAGAAACTAGTAGTGCATTGCTGCTCCTTCAACAAATGATACCAAGAGAATGAAACAGATTAGATAATAGAAGTAAATTAGAAAGTTGTTTAAAATCGTATTCTCTATCTGACTCATGAAAGAAAAATTTGGGGTTTCATGTACCTTTAAGTTAACCAGCATATCCCTCAAAACTTTTACATACATTCTAAAAAATACATTAATATCCCACTAATTCCTTTTAGAAAATTGTGGCATGTGCATTCTATGGACTTGATGCAACATATGTATTTTACCAAAAGTAAAAATGTAACAATACATTTAGTAGCAAGGTAAATGGTAAATTCAATTGCAATAATAACATTTAAAAGGATTTTATTAAAGTGAATGTCAACTTTCATGAATCAGTGCCCAGGTTTTTTTTTAAAAAAACTATTAAAAACAGGGACACTTTCATTCATGAAAGTTTACATTGCACCGGATTTTACAAATATTTAACTTCTCCTGAAACACTGGATCACCGATTCCACGCCTGCAGCTCCTCTGTACTTTTTCAGCAATGACGAAATAGTCTCTCTCCAATCAAGGCTTCCCCCCTAGGAGAGTTTTTTTCTGGTGAGGCCACGCAGTGTTTGGAGGAAGCCAGTTTTGTCATTGCTGTGTTAGTACAGCAGGAAGAAGCAGGCGCGGTGATCAGCGATCCGGTGTTTCAGGAGAAGAAGGTAAGTATTTGTAAAATGCGGTGCAATGTAAACTTTCATGAATGAAAGTGCCCCTGTTTTTAATAGTTTTTTTTAAAAACCGGGCACTGATTCATGAAAGTTAACATTCACTTTAAAGATGGTATTTGTATTTTTATGTCATAAACAAATTCCAAAAATCACCTGATTCTGGCTATTGAGTTAATTCCAATCCTTTAGAAAAAACTGCTACAGAAAATTACAATTAAAATACATGGGGATTTTTGTATATGAAACAGTTGATACATTTTTCTAAAGGTTTAGAATTGCCCCTATGTGGTTAACCTTTTAGTAAGAAATAAACATATAGGGCACAAGGCAATTCATCAAAAAAACATACTGCTCTAACACAATAGAACCGTTTTTTTTGTTTTTACTATTTAAGTTTATAAATAGAATGTTTTCCGCTATTTTGCTACCAAAGTGATCACATTTTCCATTCCACTGGCTCAGTCGTGAGCTATCAAGTCTTGCTTACTTTACAGGAATATACACCACAAACGCTCTTTACCATTTTTCCTGTATTGGGAGTTTAAGTCCAGGAGATCAGGTTGAAAGAATACAGAAGTCCATCTTTACAATAAAGAAGCTGCCTACTGAACTTACATTAACACAATTAGAAAGCAAACCATTCATTTCCATGAAATCTGTTTTTAGCCAACACTGCATCTAATTTATTTTTAATTTACCTAAGGTATTGCCATTCACTACCTCCTTAGGCAATTATTTTCAAGATATCATTGCCATTACACAAAAAAAAGTTTTAGAGCAAGCAGACCCAATTTGTCTAGCCTTTCCTCACAGTTTAAATCATCCATTCTTTTATTAGTTTTGTGGTCCTTCTCTGAACTTTTTCTAATTCTGCAAAGCCCTTTTTTAACTCCTTTGTTTCGGAGGAATATCAGAGAAAAACTTGCCCAAAGTACCAGATATTTTTTAGCATTTTTACTACCAATCTGTTTAAAAGAATAGAGTCTTTGTTCTTTTTAAATTTTCCTATGAAAACTACATATAACTTCAAAATAGACAACCCAAGGTATTGATTATATTTGATAGAGAGATGTGCAGCCAAGAATTTTTAGCTTCGGACTAATATTCAGGGAAATTAATTTTCCTGACTATTCGGTGGCTGCACTATTTGGTATACATTTATTTTAAAACTAAATGGAAACTGAATTTTATTTAAACATTTACATTTGTTTTCAAATGTAAATGTTTCAAAGCTACAGATGAATAGTTCACTTGTAGCTACAATACTTACCTTAATGTGCTCTGGAGAGCAATGAGAGTGTGATTTTTGTCAGTAATCAGTAATGTATAGTTTTCTTTAATTTTTCTTGTGCATTTCTTTGGATATTAACTTTATTAAAACAAAACGAAAATCAGATTTTTGTCACAAATGTGCATTCGTACGAAATTGAATGCACATCTTTAATATTTGATGCCACTATTTGGCTGCCAAATACAATATATAAAAGGGGTTAACCAGTTAGCTTGTAAGGTTAATATTTGCTGTAGTGTAGGGATTACCCTCCCGCCTGACACCCATCAACCCCTGATACCTACTTGATCCCTCCCAAACTGTTCTCTTTCCTCCCCTCACTGATTACTACTATCTTAGGTACTGGTAGACAGACTTGCAGCATGCAGTTCTTTATTTAAAAAAATATATTTATTTTTTTAATATTTCCGTAGTGTAGATCCCTCCTCACTCTCTCACCTCCCTGATCCCAACCCAAACATCTTTCTAACCCACCCTCAAACTGCTTCCTGCCATGTTTGCTAATGGCAGCCAGTTTGCTAGTAACAAATTATTCTTATTTATTATATATATATATTTTTTTTAAGTGTAGGGACCCCCCTCCCCCTGTAAAATCACTTTTGTCTGAAGTGTATGGAACACTCCCTTATTCATCTGATATTTTTCCATAGTGTCAGGCCCCATCCCTCCCTCTCCCTTAATAACCTTTTTCAATAGTGTAGGGAACCCCACTCAACCCTCCTCCGCTGGTCCGTCAACCCGCCTTCCTCCTTCCCTCCCTCCAATCCCACTTATTACCAACATACGGCTAGATTACGTGTTTTGCGGTATGAGAAAAAAGCAGCGTTAAGCCTCATAACGCTGCTTTTTTACTACCGCTGGAGTCTTGCAGATTTAGGGGCACCGCACACTTTTTTGGCCTTACTGCAAATCAACTTAAGCAAATTGCGTATCGCCGGTATTATGAGTTTGTCCTTGGATGCCAAAAAGTGAGCGGTACACCCTATCCCATCAAGATTCGTACCGCATTTTAAAGTCAGTAGTTATGAGTTTTACATTACCAAACCGTAGCATAAAACTCATAACTAAAGTGCTACAAAGTACACTAACACCCATAAACTACCTATTAACGCCTAAACCGAGGCCCTCCCGCATTGCAAACACTATAATAATATTATTAACCCCTAATCTGCCGCTCCCGACATCGCCACAACTAGAATAAACATATTAACCCCTAAACCACCGCACTCCCACCTCGCAAACACTAGTTAAATATTATTAACCCATAATCTGCTGTCCCTAACATCGCCACCACCTATCTACATTTATTGACCCCTAATCAGCCTCCCCCAATGTCGCCGCCACTATAAAAAACATATTAACCCTTAAATCGCCGCACTCCCGCCTTGTAAACACTAGTTAAATATTATTAACCCCTAATCTGCTGTCCCTAACATCGCCGCCACCTATCTACATTTATTAACCCTTAATCTGCCGTCCCTAACGTCGCCACCACTATATTAAATTTATTAATTTATTATAGTGGCGGCAACGTTGGGGGCGTCAGATTAGGTGTTAATAAATGTAGGTAGGTTGCATTGACATTGGGGGCAGCAGATTAGGGGTTAATAAGTATAATGTAGGTGTCGGCGATGTCCGGAGAGGCAGATTAGGGGTTAATAAATATAATGTAGGTGTCGGCGATGTCGGGGGCGGCAGATTAGGGGTTAATAAGTGTAAAATTAGGGGTGTTTAGACTCAGGGTTCATGTTTGGGTGTTAGGTGTAAACATAACTTTAGTTTCCCCATAGGAATCAATGGGTCTGCGTTACTGAGCTTTACGCTGCTTTTTTGCAGGTGTTAGACTTTTTTCAGCCGATTCTCCCCACTGATGTCTATAGGGAAATAGTGCACGAGCACATACAACCAGCTCACCGCTGACTTAAGCAGCGCTGGTCTTGGTGCGGTATGGAGCACAATTTTGCTCTACGCTCACTTTTTGTCTTTTAACGCCGGGTTTAGAAAAACCTGTAATACCAGCGCTGTTGGAAAGTGAACAGTGACAATGACTTGCAAGTTAGTACCGCACCCCTCATAACGCAAAGCCCGTAATCTAGCCGATACAGAGACAGATTCACTCTCTGTAACAATCAGCGATCTAGCTTCATATGGTAAGGGAGCACAATCAGTGCTCTCTTACTATACGAAGGTAGATGCCTTCTGCCCCCTGGTTGCGGATCCCTCTGTCTAAGCTGACAGCGGGGACTGCTACATGCACCTCTGTGCTGGATGTAGGTACTATGTCGGTGAGCAAAGTACTGTGTGACACAATACCTACGTCCATGTGGCGCTAGGGGTTAAAAGTGCTCACAAAACTGCACTGTTACTCAATAATATAATAACTAGTATTTATATAGCGCTTTTCTCCCAGTGGGACTCAAAGCGCTTTTTTAGCGCTTGCTCTCGGAATTAACCAAATCGGCAGCTGAATAGTAATAGTTGTTATTATTACCCAATTTAATGGTACTCATTTTATCGACCTCGGAAGGATGAAGGGCTGAGTTGGCCCTGCCGGGATTTGAACCTGTGACCTTGGATCTTTTAAACAGGCTTTTTTTTCGTAGTCAGGGCATTTACCAGGACATAAATATGCTTTCTTCCATTGCATCTATACCTCTTTTAATGCATGCTAGTATATTATTTGTCTTATTATTTGCGCTGCAGAATCTGTTGACCCTCAACAAATAACTGATAATAATAATAATTTGCCTTTTAACCTGCTGCCTTGCACTCATTTCTAGCTTGTTGTTTATAAGTACGCCTAAAAGGTTTTCTTACTCTGTTGTCTGCCTTTTTCCCCATTTAAATAATAGATAACCTGCATATTTTTACATTTAAAAGTATTAAATCTCATTTGTCATTGATCATAACATTTTTACATTTTTGTAAATCCCTTGCAAAGCAATTGCATCCTGCTCTGAGCTAGTCACTGTACACAACTTTGTATCATGTGCAAAATAGAGATGTTATTTAATACGTCATCCAAGTTATTGGATTAAAAGAACAGGGCCCAGTACTGATTCATGGTTTGCCCCACTAATTAGTTTTTCAATAGTACTCGAATTGTGGCGATCTCTGTCCACCTCATCAGAGCAGGCGGACAGGGTTATGGAGCTCAATTCAGAGCATGGTTTGCCCCACTAATTAGTTTTATCCAATTGGCGTATGATCCATTTGCAACTTGTTGATTCCTGGGCCCAATCCGATATGCAGCGTCGCCCACAAAAGCCGGCGACGGCAAATTTTGCGCTGGTTTGGTATCACATATACGGCGTAACATAGAAATTACGCTCATATATTTCACCCTTCGGCCGTAGTTTTTTGGCCCATAGAGTGATATAACAAACCCGCACAGTTTGGTATCCAATATACAGCATAAGGACTTACGTGGCGAAAATGGAGAAATCTTACTCCATTTTCACCTCGCCACAAATTGCAGGCGTAGTAAGCCTTACGCTGAGTATTGGAGCCCCGTAACTCCCTAAACTACCTGCAAAATAAAACCTAAAATCTAATGCATGCGCAATGTCTATCTACCTGTCAACTGCAATCCCCCACCGCAATCTTTAATAAAATGCTTAACCCCTAAACCGCCGCTCCCGAACCCCGCCACCAGCTACATTAAATGTCTTACCCCCTAATCTGATCCCCTTACACTGCCGCCACCTATTTTAACTATATTAACCACTAATCAGAGCCCGCTGCTCGCCGCCACCTATTTTAACTATATTAACCCCTAATCTGAGCCCCTTACACTGCCGCCACCAATTTTAAATATATTAACCTCTAATATGATCCCCCTACACCGCCGCCACCTATATTATATGTACTACCCCCTAATCTGACCCCCTTACACCGCCGCCACCTATATTAAATTTATTAACCCCTAATGTGAGCCCCCTACACCGCCGCCACCTATATTAAATTTATTAACCCCTAATCTAATCCTCCTATACCGCCGCCACCTATATTAAAATTATTAACCCCTAATCTAATCCCCTACACCGTCGCCAACTATATTAAAATTATTAACCCCTAATCTAATCCCCCTACACCGCCGCAACCTATATTAAATATATTCATCACTAAACCTAAGTCTAACCCTAACACCCCCTAACTTAATTATTATTAAAATAAATCTAAATAATATTAATAATATTAACTAAATTATTCCTATTTAAATCTAAATACTTACCTATAAAATAAACCCTAAGATAGCTACAATATAATTATTAATTACATTGTAACTATTTTTGGGTTTATATTTATTTTACAGGTAACTTTGTATTTATTTTAACTAGGTACAATAGCTATTAAATAGTTAATAACTATTTAACAGATACCTAGTTAAAATAATTACCAAATTACCTGTAAAATAAATCCTAACCTAAGTTACCATTACACCTAACACTACCCTATCAATAAATTAATTAAATAAACTACAATTATCTCAAATAAAAAACAGTTAAATACACTAATCTATATTACAAAAACAAACACTAATTTACAAAAAATAAAAAAAGATTACAAGAATTTTAAGCTAATTACACCTAATCTAAACCCCCTAATAAAATAACAAAGCCCCCCAAAATAATAAAATTTCCCTACCCTAAACTAAATTGAAAAAGTAATCAGTGTACGATCTCCGTCGTACACTGAATAGGAATTCAAGGTATGCGATTATAATCAGCCAATAGAATCACAGTAGCTCTTATTCTACTGGCTATTCAAATCAGCCAATAGAATTAAAGTAGCTCTCATCCGATTGGCTGATTTGAATTTGAAGGCTCAAATCAGCCAATAGGAATTCAAGGGATGCCATTTTTAATCGCGTACCTTGAATTCCTATTCAGTGTACGGCAGAGATCGTATGAAGAGGATCCTCCACGCTCCATGGCTCCGGTCTTCAGTTCCAGCGTCACCGATCTTCCGTTCCTGCATCGCCGGTCTTCAGTTCCAGAGAGGACGGTCTTCAGCTCCGTGGTCATCGGTCTTCAACTCCTCTGCTCCGCGCCGACTGGTTCCTGGAAGAAGAAGAGGTCGCCGCCTGGAAGAATACTTCTCCGCCTGGAACAGGACCTTCTCCGCCGGTCTTCAGGACAGGTAAGGACCACTTGGGGGTTAGACTTAGGTTTTTTTAAGGGGGGATCGGGTGGGTTTTAGAGTAGGGGTGTGTGGGTTGTAATGGGGGGGTTGTTCTTTTTTTACAGGTAAAAGAGCTGATTACTTTGGGGCAATACCCCACAAAAGGCCCTTTAAGGGCTGGTAATAGAGCTGATTACTTTTGTAATTTAGTTTAGGGTAGGGAAATTGTATTATTTTGTGGGGCTTTGTTATTTTATTAGGGGGCTTAGATTAGGTGTAATTAGCTTAAAATTCTTGTAATCTTTTTTTATTTTTTGTAATTTAGTGTTTGTTTGTTTTTGTAATATAGATTAGTGTATTTAACTGTTTTTTATTTGAGATAATTGAAGTTTATTTAATTAATTTATTGATAGGGTAGTGTTAGGTGTAATGGTAACTTATTTTAGGATTTATTTTACAGGTAATTTGGTAATTATTTTAACTAGGTAGCTATTAAATAGTTATTAACTATTTAATAGCTATTGTACCTAGTTAAAATAAATACAAAGTTACCTGTAAAATAAATATAAACCCTAAAATAGCTACAATGTAATTAATAATTATATTGTAGCTATCTTACGGTTTATTTTATAGGTAAGTATTTAGATTTAAATAGGAATAATTTAGTTAATATTATTAATATTATTTAGATTTATTTTAATAATAATTAAGTTAGGGGGTGTTAAGGTTAGACTTAGGTTTAGTGGTTAATATATTTAATATAGGTGGCGGCGGTGTAGGGGGATTAGATTAGGGGTTAAAAAATTTAATATAGGTGGCGGCGGTGTAGGGGGATTAGATTAGGGGTTAATAAATTTAATATCGGTGGCAGCGGTGTGTAAGGGGGTCAGATTAGGGGGTAGTACATATAAAATAGGTGGCGGTGGGGTAGGGGGCTCACATTAGGGGTTAATGTAGTTAAAATAGGTGGCAGCGGGCTCACATTAGGTGTTAATGTAGTTAAAATAGGTGGAAGCGGGGTAGGGGGCTCAGATTAGGGGTTAATGTAGTTAAAATAGGTGGCGGCGAGGTAGGGGGCTCAGATTAGGGGTTAATGTAGTTATTATAGGTGGCGGCGGTGTAGGGGGATCATATTAGGGGGTAATAATTTTAATATAGGTGGCGGCGGTATAGGGTATCATATTAGGGGGTAATATAGTTAATGTAGGTGGCAGCGGGGTAGGGGGCTCACTTTAGGGGTAATAATTTTAATGTAGCTGGCGGCGGTGTAGGGGGATCACATTAGGGGGTAAGACATTTAATGTAGCTGGCGGCGGTGTAGGGGGAGTCAGATTAGAGGGTAAGACATTTAATGTAGCTGGCGGCGGGCTCCGGGAGCGGCGGTTTAGGGGTTAATATATTTATTGTTAGGAGTGAGAGGGGGGATTGCGAATAGAGGGGTATACGTGTCGGGTTATTTTTGGGAGGCGTGTTAGACAGTAACGGGAGATTTAAGACTTTAGTAAGTTTTTTTATGCGGCGGCAGTTTCTAAAGTGCCGTAAGTCACTGGCGACTCTAGAAATTTGTACTTACGCTTATTTCTGGACAACGCTAGTTTGTCCGACTTAGGGCACTTTAGCAACTGCCGGCGCCATATATGTGATAGCTCGCTGTGCGAGCTGAAACTACGGGTGGCGCAGGTTTCCACGCTTGTGCCGAAACCTGTGCCGTATATCGGATTGCTCCCCTTGTCTTTTATCCAGTTATTTACCCATGAGCTCACATCAACTGATTCACCTTTATCTATAATATTAATTACCTCCTCAAATAATCTAATTACATGACATGATCTATTTCTCATAAAAACACGCTGATTTGAACTCATAGAGGCCTATTTATCAAATATCTGTCGGATGTGATCTGACAGTGCGGTCAGGTCCGACAAATGTCGCTGAATGCGGAGAGCAATACGCTCTCCGTATTCAGCAATGCACCAGCAGCTCTTGTGAACTGCTTGTGCAATGCCGCCTCCTGCAGACTTGAGGACAATCAGCCACCAGCATGGGGGTGTCAATCAATTGCTTCATAACTGCTGAAGACTCGCTAGAAACACGGGCCCTCAAGCTCCATTCAGAGCTTGATAAATGGGCCTCATAATCTAGTTTTCACTATTGAATAAAATCCATTGAAAACTTAATTATTTTATTATAAAAAAAAACAACCATTTTAAAGCACTGTACGTGCTTGTGTTTTTATGCTTTAGCATTTGGTTGTTGTATTTTTGGAATAACAATAGTTTACGTTAGTATATTTTATCTCTTTGTAGGGCCGACTGCTGTTTGAACCAATTTTGGCCACTAGATGGCACTGCTTACCTCAAAAATTAAAAAGTATATTTATTTTTTAAACATAGCCCTACTCCTCAAATTCTCCCTTGAGGTTTTGTTTCTAACAGAGAATTTAGGCTAACAATTTAAAATGATAAATTATGTCATGCAGTATAAACAGCTTTCTACATTCTAATTCAGTGATTTTTAACCTTTTTTTTTTTGCCGTGGCACACTTTTTTACATTAAAAAATCCTGTGGCACACCACCATCCCAAAATTTTTAAAAAATCACACATTGTAGCCTAATACAGCATATATATATATATATATATATATACATACACACAAACACACACATACTGTATTTATTGTGCTGTTATGCCATGCCTCCTACAAACTACCCCTGCACTGGGAGTAAAAAACAAGCAAAGTTTAAAAAATATGTCACACTGTTGTCAGTCTGCCGTGGCACACCTGAGGATCTCTCACGGCACACTAGTTGAAAAACACTGTTCTAATTCATATACATGGATAATAGCTGAAATAGTTGATTATCTAACAGAATTAAACAGTTATGCAGTAGACTTGTTCAGCGCCCAATAAGTTGATTCGTTTGAATCTTTCATAACAAATATTTGCTTCCCTGAATATTTGTCTGCTGTACTATTTGGTATTTGTTTTGTTTTAGACAAAATGAATACCGAATATTTGCTTCCGTTAAATGAATTTAAAGTTCATCTTTAGCATTGTACTTACCTCTAGCGCGCTGGAGAGCCACGTTAACCTTGCTCCTTCATCTCAGAGCTCCAGGCCACGCTAATAGGAGGCTTGGCGCATTGTATCCCAGGGCCTGCATAAAGGATTTTCTCCTTTAATACAGGCGCTGGGATCCGCTAAGCTAAACCTCCTATTAGCGTGGCCTGGAGCTCTTAGATGAAAGATCGGGGTTAGCGCAGTTCTCCAGCGCACTAGCGGTAAGTATTTAATCCCTTAAAGGTAATTTAAAGAAAACAAATGAATACTTATTAATTTCATCAGTATGTTTTAATTTTCTTTAACCCCTTAATGACCAGACCATTTTTCAATTTTCTTACCCTCAATGACAAAGGCTATTTTTACATTTCTGCTGTAATTTTCCTCTTACACATTTACTGTACCCACATATATTATATACCGTTTTTCTCGCCATTAAATGGACTTTCTAAAGATACCATTATTTTCATCATATCTTATAATTTCCTATAAAAAAATATAAAATATGAGGAAAAAATTGAAAAAAACACACTTTTTCTAACTTTGACCCCCAAAATCTGTTACACATCTACAATCACCAAAAAACACCCATGCTAAATAGTTTCTAAATTTTATCCTGAGTTTAGAAATACCCAATGTTTACATGTTCTTTACTTTTTTTGCAAGTTATAGGGCCATAAATACAAGTAGCACTTTGCTATTTCCAAACCCCTTTTTTTCAAAATTAGCGCTAGTTACATTGGAACCCTGATATCTGTCAGGAAAACCTGAATATCAATTGACATGTATATATTTTTTTTTAGAAGACAACCCAAAGTATTGATCTAGGTCCATTTTGGTATATTTCATGCCACCATTTCACCGCCAAATGTCATCAAATAAAAAAAAAAGTTCACTTTTTCACAAATTTTGTCACAAACTTTAGGTTTCCCACTGAAATTATTTACAGCTTCTGCAATTAAGGCACAAATGGTTGTAAATGCTTCTTTGGGATCCCCTTTGTTCAGAAATAGCAGACTTATATGGCTTTGGGGTTGCTTTTTGGTAATTAGAAGGCCGCTAAATGCTGCTGCGCACCACACGTAAATTATGCACAGCAGTGAAGGGGTTAATTAGGTAGGTTGTAGGGAGCTTGCATGGTTAATTTTAGCTTTAGGGTAGTGTAGTAGACAACCCCAAGTATTGATCTAGGCCCATTTTGATATATTTTATGCCACTATTTCACCGCCAAATGCGAGCAAACAATTAAAAAAAAATTCATTTTTCACAATTTTAGGTTTCTCACTGAAAGTATTTACAAACAGCTTGTGCTATTATGGCACAAATTGTTGTAAAAGCTTCTTTGGGATCCCCTTTGTTCAGAAATAGCAGACTTATATAGCTTTGGCATTGCTTTTTGGTAATTAGAAGGCCGCTAAATGCTGCTGCGCACCACACGTAAATTATGCCCAGCAGTGAAGGGGTTAATTAGGTAGGTTGTAGGGAGCTTGCAGGGTTAATTTTAGCTTTAGGGTAGAGATCAGCCTCCCACCTGACACATCCCACCCCCTGATCCCTCCCAAACAGCTCTCTTCCCTCCCCCACCCCACAATTGTCCCCGCCATCTTAAGTACTGGCAGAAAGTCTGCCAGTACTAAATAAAAGGAGTTTTTCTTTTTTTTAATAAAAAAAAAATAAAATGTTTTAGCTGTGATGGACCCCTGCCTTAGCCCCAACCTCCATGATCCCCCCCACAGCTCTCTAACCCTCTCCCCTACCTAATTGCCGCCATCTTGGGTACTGGCAGCTGTCTGCCAGTACCCAATTTGCCCCAAAAACAAAAGTATTTTTTTCTCTTTTTGCCATTATTAATGTTTTCTGTAGTGTAGCAGCCCCCCACAATACCCCAACCCCCTCCCCCTCCCAGATCCTTATATATTTATTTTTTAAAATCTTTTTTCCCCCCTCTTCCCTCCTCATTGGTGTCAGTGGCCAGCTAATCGCGCGCGCACGCGCGCCCCCGCACACACGCGCACGCGCGCCCCCGCACGCTCCCGGCACCCGGCGTGCACATTGCACTTACAGTAACCGGATGCCGGGTAGCGATGGGCCGCCCACCCGCCTCCCTGTTATACTCCCACCCACCAACGAACGGCACCATCGCTACCAGTGCAGAGAGGGCCACAGAGTGGCTCTCTCTGCATCGGAGTCTTCTAAAAAGGTATTGCAGGATGCCTCCATATGGAGGCATCACTGCAATACCCTGAGAGCTGCTGGAAGCGATTGCGATCGCTTCCAGCACTCTGTTAGACAACTGACGTACCAGGTACGTCTATTGTCATTAACTGGTTGTTTTTGCATGACGTACCTGGTACGTCAGTTGTCATTAAGGGGTTAAAGGGATAGTCTACTCCAAAATTGTTATTGTTTAAACAGATAGATAACCCCTTTACTACCCATCTTTGCACAACCAACATTGTTATATTAATATACTTTATAACCTTTAAAACTCTAAATCTCTGCCTGTTTTTAAGCCCCTGCGGGCCACCTTTATCAAAGTGCATTTTATTAGCTTTTCACAGCCAGACAGTGCTAGTTAATGTGTGTCATATAGATAACACTGTGCTCACTTCTGTGTAGTTATGAATGAGTCAGCACTGATTGGCTAAAATGCAAGTCTGTAAATAGCACTGAGATAAGGGGGCAGTTTACAGAGGCGTAGATACAAGGTAATCACAAGGTAAAATGTATATTAATATAACATTGTTGGTTATGCAAAACTGGGAATGGGTAATAAAGGGATTATCTATCTTTTAAACAATAAACTTCTGGAGAAGACTGTCCCTTTAAGTTTTGTTGGTGCATTCATTTGGATATTAATTTTGTGAAAACGAAACGAATATCTATTTTTTTGTTACAAATTTGCATTTGTAACGAAACAAATGCACATCTGTTATACAGCGTTCATCAGATACTAAAGGTTTAACCCCTTAACGAACAGGGGTATTTTGAACATCAAAGACCAACATTTTACTATGGTCTTTGACATGTCGTATCATATAATCATTACAATAAGGCAAGGAGCTGATTAGCTCCCTTCACATACACAATAACCTATACTGTAACAAACAGCTAGATTACGAGTTTGGCATTATGAGTGAAAAAGCAGCGATATGCTTCATAACGCTGCTTTTTCCCTACCGCTTTTTTTCCCTAGTCTTGCAGGTATAGGTATACCGCACACTTTTTTGGCTGTCACGCAATGTCAGTACCGCACTTTTAAAAAAGTCCTTTTTCAATGGGACTTCCATAGTGCCGGTATTACGAGTTTTGCCTGAGAGGCCAAAAAGTGAGCGGTACACCTTATACTGACAAGATCCGTACCGCTATCTAAAGTCAGTAGTTATGAGTTTTACGTTACAAATCTGTGCCATAAAACTCATAACTAAAGTGCTACAAAGTACACTAAACACCCATAAACTACCTATTAACCCCTAAACCAAGGCCCTCCCACACCGCAAACACTATAATAAATTTATTAACCCCTAATCTGCTGTTCCCAATATTGCCGCCACTTAAAAAAATATTAGCCCCTATTCCGCAGCTCCCCAACATCAACGCCACTATAATAAAATTATTAACCCCTAAACCGCCGCCCTCCCGCATCAAAAACACTATTTAAAATAATGAACCCCTAATCTGCCATCCGCCCACTCTGCCGCTATAATAAACCTATTAACCCCTAAACCTAACCCCCCCCTAACAAATATAATTAAAAGAAATCTAAATAAAACCTACTATTAATAACTAGCTAATTCCTATTTAAAACTAAATACGCACCTGTAAAATAAACCCTAAGCTAGCTACAATATAATTAATAGTTACTTTGTAGCTATCTTAGGTTTTATTTGTTATTTTACAGGTAAGTTTGTATTTATTTTAACTAGGTAGACTAGTTAGTAAATTGTTAATAACTATTTACTAGCTACCTAGTCAAAATAAATAGAAATTTACCTGTAAAATAAAACCTAAACTGCCTTACACTAAAACCTAACATTACAATAAAATTAAATAAATTAAATTAACAAACTACAATTATCTAAAGTACAAAAAATAATAAACACTAAATTACACAAAATAAAAAAAGAAATGATCAAAAATAAAAACGAATTACTCCTAATCTAATACCCCTATCAATATAAAAAAGCCCCCCCCAAAATAAAAAAACCTAGCCTATACTAAACTGCCAATTGCTCCAAAGAAATCAGCTCTTTTACCTTTTAAAAAAAATACAAACAACTCCCCAACACTAAAACCCACCATCCACACAACCAAACCCCCTAAATAAAATCCTATCTAAATAAACCTAAGCTCCCCATTGCCCTGAAAAGGTCATTTGGATGGGCATTGCCCTTAAAAGGGCATTTAGCTCTTTTACATTGCCCAAAACCCTACACTAAAACTAAAACCCACCCAATAAAACCTTAAAAAAACCTAACACTAACGCCGACGATCCACTTACAGTTTTTGAAGACCGGACATCCATTCTCATCTAGGTGGCAGAAGTCTCCATCCAAGCGGGCAGAAGTCCTCCTCGAAGCCGGCAGAAGTCTTCATCCAAGCGGGCAGAAGTCTTCATCCAAGCTGGCAGAAGTCTTCATCCAGACGGCATCTTCTATCTTCATCCATCCGGCACGGAGTGGGTCCTTCTTCAAGACATCCGGCGCGGAGCATCCTCTTCTTCCGACGTCTGTTGCAGAATGAAGTTTCCCTTTAAATGACGTCATCCAAGATGATGTCCCTTACATTCCGATTGCTGATAGAATTCTATCAGCCAATAGGAATTAAGAAGGAAAAAATCCTAGGAAAAAATAATGTATTAAATACAATACAAAAACCTTTTCTTGGCAGAAAAGGTTTTTGTATTGTTTTTAATACATTATTTTTGAATAAATCATATCTCAAATCTTGGGATATTTTAATTCAACATTATTAGGTTTGTGAGCTTTTTTGAGGGAATCGTTTACTCTGGTGGACTGTGGATCCTGCATACTGGAGTGAGTTAGCTGGTGAACTCTGATATACCAGCCTGCACAACTTGTACTGTATTATAGTGCGCTGCCTGTGTGAGTATCCATTTATAGTGTGTTCTACCTTTGGCTGCCTAAATACTTTAGTGACCATCTGCACTATTGGAGTCCTTTTTCTTCCCTTCCCTTGTTTTCTGCCCCTGCATTCCAGATTTGAGGTCTCTTGGAATCCTGTGGGAGCTAGCTGGTGGGCTCTAATCAATCCAGCCTGCGTGAATAGCACTGTATTATAGTGCACTCCTTTTGTGAATACCCACCTACAGTTGAGGGGATTTTATGGGAAAGAATCACTTTTACTCTATTTCACTGCACCATTGGAGCGCCTTCTTTTTGTTTTTGCTTAGGTTTTATTTTATAGGTGAATTTGTATTTATTTTGACTAGGTAGCAAGTAATTAGTTAATAACAATTTAGGGGTTAATATATTTATTTAGTGTTAGTGATGTGGGAGGCCAGAGGTTTAGGGGTTAATAACTTTAGTATAGTGGTGGCGGCGACATTGGGGGTGGCAGATTAGGGTTTAATACATTTATATTGGGGGAGGCAGATTAGGGATTAATAAATTTATATAGGTGGCAGCGACATTGGGGGTGGCAGATTAGGGGTTAATTAGTGTAGGTAGGTGGCAGTGACATTGGGGGCGGCATATTAGGGGTTAATAAGTGTAATGTAGGTGTCGGCGATGATGGGGGCTGCAGATTTGGGGTGTTTAGACTTGGGGTTTATGCTAGGGTGTTAGGTTTAAACATACATTTTATTTCCCCATAGACATCAATGGGGCTGCGTTATGGATCTTTACGCTCTGCAATTGCAGGTGTTAGGCTTTTTGTTAGCCGGCTCTCCCCATTGATGTCTATGGGGAAATTGTGCATGAGCACGTCAAAGCAGCACTTGTATTTGTGTGCGGTATGGAGCTCAACGCAACCATATCGCCCACACAAGCCTGCTTTTTGTAAACCTGTAATAGCAGTTCTATTAAAGGTGAGCGGTGAAAATAACTTGCAAGTTATTAGCGAGCAGCCATAACGCAAATCTCGTAATCTGGCTGAATGTTTGTCTTTAATGGATCTGAGTTATGAGAAGCACCCTGAGCTTTAGTCTGTTCCTGTTTTAACAATAACCTTCCTAAAGTCCATGACTGTATATACAATTCTGGATGTTAGTTAACTGATTTATACCCATGCAGGAATGACAACTAGCCAACAAACACAATGGGGGATATTTATTAATCCATAAACCGCAAATACGCCGGAATTCCACAGCGTAATTGTGGCAAGCTTGATCAGACCTAGTTATTAAAGCCTACAGACCAGCAAAAGTTGAAATCTGTGACGTAAAATACGATCCGCCTGTCTCAATCCGACGCAGATCGATGCTTACATCATTACAGATGTTCCGAATACACATTCGGCTCTATTTGACACTTTTTCAAAGTTATCAAATAGTTAACAGGTACGCTCGCTGCTATTCTGGCCCAGCGTACCTGGTTTTCAATCCGCCATCCTGGAGGCTGCGGATACCATAGGAATCAATGGGAGTATAAAAGCAGTGAAAGCTTATGTTCGATGCTGCCAGATATCCTATTGCTTTATATGGTAGAAAACATGTAACATTTAAACCTAACACCTTAACATAAACACTGTGTCTAAACACCCCTAATCTGCCGCCCGGACCCCGTTGCAACCTAAATAGAAGTATTAACCCCTATCCCGCTGCTCCCAGACCCCGCCGCCACTTAATAAAGTTTTTAACCCCTATCCCGGTGCTCCCAGACCCCGCCACCACTAAATAAATGTATTAACCCCCAAAACTCTGGCCTCCCACATCACTATCACCAACTAAACCTATTAACCCCTAAACTGCCAGGCCCCCACATCGCCATAAACTAAATTAAGCTATTAACCCCTAAACCTAACAACCCACTAACTTTAAATTAAAATTACAACATCCCTATCTTCAAATAAATTTAAACTTAGCTGTAGAATTAAAATAAACTATTTTTAAACTAGTAATTAACCTACCCTTACTATTATACTACAATTAAATTAAACTAGCAATTAAATTAACCAAATTGCATTCTAAAAAAACCTAACCCTACTCAAATTATATAAATATACTATTAAACCTTATTAAAAATTACTAAATAAAAAAAAAATAAACACTAACGCCTAGATTTAGAGTTCTGCATTAGCCATCAAAACCAGCGTTAGGGGCTCCTAACGCTGGTTTTGGCCGCCCGCTGGTATTTAGAGTCAGTCAGGAAAGGGTCTAACGCTCACTTTGCAGCCGCGACTTTTCCATACCGCAGATCCCCTTACGTCAATTGCGTATCCTATCTTTTCAATGGGATCTTTCTTACGCTGGTATTTAGCGTCTTGGCTGAAGTGAGCGTTAGAAATCTAAAGACAAGACTCCAGCCGCAGCAAAAAGCCAGGAGTTAAGAGCTTTCTGGGCTAACGCCGGTTCATAAAGCTCTTAACTACTGTGCTCTAAAGTACACTAACACCCATAAACTACCTATGTACCCCTAAACCGAGGTCCCCCCACATCGCCGCCACTCTAATAAAAATTGTTAACCCCTAATCTGCCGACCGCAGACCGCCGAAACCTACGTTATCCCTATGTACCCCTAATCTGCTGCCCCTAACACTGCCGACCCCTATATTATATTTATTAACCCCTAATCTGCCGCCCCCAACGTCGCCGCCACCTACCTACAATTATTAACCCCTAATCTGCTGACCGGACCTCACCGCTACTCTAATAAAGTTATTAACCCCTAATCCTCCTCACTCCCGCCTCAATAACCCTATAATAAATAGTATTAACCCCTAATCTGCCCTCCCTAACATCACCGACACCTAACTTCAAGTATTAACCCCTAATCTGCCGACCGGACCTCACCGCTACTCTATTAAATTTATTAACCCCTAAAGCTAAGTCTAACCCTAACACTAACACCCCCCTAAGTTAAATATAATTTTTATCTAACGAAAAAAATTAACTCTTATTAAATAAATTATTCCTATTTAAAGCTAAATACTTACCTGTAAAATAAACCCTAATATAGCTACAATATAAATTATAATTATATTTTAGCTATTTTAGGATTAATATTTATTTTACAGGTAACTTTGCATTTATTTTAACCAGGTACAATAGCTATTAAATAGTTAATAACTATTTAATAGCTACCTAGTTAAAATAATTACAAAGTTGCCTGTAAAATAAATCCTAAGTTACAATTAAACCTAACACTACACTATCAATAAATAAATTAAATAAAATACCTACAAATAAATACAATTAAACCTAACACTACACTATCAATAAATTAATTACATACAAATACCTACAAATAAATACAATTAAATAAACTAACTAAAGTACAAAAAAATAAAAAAGAACTAAGTTACAAAAAATAAAAAAATAATTTACAAACATTAGAAAACAATTTTAAGCTAATTACACCTACTCTAAGCTCCCTAATAAAATAACAAAGCTCCCCAAAATAAAAAAATGCCCTACCCTATTCTAAAATACAAATAGAAAAGCTCTTTTACCTTACCAGCCCTTAAAAGGGCCTTTTGCGGGGCATGCCCCAAAGACTTCTGCTCTTTTGCCTGTAAAAAAAAAAATACAATACCCCCCCAACATTACAACCCATCACCCACATACCCCTAATCTAACCCAAACCCCCCTTAAATAAACCTAACACTAAGCCCCTGAAGATCTCCCTACCTTATCTTCACCACGCCGGGTATCACCGATCCGTCCAGAAGAGGCTCCGAAGTCTTCATCCAAGCCCAAGCGGGGGCTGAAGAGGTCCATCATCGGGCTGAAAAGATCCATCATCCGGCTGAAGAGATCCATCATCCGGCTGAAGAGGTCCATCATCGGGCTGAAGAGATCCATCATCCGGCTGAAGAGGTCCATCATTGGGATGAAGAGGTCCATCATCGGGCTGAAGAGATCCATCATCCGGCTGAAGTCTTCTATCAAGCGGCATCTTCAATCTTCTTTCTTCCGGATCCATCTTCATCCCACCGACGCGGAACATCCATCCTGGCCGACGACTTCCCGACGAATGACGGTTCCTTTAAATGACGTCATCCAAGATGGCGTCCCTCAAATTCCGATTGGCTGATAGGATTCTATCAACCAATCGGAATTAAGGTAGGAAAATTATGATTGGCTGATGGAATCAGCCAATCAGATTCAAGTTCAATCCAATTGGCTGATCCAATCAGCCAATCAGATTGAGCTTGCATTCTATTGGCTGATCGGAACAGCCAATAGAATGCAAGCTCAATTTGATTGGCTGATTCCATCAGCCAATCAGAATTTTCCTACCTTAATTCCGATTGGCTGATAGAATCCTATCAGCCAATCGGAATTCGAGGGACGCCATCTTGGATGACATCATTTAAAGGAACCGTCATTCGTCGGGAAGTCGTCGGCCAGGATGGATGTGTCGGCGGGATGAAGATGGATCCGGAAGAAAGAAGATTGAAGATGCCACTTGATAGAAGACTTCAGCCGGATGATGGATCTCTTCAGCCCGATGATGGACCTCTTCAGCCCGATGATGGATCTCTTCAGCCCGATGATGGACATCTTCAGCCCGATGATGGACCTCTTCAGCCGGATGATGGATCTCTTCAGCCCGATGATGGACCTCTTCAGCCGGATGATGGATCTCTTCAGCGCCCGCTTGGATCAAGACTTCAGCCCGATGATGGACCTTTTCAACCCCCGCTTGGGCTTGGATGAAGATTTCGGAGCCTCTTCTGGACGGATCGGTGATACCCGGCGTGGTGAAGACAAGGTAGGAAGATCTTCAGGGGCTTAGTGTTAGGTTTATTTAAGGGGGTTTGGGTTAGATTAGGGGTATGTGGGTGGTGGGTTGTAATGTTGGGGGGGGTATTGTATGTTTTTTTTACAGGCAAAAGAGCAGAATTCTTTGGGGCATGCCCCGCAAAAGGCCCTTTTAAGGGCTGGTAAGGTAAAAGAGCTTTTCTATTTTTATTTTAGAATGGGGTAGGGCATTTTTTATTTTGCGGGGCTTTGTTATTTTATTAGGGGGCTTAGAGTAGGTGTAATTAGCTTAAAATTGTTGTAATATTTTTCTAATGTTTGTAAATTATTTTTTTATTTTTTGTAACTTAGTTCTTTTTTTATTTTTTGTACTTTAGTTAGTTTATTTAATTGTATTTATTTGTAGGTATTTTATGTAATTAATTTATTGATAGTGTAGTGTTAGGTTTAATTGTAGATAATTGTAGGTATTTAATTTAATTTATTTATTGATAGTGTAGTGTTAGGTTTAATTGTAACTTAGGTTAGGATTTCTTTTACAGGTAATTTTGCAATTATTTTAACTAGGTAGATATTAAATAGTTATTAATTATTTAATAACTATTGTACCTGGTTAAAATAAATACAAAGTTACCTGTAAAATAAATATTAATCCTAAAATAGCTAAAATATAATTATAATTTATATTGTAGCTATATTAGGGTTTATTTTACAGGTAAGTATTTAGCTTTAAATAGGAATAATTTATTTAATAAGAGTTAATTTATTTAGTTAGATAAAAATTATATTTAACTTAGGGGGGTGTTAGTGTTCTGGTTAGACTTAGCTTTAGGGGTTAATAAATTTATTAGAGTAGCGGTGAGGTCCGGTCGGCAGATTAGGGGTTAATACTTGAAGTTAGGTGTCAGCGATGTTAGGGAGGGCAGATTAGGGGTTAATACTCTTTATTATAGGGTTATTGAGGCGGGAGTGAGGCGGATTAGGGGTTAATAACTTTATTATAGTAGCGGTGAGGTCCGGTCGGCAGATTAGGGGTTAATAATTGTAGGTAGGTGGCGGCGACATTGGGGGCGGCAGATTAGGGGGTAATAAATATAATATAGGGTCGGCGGTGTTAGGGGCAGCAGATTAGGGGTACATAGGGATAATGTAGGTTGCGGCAGTGTATGGAGCAGCAGATTAGGGGTTAATAATAATATGCAGGGGTCAGCGATAGCGGGGGCGGCAGATTAGGGGTTAATAAGTGTAAGGTTAGGGGTGTTTAGACTCGGGGTACATGTTAGGGTGTTAGGTGCAGACTTAGGAAGTGTTTCCCCATAGGAAACAATGGGCTGCGTTAGGAGCTGAAAGCTGCTTTTTTTTTTTCAGCTCAAACGGCCCCATTGTTTCCTATGGGGGAATTGTGCACAAGCACGTTTTTTAAGCTGGCCGCGTCCGTAAGCATCGCTGGTATTGAGAGTTGCAGTGGCGGTAAATTATGCTCTACGCTCCCTTTTTGGAGCCTAACGCAGCCCTTCTGTGAACTCTAAATACCAGCGGTATTTAAAAGGTACGGGGGAAAAAAGCACGCGCAGCTAACGCACCCCTTTGGCCGCAGAACTCTAAATCTAGCGGTAAGTTACAAAAAATAAAAAACACTAAATTACGGAAAAAAAAAAACACATTGGCCTCTAGTTATCAACGTGTTTACTTTACCTGCCTTCGCCGGCCCAATATGCCCGCCTAAGCTCGCCTACCATCGCCGCCGCGGACCTGAAAAATTTTGCCAAAGTTATCAATAAATCTGTCAAAAAGCCGCGCACCAAGTACGGGGCTGAGCAGCGGACTATGATAGTTATCACTCATCCGATCTCGCTGCTCTTCGGCTTTTTGACAGCTTTATTGACAAGCTGTCACTAAGCATCCACACTAAACTACACTGTTCTACCCCCTATACCGGTACCCCCGGAGCCCCCTGCAACTAAATAAAGTTATTAACCCCTAAACCGCCACTCCTAGACCCCGCCGCATTTCTTATAAATGTATTAACCCCTAAACCGCCGCTCCCAGATACCGCCGCCACCTACATAATACCTAGTAACCCCTATCCTGCCCCCCCTACACCGTCGCCACTCGCCACCTATAATAAAGTTATTAACCCCTATCCTGCCGATCCAGGACCCCGCCGCAACTAAATAAATTGTTTAACCCCTAAATTGCCGCTCCCGGACCCCGCCGCAACCTATATTAAACTTATTAACCCCTAATCTACACCCCCTACACCAGAGCTTTCCAAACTTTTCATGTTGGTGACACACTTTTTAGACCTACATCATTTTGTGACACAGTAATTCAGTTGTACTAGCAAACAGGAGGTTAAACTAACTTGTTTTAAGAGATACGGACACATAAATTATATAATAACAAAATGTATTTACAAGTAACAGTAGGTATGTGCAAGAATTAAACAAAAGTTTAACACCAATAGCTACTTAGTAATTTAATGGGATGAACACAGTTTCTGAATATTTGGTGGAATATTAGATAAAGACACTCGCATTTTATCATCAAGCATTTTAAGCTTCCACTTCCTATCCATATATCAAGAGCAGGAGCAGCATTGCACTACTGGGAGCTAGCTGCAAAAAAAACAAAACACTGACTTCAGCTAAGCGTTTAAGCTGCTGCCCTCTGCGAGTCCAACTGACTACTGCTCGCGCTGCAAAAACACTGCTGTCCCACTCACTGACTATACATGCAGTCACGAGCCGATTGAAGAGACTACATATGCAGTCAGGAGCCAATGTACTGACAAAGCTGCCAATGGGAATAATTTCACTTCCCACTGAGCTGCGCCAATAGGTTAAGATGATCTGTGATCCACTAGGTATCAATCATGTGTCAACCATGTGATATGTGTAGCAGGCAGGCGGAAAGTCGGAAATAAAAAAATAAAGTAAAATAAATTAAAAGACAAAAAATGTAAAAGAAATTAGTGCTGAAGCAGGGACACACCTACACACTGCCACCGACACACTAACGTCTCACGACACACAGTTTGGAAAGCACTGCCCTACACTGCCGCCACTGTAATTAAATTATTAACCCCTAAACCTAAGTCTAACACTAACCCTAACACCCCCCTAACTTAAATATTAATTAAATAAATCTAAATAATATTTCTCTTATTAACTAAATTAATCCTATTTAAAACTAAATACCATTAAAATAAACCCTAATATAGCTACAATATTACTAATAATTATATTGTAGCTATCTTAGGATTTATTTTTATTTTACAGGCAACTTTCAATTTATTTTAACTAGGTACAATAGCTATTAAATAGTTAATAACTAAAGAGAACTTTACCTGTAAAATAAATCCTAACCTAAGTTACAATTACACTTAACACTACACTATACTTTAATAATTTATTTAAAACTAAATACTTACCTGTAAAATAAACCCTAACGCCTAGATTTAGAGTTTTGCGGCCAAAGGAGTGCGTTAGCTACGCATGTTTTTTTCCCCCCGCACCTTTTAAACAACGCTGGAATTTAGAGTTCTCAGAAGGGCTGCGTTAGGCTCCAAAAAGGGAGCGTACAGGCATATTTACCGCCACTGCAACTCTCAATACCAGCATTGCTTACGGACGCGGCCAGCTTCAAAAACGTGCTCGTGCACGATTCCCCCATAGGAAACAATGGGGCAGTTTGAGCTTGAAAAAACCTAACACCTGCAAAAAAGCAGCGTTCAGCTCCTAACGCAGCCCTATTGTTTCCTATGGGGAAACACTTCCTAAGTCTGCACCTAACACCCTAACATGAACCCAGAATCTAAACACCCCTAACCTTACACTTATTAACCCCTAATCTGCCTACCCCGCTATCGCTGACCCCTACATATTAATTTAACCCCTAATCTGCCGCTCCGTACACCGACGCAACCTACGTTATCCCTATGTACCCCAATCTGCTGCCCCTAACATCGCCGACCCCTATATTATATTTATTACCCCCTAATCTGCCCCCCCAATGTCGCCGCTACCTACCTACAATTATTAACCCCTAATCTGCCGACCGGACCTCACCGCTACTATAATAAATGTATTAACCCCTAATCCGCCTCACTCCCGCCTCGCAAACCCTATAATAAATAGTATTAACCCCTAATCTGCCCTCCCTAACATCGCTGACACCTAACTTCAAGTATTAACCCCTAATCTGCCGACCGGACCTCGCCACTACTCTAATAAATGTATTAACCCCTAAAGCTAAGTCTAACCCTAACACTAACAACCCCCTAAATTAAATATAATTTAAAATAAATCTTATTAAATAAATTATTCCTATTTAAATCTAAATACTTACCTGTAAAAAAAAACCTAATATAGCTACAATATAAATAATAATTATATTGCAGCTATTTTAGGATTAATATTTATTTTACAGGCAACTTTGTATTTATTTTAACCAGGTACAATAGCTATTAAATAGTTAATAACTATTTAATAGTTACCTAGTTAAAATAATTACAAAATTACCTGTAAAATAAATCCTAACCTAAGTTACAATTAAACCTAACACTACACTATCAATAAATTAATTAAATAAACTATCTACAATTATCTACAATTAAATCAACTAAACTAAATTACAGAAAAAAACAAACACTAAATTACAAAAAATAAAAAAAGATTACAAGAATTTTAAACTTATTACACCTACTCTAAGCCCCCTAAAAAAATATCAAAGCCCCCCAAAATAAAAAAATGCCCTGCCCTATTCTAAAATAAATATTTTACAGCTCTTTTACCTTACCAGCCCTTAAAAGGGCCTTTTGCGGGGCATGCCCCAAAGAAAACAGCTCTTTTGCATTTAAATAAACATACATTACCCCCCCAACATTACAACCCACCAACCACATACCCCTAATCTAACCCAAACCCCCCTTAAAAAAACCTAACACTAAGCCCCTGAAGATCTTCCTACCTTGTCTTCACCACGCCGGGTATCACCAATCCGTCCAGAAGAGGGTCCGAAGTCTCCATCCTATCCGGCAAGAAGAGGTCCAGAAGAGGCTCCGAAGTCTTCATCCTATCCGACAAGAAGAGGAGATCCGGACCGGCAAACATCTTCATCCAAGCGGCATCTTCTATCTTCTTCCATCCGGCGCGGAGCGGGACCATGTTGAAGCAGCCAACGCGGATCCATCCTCTTCTAACGACGTCCTAAGTCCGAATGAAGGTTCCTTTAAATGACGACATCCAAGATGGCGTCCCTCGAATTCCGATTGGCTGATAGGATATCAGCCAATAGAATGCGATCTCAATCTGATTGGCTGATTGGATCAGCCAATCCGATTGAACTTGAATCTGATTGGCTGATTCAATTAGCCAATCAGATTTTTCCTACCTTAATTCCGATTGGCTGATAGAATCCTATCAGCCAATCGGAATTCGAGGGACGCCATCTTGGATGACGTCATTTAAAGGAACCTTCATTCGGACTTAGGACGTTGTTAGAAGAGGATGGATCCGCGTCGGCTGCTTCAAGATGGTCCCGCTCCGCGCCGGATGGAAGAAGATAGAAGATGCCGCTTGGATGAAGATGTTTGCCGGTCCGGATCTCCGTCTTCTTGCCGGATAGGATGAAGACTTCTGAGCCTCTTCTGGACCTCTTCTTGCCGGATAGGATGAAGACTTCGGACCCTCTTCTGGACGGATTGGTGATACCCGGCGTGGTGAAGACATGGTAGGAAGATCTTCAGGGGCTTAGTGTTAGGTTTTTTTAAGGGGGGTTTGGGTTAGATTAGGGGTATGTGGTTGGTGGGTTGTAAGGTTGGGGGGGTAATGTATGTTTATTTAAATGCAAAAGAGCTGTTTTCTTTGGGGCATGCCCCGCAAAAGGCCCTTTTAAGGGCTGGTAAGGTAAAAGAGCTGTAAAATATTTATTTTAGAATAGGGCAGGGCATTTTTTTATTTTGGGGGGCTTTGATATTTTTTTAGGGGGCTTAGAGTAGGTGTAATAAGTTTAAAATTCTTGTAATCTTTTTTTATTTTTTGTAATTTAGTGTTTGTTTTTTTCTGTAATTTAGTTTAGTTGATTTAATTGTAGATAATTGTAGATAGTTTATTTAATTAATTTATTGATAGTGTAGTGTTAGGTTTAATTGTAACTTAGGTTAGGATTTATTTTACAGGTAATTTTGTAATTATTTTAACTAGGTAACTATTAAATAGTTATTAACTATTTAATAGCTATTGTACCTGGTTAAAATAAATACAAAGTTGTCTGTAAAATAAATATTAATCCTAAAATAGCTGCAATATAATTATTATTTATATTGTAGCTATATTAGGTTTTTTTTACAGGTAAGTATTTAGATTTAAATAGGAATAATTTATTTAATAAGATTTATTTTATTTTGTTAGATTTAAATTATATTTAACTTAGGGGGGTGTTAGGGTTAGGGTTAGACTTAGCTTTAGGGGTTAATACATTTATTATAGTAGCGGCGAGGTCCGGTCGGCAGCTTAGAGGTTAATACTTGAAGTTAGATGTCAGCGATATTAGGGAGGGCAGATTAGGGGTTAATACTATTTATTACAGGGTTTGCGAGGCGGGAGTGAGGCGGATTAGGAGTTAATACATTTATTATAGTAGCGGTGAGGTCCGGTCGGCAGATTAGGGGTTAATAATTGTAGCTAGGTAGCTGCTACGTTGGGGGGGGGGCAGATTAGGGGGTAATAAATATTATGTAGGGGTCGGCGATGTTAGGGGCAGCAGATTAGGGGTACATAGGGATAATGTAGGTTGCGGCTGTGTGCGGTTGGCAGATTAGGGGTTACAAAAGTTTAATAGAGTGGCGGCGATGTGGGGGGGCCTCGGTTTAGGGGTGCATAGGTAATTTATGGGTGTTAGTGTACTTTAGAGCACAGTAGATAAGAGCTTTATGAACCGGCGTTAGCCCAGAAAGCTCTTAACTCCTGACTTTTTTCTGCGGCTGGAGTCTTGTCATTAGATTTCTAATGCTCACTTCAGCCAAGACTCTAAATACCAGCGTTAGAAAGATCTCATTGAAAAGATAGGATACGCAATTGACGTAAGGGGATCTGCGGTATGGAAAAGTCGCGGCTGGAAAGTGAGCGTTAGACCCTTTCCTGACTGACTCTAAATACCAGCGGTAGGACAAAACCAGCGTTAGGACCCCCTAACGCTGGTTTTGACGGCTAACGCAGAACTCTAAATCTAGGCGTAAGATAGCTACAATATAATTAATAATTACATTGTAGCTATTTTAGGATTTATATTTATTTTACAGGTAACTTTGTATTTATTTTAGCTAGTTAGAATAGTTATTAAATAGTTATTAACTATTTAATAACTACCTAGCTAAAAGAAATACAAAATTACCTGTAAAATAAATCCTAACCTAAGTTACAATTAAACCTAACACTACACTATCATTAAATTAATTAAATAAATTACCTACAAATAACTACAATTAAATTCAATTAAATAAACTAACTAAAGTACAAAAAATAAAAAAGCTAAGTTACAAAAAAAATAAAATAAAATAAGTTACAAACATTTCAAAAATATTACAACAATTTTAAGCTACTTACACCTAATCTAAGCCCCCTAATAAAATAGCAAAGCCCCCAAAATAAAAAAATTCCCTACCCTATTCTACATTAAAAAGTTAACAGCTCTATTACCTTACCAGCCCTTAAAATGGCCTTTTGCGGGGCATGCCCCAAAGAAAACAGCTCTTTTGCCTGTAAAATAAAAATACAACCCCCCCAACATTAAAACCCACCACCCACTTACCCCTACTCTAACCCAAACCCCCCTTAAATAAACCTAACACTACCTACCTTGAGCCGACTTCAGCCAGCTGACCACCGATGGAACTGAAGAGGAGATCCGCAGCAGCAGAAGTCATCATCCAAGGGGCGCTGAAGAAGTCTTCCATCCGATTGAAGTCATCATCCAGGAGGCGCTGAAGAAGTCTTCCATCTGATTGAAGTCTTTATCCAAGCGGCGTCTTCAATCTTCATCCATCCGGAGTGGAGCGGAGCCATCTTCAGGCGAGCCGACGAGGAGCCATCCTCTTCTTCCCGACGACTAACGACGAATGACGGTACCTTTAAGTGACATCATCCAAGATGGCGTCCCTTCAATTCCGATTGGCTGATAGGATTCTATCAGCCAATCGGAATTAAGGTAGGAAAAATCTGATTGGCTGATTGAATCAGCCAATCAGATTGAAGTTCAATCCGTTTGGCTGATCCAATCAGCCAATCAGATTGAGCTCGCATTCTATTGGCTGATCGGAACAGCCAATAGAATGTGAGCTCAATCTGATTGGCTGATTGGATCAGCCAATCGGATTGAACTTCAATCTGATTGGCTGATTCAATCAGCCAATCAGATTTTTCCTACCTTAATTCCGATTGGCTGATAGAATCCTATCAGCCAATCGGAATTGAAGGGACGCCATCTTGGATGATGTCACTTAAAGGCACCGTCATTCATCGTTAGTCGTTGGGAAGAAGAGGATGGCTCCGCGTCGGCTCGTCTGAAGATGGCTCCGCTCCTCTCCGGATGGATGAAGATTAAAGATGCCGCTTGGATGAAGACTTCAATCGGATGGAAGACTTCTTCAGCACCCCTTGGATGATGACTTCTGCCGCTGCGGATCTCCTCTTCGGTTCCATCGGTGGTCGGCTGGCTGAAGACGGCTCAAGGTAGGATGATCTTCAAGGGGGTAGTGTTAGGTTTATTTAAAGGGGGTTTGGGTTAGAGTAGGGGTATGTGGGTGGTGGGTTTTAATGTTGGGGGGTTGTATTTTTATTTTACAGGCAAAAGAGCTGTTTTCTTTTTGGCATGCCCCGCAAAAGGCCCTTTTAAGTGTTGGTAAGGTAATAGAGCTGTTAACTTTTTAATGTAGAATAGGGTAGGGAATTTTTTTATTTTGGGGGGCTTTGTTATTTTATTAGGGGGCTTAGATTAGGTGTAAGTAGCTTAAAATTGTTGTAATATTTTTGAAATGTTTGTAACTTATTTTTTTTATTTTTTGTAACAGCTTTTTTTATTTTGTGTACTTTAGTTAGTTTATTTAATTGAATTTAATTGTAGTTATTTTTAGGTAATTTATTTAATTAATTTAATGATAGTGTAGTGTTAGGTTTAATTGTAACTTAGGTTAGGATTTATTTTACAGGTAATTTTGTATTTCTTTTAGCTAGGTAGTTATTAAATAGTTAATAACTATTTAATAACTATTCTAACTAGCTAAAATAAATACAAAGTTACCTGTAAAATAAATATAAATCCTAAAATAGCTACAATGTAATTATTAATTATATTATAGCTATCTTAGGGTTTATTTTACAGGTAAGTATTTAGTTTTAAATAGGAATAATTTATTAAAGTATAGTGTAGTGTTAGATGTAATTGTAACTTGGGTTAGGATTTATTTTATAGGTAAATTTCTCTTTATTTAACTAGGTAGCTATGAAATAGTTATTAACTATTTAATAGCTATTGTACCTAGTTAAAATAAATTGAAAGTTTCCTGTAAAATACAAAATAAAGCCTAAGATAGCTACAATATAATTATTATTTATAGTGTAGCTATATTAGGGTTTATTTTAAAGGTAAGTATTTAGTTTTAAATATGATTAATTTAGTTAATAAGAGAAATATTGTTTAGATTTATTTAATTAATATTTAAGTTAGGGGGTGTTAGGGTTAGTGTTAGACTTAGGTTTAGGGGTTAATAATTTTATTTCAGTGGCGGCGGTGTAGGGGGGGCAGGATTGGGGTTAATAAATTTATTATAGGTGGCGACGGTGTAGGGGGGGGCAGATTAGGGGTTAATAGGTATTATGTAGGTGGCGGCGGGGTCCGGGAGCGGCGGTTTAGGGGTTAAACAATTTATTTAGTTGCGGCGGGGTCCGGGATCGGCAGGATAGGGGTTAATAACTTTCTTATAGGTAGCGACAGTGTAGGGGGGGCAGGATAGGGGTTAATAGGTATTATGTAGGTGGCGGTGGGGTCCGGGAGTGGCGGTTTAGTGGTTAATACATATACTATAGTTGCTGTGGGGTCCGGGAGCGGCGGTTTAGGGGTTAACATATTTATTATAGTTGCGGTGGGCTCCAGGAGCGGCAGTTTAGGGGGTAATAACTTTATTTAGTTGCGGCTGTGTAGGGGGGGACAGATTAGGGGTGTTTAGACTCGGGGTACATTTTAGGGTGTTAGGTGTAGACAGCTCCCATAGGAATCAATGGGATGTCGGGCAGCAGCGAACAAGAACATTCGCTATGGTCAGACTCCCATTGATTCCTATGGGAACCAGGTACGCTGGGACTGAAAAGTGCCGAGCGTACCTGCTAGTTTTTTGATAACTAGCAAAAGTAGTCAGATTGTGCCGTACTTGTGTGCGGAACATCTGTAGTGATGTAAGAATCGATCTGTGTCAGAACTGAGTCCGACGGATCGAAGCTTACGTCACTATATTCTACTTTTGCTGGTGTCTAGGGCTTGATAACTAAGGCAAATCAGCCTCCCCACAAATACGCTGCAGAATTCCAGCGTATTTGAGGTTGACGGCTTGATAACTTGGGGCCATTATCAAAAATAAAAAAGAATTACACCTAATCTAATAGCCCTATCAAAATAAAAAAGCCCTCCCAAAATATAAAAAAACCCTAGCCTACAAAAAACTATCAATGGCCCTTAAAAGTGCCTTGTGTGGGGCATTGCCCCAAAGAAATCAGCTCTTATACTTGTAAAAAAAAAATACAAACACCCCTCAACAGTAAAACCCACCACCCAACCAATAAACCCCCCAAGTAAAAACCCTATCTAAAATAACCTAAGCTCCGCATTGCCCTGAAAAGGACATTTGTATGGGCATTGCCCTTAAAAGGGCATTTAGCTCTTTTACCTGCCCAGACCCACCTAAAAAACCCTTAAATAAACCTAACACTAACCCCCGACAATCTACTTACAGTTACTGAAGTCCCGCTTGAAGGATCCATCCAGCCGGCAAGAAGTCTTCATCTGCGCAGCCTTTTCCATCTCTATCCAGCCGGCGAAGTCCTCATCCAGATGGCAAGAAGTCTTCATCCAGATGGCATCTTCTTTCTTCATCCATCCGGCATGGAGCGGGTCCATCCTGAAGACATCCAGCGCGGAACTCCTCTTCAATACAGTCACCGCTGTAAACTGGAACTTGAATGCAAGTGACGTCATCAAGATGGCGTCCCTTGCATTCCTATTGGCTGAAAGGTTCCAATCAGCCAATAGGATGAGAGCTGCTCAAATCCTATTGGCTGATTGGACCAGCCAATAGGATGAGAGCTGCTCAAATCCTATTGGCTGATTGGAGCAGCCAATAGGATTTTAGCAGCTCTAATCCTCTTGGCTGATTGGAACCTTTGCAGCCAATAGGAATGCAAGGAACACCATCTTGGATGACGTCACTTGCATTCAAGTTCCAGTTTACGGTGGCGACCATATTGAAGAGGAGCTCTGCGCCGGATGTCTTCAGGATGCACTCGTTCCGCGCCGGATGGATGAAGATAGAAGATGCCGTCTTTATGAAGACTTCGCCTGCTGGATCAAGATGGAAGAGGCCGCCCGGATGAAGACTTCTTGCTGACTGGATGGATCCTTCAAGTGGGACTTCAATAACTGTAAGTGGATCGTCGGGGGTTAGTGTTAGGTTTTTTAAAGGGTTTTTTCAGGTGGATTTTATTTTTAGAGTAGGGTCTGTGCAGGGAAAAGAGCTAAATGTCCTTTTAAGGGCAATGTCCATACAAATGCCCTTTTCCAATGGTAGTTTATTGTAGGCTAGGTTTTTATTTTTATTTTGAGGGGGGCTTTTTATTTTGATATAGCTGATAGATTAGGTGTAATTCTTTTTTTTTATGTGTATTTCTTTTCCGTAATTTAGTGTTTTTTATCTTTTGTAATTTAGCGTTTATTTTTTTTGTAATTTAGTAATTTTTAATAAGGTTTAATAGTATATTTAAATAATTTGAGTAGGGTTAGGTTTTTTTAATATGTAATTTAGTTAATTTAATTGCTAGTTTAATTTAATTTAATTGTAGTATAATAGTTAGGATAGGTTAATTAATAGTTTAAAAATAGTTTATTTTAATTCTACAGGTAAGTATACATTTATTTGAAGATAGGGATGTTGTAATTTTAATTTAAAGTTAGCGGGTT
Organism: Bombina bombina; assembly: GCF_027579735.1. Classification (NCBI taxonomy): domain Eukaryota; kingdom Metazoa; phylum Chordata; class Amphibia; order Anura; family Bombinatoridae; genus Bombina; species Bombina bombina. The sequence continues at coordinate 1,258,256,765 of NC_069499.1, forward strand.
GTTAGGTTTAGGGGTTAATAGCTTAATTTAGTGTATGGCGATGTGAAGAGCTGGTGGTTTAGGGGTTAATATGTTTAGTTGGTGGTAGTGATGTGGCAGGCCAGAGGTTTAGGGGTTAATACATTTATTTAGGTTGCGGCGGGGTCCGGGAGCGGCAGGATAGGGGTTAAACATTTTAGTATAGTGACAAAGTATAAATAAAGTTGGTAAAAAGCCGAATAGACACAAGATCGATGACTGTTAGTTAACAAGAGTCCGATGCTCATCACCCCGTGCTTGGTGCGTGTCTTTTTGCCAGCTTTTTTTTATAAATATGGAGTGCGTATTCAGGTCCAAGGCCACAATGTTAGGCGATGTTAGGCGAGCGTATTGATGCCGGTGAATGCAACAAATTTGAGGCTTTGATAAATATCCCCCATTATATGAAAAGAGCACTTAAAGGGACAGTCTAGACCAAAATAAACTTTCAGAATTCAGATAGAGCATGTCATTTTAAACACTTTTCCAATTTACTTTTATCCCCAATTTTGCTTTGTTCTCTTGGTATTCTTAGTTGAAAGCTTAACCTAGGAGGTTCATATGCTAATTTCTTAGACCTTGAACCCCACCTCTTTCAGATTGCATTTTAACAGTTTTTCACCACTAGAGGGTGTTAGTTCACATGTTTCATATAGATAACACTGTGCCCGTGCACGTGAAGTAATCTGGGAGCAGGCACTGATTGGCTAGACTGCAAGTCTGTCAAAAGAACTGAAAAAAGGGGCAGTTTGCAGATGCTTAGATACAAGATAATCACAGAGGTTAAAAGTATATTATTATAACTGTGTTGGTTATGCAAAACTCGGAAATGGGTAATAAAGGGATTATCTATCTTTTAAAACAATAAAAATTCTGGTGTAGACTGTCCCTTTAAAGTGAATGTCAGCTTTCACAAATGAAAGCCCTGTTTTTAAAAATACTATTAAAAACAGGGGCACTTTCATTCATGAAAGTTTACATTGAAGCGGTTCTTTTAAAATACTTGCCTTTTATTCCTAGCAAGCGTGGAACACAGGAGCAGCAATTCTTCCGCCCCCGGGACATCTCTTCTTACTTCAGAAATGACGAATCCACTTCCTCCAATCACGGCGTGGTCTCAGGCAATGTTTGCTCTGGGGGGAGGCCGTTATTGGAGGAAGCCGGATTCATCATTTCTGACGTAAGAAGAGATGACCTGGAGGTGGAGGAATCGCTGTTCTGGTGTTCAAAGCTTGCTACAAATAAAAGGTAAGTATTTTAAAAGAACGGCATCAATGTAAACTTTCATGAATGAAAGTGCCCCTGTTTTTAATAGTATTTTTAAAAACAGGGCTTTCATTCGTGAAAATTTACATTCACTTTAATATTACTAATAATAATATTATTTGTTTGTAAAATGCCAGCAGATTCTGCAGTGCTATAAAAATAGGTGCAATATCCAATAGTAACATTTTAACAGGCCCAGACTGGATGAATGCGTAAAGGGACCTACCTGTAAGTTGCCAACTGATACAGATCCTTTTGCATAAAGATGACTTAGAGGACAGCTGGGCTTATGAGCTTACATGATAAGGGATTGCAAGGGGAACTGATGACGGAAGAGGAACTGAGGTAAGAAAAGGTTAGTGTAGATTGGACGCTTCCCTGAACAGTAGAGTTTCTAAGGAACCCTTAAACTTTAAAGTCTAGCTGTGCCTTGTGAAGCGAGCAGAGAGTTCCACAAGATTAGAACAAGATTATTTATGTCACTCTTTATAAGGTAAATAATATGAATACCATTAAGTAGTGTAATAAAAAACCTATCATTTATCAGTGGCCAGTTATCGGATAAAATAGTATTTTTAAAAACAGGGCTTTCATTCGTGAAAATTTACATTCACTTTAATATTACTAATAATAATATTATTTGTTTGTAAAATGCCAGCAGATTCTGCAGTGCTATAAAAATAGGTGCAATATCCAATAGTAACATTTTAACAGGCCCAGACTGGATGAATGCGTAAAGGGACCTACCTGTAAGTTGCCAACTGATACAGATCCTTTTGCATAAAGATGACTTAGAGGACAGCTGGGCTTATGAGCTTACATGATAAGGGATTGCAAGGGGAACTGATGACGGAAGAGGAACTGAGGTAAGAAAAGGTTAGTGTAGATTGGACGCTTCCCTGAACAGTAGAGTTTTTAAGGAACCCTTAAACTTTAAAGTCTAGCTGTGCCTTGTGAAGCGAGCAGAGAGTTCCACAAGATTAGAACAAGATTATTTATGTCACTCTTTATAAGGTAAATAATATGAATACCATTAAGTAGTGTAATAAAAAACCTATCATTTATCAGTGGCCAGTTATCGGATAAAAGTTGAAACCTGTGAGCTGAGCGCTTGAGTTAAAAACTTCCCTTGAACTGTTTTTATAGTTCCCATTTTTTTCTAAATATGCATTGCTGTGGTTGTAGCATTTCTGTTCATGGGTCTTTTAAATGACATCAGCCTAACCTATTTGATGCTGTTGCTATTTTCATAAATTAATAATTTGTTGAACATGGGGATTTTCTTTGCAAATAAGTAATAATATGTCTGTCTCGTTTGGCAGCTGCATACAAATGTACTTCTCAGGATAAACTTAACATTTGTTTTTATCACTATGTTGATTTTTTTTTAACATAGTATTTTTCTTTTTCTGAAAATCCATTCATTCAATTTGATTGTGCTAGCATAAGTGTCTTTGTATGATTCTGTAGCAGGTGGCAGCTTTATAAGTGGAATGCCGAATTTCACCTAATCAAAAATCTAACATGGTCAAAAGATCCTGAACACCATCAGAGTTTTTATTTTGCGACTAAATGTGCTCCCACTTCTCGGATACTTAGAGACCTAAAAGAAAGGCTGTCCAGCTGAACCGCTACACTACAAGCAAAAATAGTGGCATGTTTACAGTTTAAGGCACAGCAAAGTCAAAATTAAACTTTCATGATCCAGATAGAGCATGCAGTTTTAAATAACTTTCCAGTTTACTTCTATTATGTAATTTAATTTGTGCTCTTTGTTAAAAAGGATACCTAGGTCGCTCAACAGAAACATTTGGCTACTGGGAGCTAGCTAATGATTGGTGGCTGCACAAAAATGTTGTTTGTGATTGGCTCACCAGATGCATTTAGCTAGCTATCGGATAAGGATACCAAGAGAATGAAGCACATTTTATAATAGAAGTAATCTGAAAAGTTGTTTTAAAGTGTATGCGCTATCTAAATTGTGAAAGAAAAATGTGGGGTTTCATGCCCCTTTAAGGTTACAAAAAGAATAAAGGTCACAAGCTCTGAAAGAAGGCTTTTTTTAACAATTACATTCACAGCAATAGATGGAACAGAGGGAGATTAATACTCAACACTGACACCCAATTGCTCGAGCAAAAACCCCCGCATGCAAAAAGTTAACCAAAGGATATCACATTTGCAATATCAAAATAACCGCCTTGACTTCATGGAGCAGCGACGTAAAAAAACTAACACCTACACTCACGTTAACCCCCTATCCCAAACTACCCCGCTACACTATTAACCCCTAACCTGCCAAATTCCCTTTGCAAGCTAATCCACCACATTCCCCATCGCAAACTACCTCACTACACTATTAATCCCTAAACCGCAATAACCCCTACACTACTTAACCCTTAATCTACCATTACCCCACCACAATAACCCCTACACATCTTAATCCCCTAAACCACTATTTCCCCCACTGCAATAACCCCCACTATATGAACCCCCTAGTAGCTAACCCCCCCAAGACCCCTAACTTAAGACCCCCTAAATTACAAAAAATAAAAAAATACTATCAGTAAAAAAAGAAAAAAAACCTTACCAAAAATTAGAAAACACTACCGGTAAAAGCCCAATCCTAAAACTAAAGTACACTAAAGAAAAACTTAACTAAAACTAAAGTAAACCCCCCCACAAGAAATATCTTTAAAAACCCTATTATAAAACTAAAATAATCCCCCAACAAGCTAATCTAAAAATCGCCCTGAAAAGGGAATTTGTAGGTCAGTGCTTTTGTTCAAGTGATTATAGCTCTTTTGCCGATAATGTGATTATAGCTCTTTTGCCCCAAAAAGTGATCATATTGCTTTTGGTAAAATAAATCTATCCTAAAAAAAAAAAAAAGGCTAAACCTAAATCTTGAATCTGGCTCCTTTGGGGCGCAGCAGCGAGTCCATGGCAGCGGTGGTCCTCTTCTGGTGGTGGTCCCCTGCCTGCGCTCCACGGTCCTCTTGGGTGGTCCTTTTCTGATCTTCCACCTGATCCTTCTTCACTGCAGTACACTCAAGATTGAATGCAAGGTTTCCCCTTATATAGGGGTGCCCTTGCATTTCTATTGGCTGATTTTTTAATTCAAACCCAAATCAGCCAATAGAAATTTTTTATATATCTAATTTTTTTTTTTTTTAAGTTTCCAAACAAGCTTTATTGATGACAAGATTCTTATTACAAGAAAACATCACATCATGACAATATTGTGATACATGGGCATAATTTAAAACATATTATATATATCTCCACCAGCTTGTCTCCTCGAACAATAGCTCTCGAAACAGTAAGAGTCCAGATAAACTTACAAGATATGGGTTTAAAACTTATACATCAGGTTAACATGCAGATTTGTCACAAGATATACCCAGCATAACTTTTACACAGAGCTGGGTGAGTCAAGATACCTGATGTCTGAGAAGAGGGAGAAATAAAGGTAGGAAGTGTCAGGGGGAGGGGAGGAAGGGGAGAGAGAAAGAAGAAAAAAAAAGGGGGGGGAGGGCGGAGGATTAGGGCAAGAAGGAGGGAGTTAAAGAGCAGGCAGGAGGTCGCAGGGCTAGTTAGGGGAGAAATTGCAGTGCGAGTTGCGTTTAAGAGCTATAAATTACAGCCCCCTACCCTCCCAAGTTAGCACCATCATTTCGTGCGTGGTTAATTTACCGGTTTTTAAGAAATGGTAGCGCTCTAATTGAAGTAAGTCTCCCACTCTGGCTTTCCATTCCTGAACAGTAGGGGTTTGTGGACTCTTCCAATGAGCTGGAATGAGCCCCTTTGCTCCATTTAGCATTAATGTGAAGAGAAGGTATTTATCTTCCCCTTTTATTTTGGGTAGTTTGTGATGGATCAAGTAGGTTGGCTTTGGGGGATTATGATTTTAAGAATTTGGCTCCTTTCTCCCAGCACCTCCTACCAGAAGGGTCGTATGAGCGGGCATGTCCACCAGATGTGAAGGAATGATCCCTCCTCTCCGCAGCCTCTCCATCACCCCCCACCTGTATAAGGGTAGATTTTATGTAATCTCGATGGGGTCAAGTACCACCTGCTTAAGAGCTTATAGTGCATTTTCTGCACCTTCGCAGAGACCGAGGCCTTCCCAGCTCTCATAAAGATCTTTGTCCATTCTTTGGGTGACACCTCCACCCCAAGCTCCGTTTGCCAAGCAACGGCGAATGTTGGGAGCACTGAGCCCCCCTTAGTCAATAGGGTCTTATATAGTTGTGAGATCAAGTGTGTCGGTGTCTGCTGCATAGTGCATAACACCTCGAAGAGTGTTCTATTTCTATTCAGTGCCCCTCGCTCTTTGTGCGTATCAAGGTAGTGCGTAATCTGTGCAACTCGGAACCAAGATGTGAATATTGCACTGTTCCACTCCTCCAACTCTGCTTGTGATTTAAGTTTATTTTGGTGTAAAATATTGGAGATAGCTACTTCTGTCAAAGTGTAGGTCTCACCTTGTGTGTGCGGTTTGATTTCCATTCCTAGGTCCGGGTTCTCCCGTATTGGGATGTTTGGTGACGCGGGGGTGGAAACATATGTGCCCTCCGACATTAATTTGTCCCAGGTCTTAAAGGTTTCAGCTATCATAGGATATGACAATGCTGATGCCGGGCGATTTCCCGTCGAGATCCAGGCCAACGCTCCCACATTTACGCGCTTAAGAATCTCATTATCTATTTGTATCCACCTTTAACCGACAAGATTCCTGCTCCATTCCACCACTCTCTGGAGGGAGATGGCTCTTTGGTACTCTCTCAGCAGGGGGACACCCAGCCCTCCCCTATCTCTGGGCAGGTATATAGTTTGCCTTTTGATTCTGGGTCTAATCCCGTTCCAAACATAGGCCTCCATGGCCGTTTGGATTTGCTGGACGTAATGTGTGGCCATTAACGCTGGGATTGTTTGCATGATGTACAACACTCTCAGCAAGATGTTCATCTTTACAACTCCTATGCGGCCCATCCATGAGATAGTTTTTTTTCCAATTGGATAGGTCCATAAGGACCTCATCGCGGATAGTTTTGTAGTTCAGATCAACTATCTCTGATGTATTGGATATGAGCATAATCCCTAGATATTTAATTTTATGTTTAGCAATCTTTATTGGGCAGTTAGTGCCAAGAGCTTCAAATGCCTCCGCTGAGTCAGATATATTTAAGATCTCAGACTTTTGGGGATTGAGAAGAAAGTTTGAGGCTTTCCTATAGGTCTCAAACTCTGCCAGTGCTGCTCCCAAGGAACTGACAGAATCCGAGAGTGTAAGGAGGACATCGTCCTCATACATGGATAGTTTATGCTCAACATTACCCACTGTGAAACCCTTCACCGCCGGATTGGCTCTGATTTTACTTGCTAGGACCTCAATAGTGAGAGCAAATAGAAGCGGCGACAGGGGGCACCCTTGTCTCGTTCCATTTTTAATCAGGAAGGTGTCTGAGAGGATGCCATTGACTCTCACTTTTGCGTTTGGGGTCGAATATAGGGGCATTGCTCTATTTATAAAGCTTGGCCCAAAGCTGAATTTTTGTAGTGTTAACCGAATGAACGACCAGCTAACCCGGTCAAATGCTTTCTTTGCGTCAGTGGTGACCAGAGAGAGTGGCATGTCATGTACATGGGCATGTGTTATTAGTTAGAGAACTTTGAGGGTATTATCCCTGGCTTCCCGGGCGGGTATGAACCCTACTTGGTCGGTAGAGATCAGATCTGGGAGGTATCTATTCAGACGGGTGGCCAGTACCTTTGCGAGTATCTTAACGTCTGAGTTAAGTAAGGATATAGGCCTGAAATTCTCTGGCCTATACTGGGATTTCCCTGGTTTAGGAATAACCGTGATATAGGCTTCCAACATGGAGCTCGGGAGGTCAGGATTGTTCGACAAGGTGTTAAATATGTTAGTTAATTCTGGGACAAGGACATCTGCATAATGTTTATAGTATTTAAGGCCGAAGCCATCTGGCCCAGGAGCCTTACCAGCCGGAAGGTCTTTGATAGCCTTCTGAACTTCCTCATTTGTAAATGGGGAGTCTAAAGACTCCATGTCTACCACTGTAAGCTTTGGAAGGTTAACTTCCTCAAGATATTTGAGAATGATTTTGCTTGCCCGGTCCAGTTCGGGAGCATCTTCTCCTTGCAGGTCATGACTATGTAGGTTGTAAAGAGACTCATAATAGACCCTAAAAACCTCAGCAATCGATTCCCCGTCCGTTCTCAGCTCCCCCTCTCTATCTGTCACATGATGCACATATGCCTTCAGCCTCTTTCTCGCAATGGCTCTGGCTTGTCCCCTTGTTCAAAGTAAAGCTGTCTCAAAGTGAGTGCCTGCTTTTGATACTCTTCCTGCAAAAAGTGCAGCAAGTTTTTCCTGGCTAGATTCAGGTGGTTTAGGTCAGCTTCAGCATGCGGGTTTGTTTTGTGAAGTTATTCAGATTTTTCAACTAGAGATAATAGAGCGTTATAATGCTCTCTTCGTAGTCTCTTAAGCATTGCTCTCTGCCTCATCAAGAGGCCTCTGATAGTGCACTTATGTGCCTCCCATATAGTAGTGTCTTTTGTCAGGCCATCCTTGTTGAGGAGGAAGAACTCTGACAAGGATTTCCGGATGTCAGATTTGAATGCCAGATCGTCCAAGAGCACATCGTCCAGTCTCCACATGTAGGGGGTGAGAGGGACACTAGGCCATTGTACTGAACAGCTTACGGGGGCATGATCGGACCAAGTGATCACTGAAATGTTGCTACTTTTAGTGATGATTAGAGCCGTTGAGTCAGTGAACAGGTAATCAATCCTGGAGTATTTTCTGTGTGGGTGCAAGTAAAAGGTATAGTTTTTGTCTAAGGGGTGGTGTGTGCGCCATATATCATGTACTGCGATATCTGCTAGTGAAGCCACCATCTTCCTCAGAGTCTTCTGAGGAGCGCTGGAGAGACCATTGGAAATATCAAGAGAGGGATCAAGTGAGGCGTTGAGGTTTCCCCCCAAGAAGAGAACACCCTTCTGGATTTCGAGGATTTTGCGTGTGACTCTCTGCAGGAAGAGGTGCTGGGATATGCTGGGGCAGTAAACATTTGCAAGTGTAATTGGCCTTCCAAACATAGAGCCAATAAGTATCAGAGATCTACCGTCTGAGTCCCTGTGTATCTGTGATAATTGGAAAAGCACTTTTTTACTAAAGAGAATTCCAACCCCATTTTGTTTCCCGGGGCCAGATGCAAAATATGCGGTTGGGTAATCGTGGCTGAACCATTTCGGTTCATTCGTGGCTGAAAAATGGGTCTCTTGCAAAAATATTACATCGCCTCCCATTCTTTGTAAATCTTTTAGCACTATGGAGCGTTTTTAGGGCTATTAAGCCCCTTCGTGTTTATAGTTATGAGCTCAACTGGGTGAGGTCTATGTCTTATCCGTTGTTGCACCATATCAATCGGGAGAGAGAGGGGCGAGGAGAGAAAAAAAAAGGGGGGAGGGGAGGAGGAGGGGATCTCTAAGTAGTAAGGGAAGGGTTCCTGGTGGAATCAGGGGGAGAAGATTATAGAAGAAGGAGGGAAGATACAAAGGTAGGAAAGGGATAGGGAGTAGTAAAGTGTCCTCTAGACACAAAAAGTTCTATTTTAGTAATAAACTGTGTCAACTACTTAACGAATCAGGGGTAGTTGTCCCTGTGTTTCTTGCATATAGGTTAAATTAACAATATCATTTTTTGTAACTCAGAACGATCTATGGTATCTAATTCTAAAACTTGTACGGTTCCCCATGAGTGTCAATGCTGGGAATATGGACATAAAGGGCTCAGTGCTTTCAATTCTGCTGCAATATATGTGTGTGCCCAGGTAAACCCCCGTCTATCCTTAGTGGCCTACATGTTATAGCATGGATATAGTTGGACACAATCCATTTCCCCTTTTCTCAGGTGTGGTGTTGTTTGTCACTATAATGATGTCTGAGGGCAGGGCGGTAAGCACATGAATCCGCCTTAATTGTCATCTCTCCTGCTAGTTCTGCATTATAGGGAGTACCCTAGTGACCTCATGGCAGTATTATAATTCTTTCTAAGTCTTCTATGCTAAGGGTTCCCTCTCTAAATGTGCTCACCTCCTCGCCCATCAGAGAGTATACAATACATCAACTGTGTTATGTGGTTGTGACAGATCAATAAGAACAACATTTTAACATATCTCTTAGTTAGAATCTGAAACATTTTCAGGGGATCATTACATGCAGGATCAGAAGTTAGCAGTCAAATAGATAACATTTGTACAAGCAGGACAATATCGTATAAACATTAATAACAATCTGTGAAAGTCTTATTTACATACAACCTGTGGGTTCATCAGAGTTGTCTGGTATACAGTCCCAGTAAAAGAAGAGAAATAGCCCTTTAAGGGCGGCTGTTGGGGATCTTCATATTTATCAGATTCAGGAAGGCAAAACCCTCATCAAGAGAATCAAGGAGAGACAGTCTCAGGGTTACTACATCTCCCCCTGCCCCCCACCATGGAGATCGTGCGGGGCTGCTTCCTCATCCCGAGGAGGCGCAATATCCAGGTTGAGTGCTTGGGTGAAGCTTGGGAGGTCCTCTGGAGATCTAAGAGTGTGGGTACCATTATTTTTGGTGGCTATGAGGCAAGTGGGAAAACCCCACCTGTAGGGGATCCTCCTCTCCCTCAATGCCGATGTAATATGCCTCAAGTCTCTTCTCTTTTGCAATGTTGTGGGGCATAGATCTGAGTACACCTGTATCTCTATTCCCCTGAATGTAGCAGGATGCTTAGCTCTAGCCATTCTCAAGACCTCTTCTTTGTCTCTGAAGGAGAGGAATTTCATTATGACGTCCCATGGGGGGGGCCTGTTCGGTGGTTTCGGGCATAGAGCTCTGTGAGCTCTTTCTATCTGTAGATCCTGTGCAGATTTGTTATTTTTGAGATATCTGATAAAATCTTGAATAAGTTGTAGAGCAGGAGGATCCACAGTCTCAGGTATACCCCGCAACTGCAGATTGTTCCTCCTGCTCCGGTTCTCAAGATCATCTACACGATCCATAAGTGCCTGCACCGTACCTTCCTGAGCTTGCAGAAGACTAGATTGTTGTTGCACATCTGAGCTAAGGGTTTCCTGTTTCTCCTCTATTTGTGTGACTCGTCTGTCGACAGCCATAATATTTCTTTTAAGCACCCCAAACATGTTCTTAAAGTCCTGCGCAGCATCCGACTCTGCAGTCGGATGCTGCGTCAAATCTTTCAGGTTGGTGTCCTCCACGGGGAAATGAAGTTCGCGCCCCGTGAGCAGCGCTCTGTCAGTCTCTGCTATAACTCCTCTGTCGTCCCCTTACGTTGCACCACAGGGTGCTTGCAGCCTGGGGAAACTCCAACAAGTTTGTCAATAGGTTTATAAGCTAATAGATCATGCTGAGTTTATACAAGTAACACATGGGACTACAGAGCGCTAGGGAATAGCAGCCATCTCTGATCGTGGCTAAGCTTCGCCCCCCTATATAGCTAAATTTTATGATTACCCACCAAAAAATAAATACACAAAAAAATGAAGAGATCCTTAATAAATCTAAATCTTTTGACTTCTTATATTGGGTTTTGTTCAAAGTACCAAAAATTTTGCTCAAATGAGTGAAAAAAACTTTACATTTAACCTGTAATCCAAGAGCACTTATGTTCGCTTCATATTTGCGGTATCAGTATTGTTGGAGAGCAATTAAAGCTAGATATCTTGTTATTATTATTTTTTTAGTTTTTTATTGAGGTTATGCAAGAGAGAATACAATTGTAAATATACATTCAATAGCAGAGAAATCAGTACTTAATGTGATATAGGTGCATCAAACCAAATACAAACGGTAAGTTTGAATGATAATTAAATAGCAACTTAACCCCAGCTCACTCCCTGCTACCGAACACCATTTACAAACCTCCTTTTGCCATTTAATATATGTGTACCCCCATAGCTGCAAAAGGTCACTCTTGGACCTATGTTAATGCAAATGATTTAATAAGGGGATTCAAATAAATAATATGGTCACTTTTGGACCTGAGTAGGTGATTAGTCAAAACAAAAAACAAAACAGCATCTAATTACACAAATAAAATAAACCTCAAATTTTCTGTGAAAGTGTAAACTTCTCAACATATGTAGTAACTTTGGGGAGGAGATAGCATAACAATGTGGGCCACTTCTGAATCCCTAATATTATATGAAATGATAATTAAGCATCTGAACTACCTTTGTGAAGGACTTCTTACAACTGGTAATGTTGACTTCATATATAATTAATCTTTATAAGAATAGGGTTGACTGGGGTTAATGGCAATTCAGATGATCTGCCCAGCTGGGAGCTAGGAAACCATACATATTTGGTCCTTGAATAAGTCGCTTAACTGTTTCCCTAATGTACTGTCTTGGCCACTGCAGTATAGCATCAATTGCTGGAATTGGAAACATATACATAACAAATAGCACAACTCTTTAAAAGGATAGTAAAATTAAGGGATGTATAAACATAATTTCCCAACACCCACTTAATAAAGACAGTGTGGAATACACTAGGGCTATAATAAATATCCCTCGTAGTGGAGACACAACAATGTGTTGAGCTTATTATTCAGGGCTTAGAGCTGCGCAGTGATAATATTAGCTATAAGTATCGCTGATAATGTAAGCAACGGCCCATGTACACCTAGGAAACAATAACAACAGGGTTAATAGACTTATACAGAGTAAGACTGATACATGTCCCGTACTGGTGTATGTGGAGCTCAGAGGAAACCGTAGTTAGAGTCCCATGAGTGTGTTAAGCATAGTACTTAATTTACAGTGTTCAGAACCTCTTAGGCTTTGCCACATTTAAAGTTGTGATCAGCTTGTCCGCACACTCAAGCAAAGTTCATCACGCTAAGCAGAGTAATCTCTCATAAAGTTGCAGGAAGTATAGCTAAGCAGAAATATCTGTCTATATCTGAATTGCCAGCAAAGTAATCTGCCTTGCGACACCAAAGTGGGTAGAAGTTTAGCCTACACCAGTCCTGTAATGCTGGCAGCGGCTTCTGTGAGAAATATAGTCCCCACTGCTAAGTCCCAGTAGCACATGTAACATCTCCAGAGACGAATCTGTCAATTTCACACTGCCTGTGTCAGCTAGATCAGAGCCGTGAGCTTTAACCAAGGTCAGGAATGTGTTATTGGCAATCTCCTCCAAGCAGTCAGCAGGCCGATAGGAAACAAGTGTGCCGCTGCACACAACTGCAATGTCTCCCTTACCGGCAATGGGTGTAGCGCATAGCGGAGTTACCACTCCGGTTGGACCCTCCGGTGAAATCCCTTGCAGTGGGTCCAGAGAAGGAGGCGGAACGTAGTGGGCCATGGATCTGCAAACATCCATACACCTCTGTCGCCACCAACTCTTGTCTGCTCTCCAGCTCCCATGGATTAGGCTCAGACTCTGCCACCATCGGGCCTGATGACGCCCCAGGAAATACACACAGAGCCGTCGCCATATCAGCGTGTTGGTAAGCGTCTTCTTGAGAATTCTCCTGCTCTACTGTAGTATTCTCTGGGTCTGTCGACCGGCAAATAGGGTTTTTAAGTGCCTGATGGATGATTTCAGTGATGCATTTAAGTTGACGCTGCAGCAGGGAACTGAAGAGTTCCTCCCAGTCTGCCATTTGAACCACGGTGTTATACACTGTAGCTGTGCTGTAATGTTACTTCTCCGTAGTCTGCCACATAGGGGATTGGCCACACAATAGGTGCGGTAGTTGTGAGGACAAATGAGGCTTCAAATATAGGGGAAGACCTCAGAAGAAAAAGTCCGGTACTGAGGGCTAGGGAGCCACGCCACAAACCAAAACCCTAATTCTTGAGTCAGAGTGCCTTCAGTCCAGTTTCTCCACCTTATGAAATAGCTTGTTGACAATTTTTCTACTTGATTTGTGTAAAAAGTGGTGGATGAGCAAGGAGCTGAAGCTCAGTGCGACCATTAAGATGGCCGCCGCCCGGAAGTCCCCTGTTATTATTATTATTTATTATTATACTTTATTTATGAAGCGCCAACATATTCTGCAGCGCTGTCCATGGATACAATTCATTTAAATAAAACAATATAAGACTTGTAAGAGACAGGACAAAATTTTCAAACACATACAGGAGGGATTGAGGGCCCTTTTCCAGTGGGAATTTACAATCTAGTTGTTGAGATAACGCTCCACTTGTAGTCTTTTGCGTATATGTATAACATTGTTAAAGTGATGTTAAACTCTTTCCTTTTTTATAACTTTATTTATAGTAATAAGATCCATTACATTCACGACAGACCATACAAAAAAGATACATATACTTTGTTATTTCCACAAAGCTAGCATACATGTTGTAATAATTACAACAACTGGGTAATTTCTTTGCATTGTTGCTTCATAGGGGTCTAATTATGTAGTTGCGGACAGACATGATCCGGTATAGCGAATTATGTCCGCTGCACACCGATAAATGCCGACAGCATACTATGTCGGCATTTATCATTGCTCCAGCAGATCTGGTGAACTGCTGGTGCAAAACCGCCCCCTGCAGATTTGCGGCCAATGGGCCGCTAGCAGGGGGTGTCAATCAACCCAATCGTATTCGATCGGGCTGATTGCTGTGCGCCACCTCAGAGGTGGTGGACGAGTTAAGGAGCAGCGGTCTTAGGACCGCTGCTTCTTAACTTCCGCTTCAGTCAGAACTGAAGCGGAGAGGGTCGGAAGCAGCATTCACTGCTTCATAAATAGACCCCATAGAGTAAAAAATCTCTCTTTTGTAGGCTAAATACAGTCCAACGAACTAAGAGCAAGTCTTCATGCCTGTCAATGCATTGTCTGGATCCATTTTTCAAAATTTTTAGTAAAAAACACAAACATTAAACAAAACCATTTTAAACACATATATTAACTTACCCAGAGTGCCTCCAGATCACCCTCCACAGACCAGAGCCTAAAGACAGGAAGGGGGGGAGAAGACGAGGGAAAGGGGATATATCATCAACTGACTCAAACATAGTCAGGGTATAGTTAGTTATTGTGGTCAGAAAAACAATTGCTCTTAAGATTCTCATTAAAAATAAATTTAGCATCTGCATGTTCAATTAGCATCTGAGAATTAATTTTTATAATAAGTTGTTGAAAAGGGGGTGTTTTCTTGCTTGCCCAAGCTGTTAAAATTAGTTGTTTTGCCAGTACAATGACTGTAGAAATAAATGTATCATAACTAAGTTTCCTCTCTGTTGGTATTAAACAGATAACATGCTGAGCTGAAAGGTGTATTTTAATCAATTTGGTCAGCCGATGGAGATTTTATTCCAGAAACCTGACAGTTTGGGGCAATTCCAAAACAAGTGAATCCAATCCGGCACGGCATAACTACACTTCGTACAGATATTTTTCCATTTAGAGCGGAGACCGGAAGTTATATAGGCTTGTTGCAGGATTTTTAAGTGGGACTCTGTCAAGTTTGCTGAGATAGTTATTGTCTGTATCTTATTAAAGCTAGCATCAATGAGTTCCTCGTCTACCGTTAAGTCAGCGTAACCAGACAATTTAAATAGTATCTGTTGCATAGCAGAGCCTTTGTCATGTTCGAGCATGAGATTGTATGTGTTAGACATGTGCACGGCTAAAAAATTCGGTTCGTTTTCGGTTCGGATCGATTCGGACTTTTCGAATTTCGTTTCGGATCGAATCGGATTCGGCAAAATTTGAATAAATTCGTTTCGGATTTATTCGGATCCGAATAAATTCGTTTCGGATTTATTCGGATTCGGCTGAATTCGGTTCTATTCGGTTCCGAAATTCGGTATGTTTTTAGTACACTAACACCCATTTAGTACACTAAGTCACTAACACCCATAAACTACCTATGAACCACTAAACCGAGGCCCCCCCACATCGCAAACCCTATAATAACATTATTTAACCCCTAATCTGCCGATCGGATATCGCCGCAACCTACATTATAGCTATTAACCCCTAATCTGCTGTCCCTAACACCGCCGACCCCTACATTATAGTTATTAACCCCTAATCTGCCCCCCCAACGTCGCCGCAATCTAACTACAAGTATTAACCCCTAATCTGCCGACCCGATATCGCTGCCGCCTACATTATAGCTATTAACCCCTAATCTGCTGTCCCTAACACCGCCGACCCCTACATTATAGTTATTAACCCCTAATCTGCCCCCTCCAACGTCGCCGCAATCTAACTACAAGTATTAACCCCTAATCTGCCGACCCGATATCGCCGCCGCCTACATTATAGCTATTAACCCCTAATCTGCTGTCCCTAACACCGCCGACCCCTACATTATAGTTATTAACCCCTAATCTGCCCCCCCAACGTCGCCGCAATCTAACTACAAGTATTAACCCCTAATCTGCCGACCCGATATCGCCGCCGCCTGCATTATAGCTATTAACCCCTAATCTGCTGTCCCTAACACCGCCGACCCCTACATTATAGTTATTAACCGCTAATCTGCCTCCCCCCAACGTCGCCACAATCTAACTACAAGTATTAACCCCTAATCTGCCGACCGCAAATCGCCGCCACTATAATAAATGTATTAACCCCTAAACCGCCACACTCCCGCCTCGCAGACACTATAATACATTTTATTAACCCCTAATCTGCCCTCCCTAACATCGCCGCCACCTACCTACAATTATTAACCCCTAATCTCCCGCCCCCAACGTCGCCGCTACTATAATAAGGTTATTAACCCCTAAACCTAAGTCTAACCCTAACACTAACACCCCCTAACTTAAATATAATTTAAATAAAACGAAATAAGTTTACTATAGTTAAATAAATGAATCCTATTTAAAACTAAAGACTTACCTGTAAAATAAACCCTAATATAGCTACAATATAACTAATAGTTACATTGTAGCTATTTTAGGATTTATTTTTATTTTACAGGCAACTTTGTATTTATTTTAACTAGGTACAATAGCTATTAAATAGTTAATAACTATTTAATAACTACCTAGCTAAAATAAATACAAATTTACCTGTAAAATAAATCCTAACCTAAGTTACAATTACACCTAACACTACACTATCATTAAATTAACTAAATAAATGAATCATATTTAAAACAAAATACTTACCTGTAAAATAAACCCTAATATAGCTGCAATATAACTAATAGTTACATTGTAGCTATTTTAGCATTTATATTTATTTTACAGGCAACTTTGTATTTATTTTAACCAGGTACAAAAGCTATTAAATAGTTATTGACTAATTAATAGCTACCTAGTTAAAATAATTACAAAATTACCTGTAAAATAAATCCTAACCTAAGTTACAATTAAACCTAACACTACACTATCATTAAATAAATTAACTACAAGTACCTACAATTATCTACAATTAAATAAACTAAAGTACAAAAACCCCCCACTAAATTACAAAAAAAAACAAACACTAAATTACAAAAAATAAAAAAATATTACAAGAATTTTAAACTAATTACACCTAATCTAAGCCCCCTAATAAAATAACAAAGCCCCCCAAAATAAAAAAAATGCCCTAACCTATACTAAATTACAAAAGTTAACAGCTCTATTACCTTACCAGTCCTGAACAGGGCCCTTTGCGGGGCATGCCCCAAAGAAAACAGCTCTTTTGCCTGTAAAAAAAAAACACAATCCCCCCCCCACATTACAACCCACCACCCACATACCCCTACTCTAACCCAAACCCCCCTTAAATAAACCTAACACTACCCCCCTGAAGATCTCCCTACCTTGAGTCGTGTTCACCCAGCCGGGCCGAAGTCTTCATCCGATGGGGCAGAAGAGGACATCCAGACCGGCAGAAGTCTTCATCCAAGCGGGGCAAGAAGAGGTCTTCCATCCATCAGAAAAGTACAAAAAAACAAACAAACACTAAATTAGCAAAAATAATAAAATATTGCAATAATTTTAAACTAATTACACCTAATCTAAGCCCCCTACTAGCTATTAATATAGCTACAATATAACTAATAGTTACATTGTAGCTATTTTAGGATTTATATTTATTTTACAGGCAACTTTGTATTTATTTTAACTAGGTACAATAGCTATTAAATAGTTAATAACTATTTAATAACTACCTAGCTAAAATAAATACAAATTTACCTGTAAAATAAACCCTAACCTAAGTTACAATTACACCTAACACTACACTGTCATTAAATTAACTAAATAAATTAATCCTATATAAAACTAAATACTTACCTGTAAAATAAACCCTAATATAGCTACAATATAACTAATAGTTACATTGTAGCTATTTTAGCATTTATATTTATTTTACAGGCAACTTTGTATTTATTTTAACTAGGTACAATAGCTATTAAATAGATATTTACTGTTTAATAGCTACCTAGTTAAAATAATTACAAAATTACCTGTAAAATAAATCCTAACCTAAGTTACTATTAAACCTAACACTACACTATCATTAAATAAATTAACTACAAGTACCTACAATTAAATACAATGAAATAAACTAAACTAAAGTACAAAAAAACAAACACTAAATTACAAAAAATAAAAAAAATTACAAGAATTTTAAACTAATTACACCTAATCTAAGCCCCCTAATAAAATATTAGGTTTAATAGTAACTTAGATTAGGATTTATTTTACAGGTAATTTTGTAATTATTTTAACTAGGTAGCTATTAAACAGTAAATATCTATTTAATAGCTATTGTACCTAGTTAAAATAAATACAAAGTTGCCTGTAAAATAAATATAAATGCTAAAATAGCTACAATGTAACTATTAGTTATATTGTAGCTATATTAGGGTTTATTTTACAGGTAAGTATTTAGTTTTATATAGGATTAATTTATTTAGTTAATTTAATGACAGTGTAGTGTTAGGTGTAATTGTAACTTAGGTTAGGGTTTATTTTACAGGTAAATTTGTATTTATTTTAGCTAGGTAGTTATTAAATAGTTATTAACTATTTAATAGCTATTGTACCTAGTTAAAATAAATACAAAGTTGCCTGTAAAATAAATATAAATCCTAAAATAGCTACAATGTAACTATTAGTTATATTGTAGCTATATTAATAGCTAGTAGGGGGCTTAGATTAGGTGTAATTAGTTTAAAATTATTGTAATATTTTATTATTTTTGCTAATTTAGTGTTTGTTTGTTTTTTTGTACTTTTCTGATGGATGGAAGACCTCTTCTTGCCCTGCTTGGATGAAGACTTCTGCCGGTCTGGATGTCCTCTTCTGCCCCATCGGATGAAGACTTCGGCCCGGCTGGGTGAACACTACTCAAGGTAGGGAGATCTTCAGGGGGGTAGTGTTAGGTTTATTTAAGGGGGGTTTGGGTTAGAGTAGGGGTATGTGGGTGGTGGGTTGTAATGTGGGGGGGGGGATTGTGGGTTTTTTTTACAGGCAAAAGAGCTGTTTTCTTTGGGGCATGCCCCGCAAAGGGCCCTGTTCAGGGCTGGTAAGGTAATAGAGCTGTTAACTTTTGTAATTTAGTATAGGGTAGGGCATTTTTTTTTATTTTGGGGGGCTTTGTTATTTTATTAGGGGGCTTAGATTAGGTGTAATTAGTTTAAAATTCTTGTAATATTTTTTTATTTTTGTAATTTAGTGGTTTTTTATTTTTTGTAATTTAGTGGGGTTTTTTTGTACTTTAGTTTATTTAATTGTAGATAATTGTAGGTACTTGTAGTTAATTTATTTAATGATAGTGTAGTGTTAGGTTTAATTGTAACTTAGGTTAGGATTTATTTTACAGGTAATTTTGTAATTATTTTAACTAGGTAGCTATTAATTAGTCAATAACTATTTAATAGCTATTGTACCTAGTTAAAATAAATACAAAGTTGCCTGTAAAATAAATATAAATGCTAAAATAGCTACAATGTAACTATTAGTTATATTGCAGCTATATTAGGGTTTATTTTACAGGTAAGTATTTAGTTTTAAATATGATTCATTTATTTAATTAATTAAATGATAGTGTAGTGTTAGGTGTAATTGTAACTTAGGTTAGGATTTATTTTACAGGTAAATTTGTATTTATTTTAGCTAGGTAGTTATTAAATAGTTATTAACTATTTAATAACTATTGTACCTAGTTAAAATAAATACAAAGTTACCTGTAAAATAAAAATAAATCCTAAAATAGCTACAATGTAACTATTAGTTATATTGTAGCTATATTAGGGTTTATTTTACAGGTAAGTCTTTAGTTTTAAATAGGATTCATTTATTTAACTATAGTAAACTTATTTCGTTTTATTTAAATTATATTTAAGTTAGGGGGTGTTAGTGTTAGGGTTAGACTTAGGTTTAGGGGTTAATAACCTTATTATAGTAGCGGCGACGTTGGGGGCGGGAGATTAGGGGTTAATAATTGTAGGTAGGTGGCGGCGATGTTAGGGAGGGCAGATTAGGGGTTAATAAAATGTATTATAGTGTTTGCGAGGCGGGAGTGCGGCGGTTTAGGGGTTAATACATTTATTATAGTTGCGGCGATTTGCGGTCGGCAGATTAGGGGTTAATACTTGTAGTTAGATTGCGGCGACGTTGGGGGGGGCAGATTAGGGGTTAATAACTATAATGTAGGGGTCGGCGGTGTTAGGGACAGCAGATTAGGGGTTAATAGCTATAATGTAGGCGGCGGCGATATCGGGTCGGCAGATTAGGGTTTAATACTTGTAGTTAGATTGCGGCGACGTTGGGGGGGGCAGATTAGGGGTTAATAACTATAATGTAGGGGTCGGCGGTGTTAGGGACACCAGATTAGGGGTTAATAGCTATAATGTAGGCGGCGGCGATATCGGGTCGGCAGATTAGGGGTTAATACTTGTAGTTAGATTGCGGCGACGTTGGGGGGGGGCAGATTAGGGGTTAATAACTATAATGTAGGGGTCGGCGGTGTTAGGGACAGCAGATTAGGGGTTAATAGCTATAATGTAGGCGGCGGCGATATCGGGTCGGCAGATTAGGGGTTAATACTTGTAGTTAGATTGCGGCGACGTTGGGGGGGGCAGATTAGGGGTTAATAACTATAATGTAGGGGTCGGCGGTGTTAGGGACAGCAGATTAGGGGTTAATAGCTATAATGTAGGTGGCGGCGATATTCGGTCGGCAAATTAGGGGTTAATAAAATAATGCAGGTGTCAGCGATAGCGGGGGCGGCAGATTAGGGGTTAATAAGTGTTAGATTAGGGGTGTTTAGAGACTCGGGGTACATGTTAGGGTGTTAGGTGCAGACTTAGTGTTTCCCCATAGGAAACAATGGGGCTGCGGTGTTAGTTTTTTTTCAGACGAAACTCCCATTGTTTCCTATGGGGAAATGCCGAATTTTACCGAGCTAATTCGGATTTATTCGGAGATACGGCAGCTATTTCGGATTCATTCGGTAGATTCAGAAGTATTTTAATTCGGAAATCCGAATCGATCCGAATCTCCGAATTTACCGAATTTACCGAATTTCCGAATTAATCCGAAACGAACCGCACATGTCTAGTATGTGTTGGTGATTTCATAAGATCCTAACTTTGCTAGCGTGCATAACTTATCAATATTAGTTTATTAGTTGGCTCTGCAGTGATCATGCCATCAGATTTAAACTTATTTATGTAATGTCTGCACTGGAAATATGCAAATCTATGAGACCAAATAAATTTCTTGAAAGGATGTAATTTCCAATGTTAAAGGGCTAACTAATTGTTTACATGTAGTGAGATGTTTCTGCTGCCACAATCGAAAGGTTTCCGTGGTGTAGCCAGGTAAAAACTGTAAATTGCCCTGGATTGGTAAATATCTACTCACAGACTGTTGCACTCCCCACAATCTGCAAATCTTGGCCCATGCCCTCAAAGGATTCCTTTATAATATATAATTCTGTATATGTATTGGTAATGAAGTTAAATCTGCGTGGGGGAGAAATGAAATGCTAGATGTATTGGATTAGTTAGGCAAGCCTTGAGAACAGGGACTGTGGTTATTCCCGACTAGCCAGTCTAATGTTAGTTTTGTTAGTGTCGCCTAATTATACCACAAAATGTTTGGAAGGCGAAGCCCGCCTTTAATGGCATAGATAGATAAGTTTTCCCTATTCCAAGTTTTTTCTCCTTCCATGTAAATTGTCCCAAAGTGGATTGCAACAAATTGGTGTCTTGCTGAGAAAGGAGAAGTGACAGCATCTGCAAAGGATAAAAATTTGGACACTACCTGAGAGGGAAATGGGTAACTTTGCCCAAACCAAGAGTAACAGTTTAATATTCTTTATAGTATCCTTAAAGGTGGTATAATTTATTGGAATTGACATGTATGTGTATACCTAAATAGTTAAATGAGCCATCCATGATTTTAAGTCCAATGTTTAGCAGTGTGGTGTTTTGTAGGTTCTGTAACCAGGTAACCTCAGGTTTGTCAATATTGACTTTGTAACCCGAGAAGGTGCAAAAATTGTCAATAGCATTCAGGAGCTTGTTTAAGTTACTATTTGGGTTGCCCATGAATAGTAGCAGATCATCTGTGTATAACAACAAATGTTCTGTGTGGTCAAACAATTTTAGTCCCTCACAATTTTGTCTGATGTAGCATGCTAGAGGCTCTATGGCTAGATCAAACAATAAAGGGAAAGAGAACACCCCTGTCTCGTACCCTTCTGCAACTCAAAGGAAGGGGAAAGTCCGCCATTGATTATCAGAGCTGCCATAGGATCCCTATACAGCCTTTGAAGAAATTCAGAAAAATAACCTGTAATGCCAAACTGTGCTAATAAAGTATGTAAATGGTCCCACTCTATCCTGTCAAATGCCTTTTCCGCATCCAGTGCTAAAAGGCAAGCATCTTGTAAATTAGAAGGTTTGTGGGAATGAGTGCTGTACCAGTAATGGGATGTAATTGCTAAAGTTTTCCTAATATTAGCAACCAACGATCGGCCTTTGACAAATCCTGTTTGATCAGTGTGTACAATGGAGGGCAAAACCTATCTGCTAGTATTTTGGTTAGTAATTTATAATATCCAATTTAGTAATGAGATTGGGTGATATGAGGATGTATTAGTGGGATCCCTATCCGGTTTGAGTAATAAACAAATATTTGCTTCTGAAAATCTACAATTAACCTGCGTGGTTCCTGCTAGATAAGCTGTGTATAGAGAGGAAAGGGTAGGTGCTATATCGTTACTTAAAGGTTTATAGTATTCTAAAGGAAATCCGTCTGGGCCCAATACCTTCCCCAGTTTGGCATTACGTATAGCCCTAGTAACCTCCAGCATGTGTATGCTAGCATTGATAAGTGATTTTTGCTTATCTGACAATGTGGGGAGCCGTTTAGAGTTCCAGAAATGTTGTTTTGCTTCCATGTTAACTCTCGGACTGGCATAGAGAGAAGTGTAGTAATTTATGAATTTTCTGCCATAATTTCTTTGGCTTCTGAGGTTAGGTGAGATTGGGAATTAATGGCCATTATGTAGGATTTCGGCCTATATGCTTTACCTAGATTTGCCAGAATTTTACCTGATTCATTACCGTGTCTAAAATATCGTCCCTGTCTATGAATGTTAAATTTATTGTCTTGCTGTGCTAAGAAAGTATCTCTGGTTTGTTTTAAGTCGTGATAATTGCGCCTAGCTAGGGATGTTGGATTGGAAAGATATTTGTTATATGCTTCTGTGAGGTTTGAAAGGAATTTGTTATCTACCCATTTGAGGTTTTTATTATAATGTGCTGTTAAGGATGTTATACACCCCCTCATCACCGCTTTTGAGGCATGCCAGAACAGGTCTTTGTTGTTGTTATGTTGGACATTTTCAGATGTATAATGCATCCAGGAGGTTTTAAGGTGTTGACGAAAGTCTACATTACCATAAAGATATAAAGGAAATCTCCATGTTTTTTTTATGGGACCTTAATAGGTGATGGTTGTAGTATAAAGACAATTGGGGCATGATCTGAGATCGTTACTTGGCCTATAGATGTTTGAGAAATTTGAGGTGTTAAGTATAGAGGATGTTAGGAAGTAATCAATCCTTGACAGCGTATTATGCGATTTGGATAGACAGGTGTAGTCTCTACTGACTGGATTTTGCGCTCTGCACACATCTACAAGATCTAGAGTGTCCTTAAAAGAATTAATCAACGTCACTTCTCTTTTATTTCTAGATGTGTGTTTTTTTAGGCAGTTGGATATGGTAGGATCTCTAAACCTGTCCAGAAGCAATGTCTGAGCTAAATTAAAGTTTTCTCCCCATAATTATGGGAGCATCATATGTTGTTATTTTTGCTAGCAGGGTCGTCCAAAAATTGGAGCAATACTCATTAGGGCCATAAACATTACAGACCGTATAAGTAAGGTAATTGACATGTAAAAAAGCTAAAATATATCTGCCCTTCTTGTCGACTTCGACACGTGAGAAGGATATCGAGAAGCCTTTTCTTATCAGAATGGCTACCCCCTTTTTCTACCCTCTGTAAGAGAATATAATATCTATACCACCCAACGAGTTTTTACATTTTCATGTTCCTCTGCGGATAATTTACGCCTAGATTATGAGTCTTGCGTAAGCCTTAAAAAGCAGCGTTGAGGGGTCCCAACGCTGCTTTTTAATGTCCGCTGGTATTACAAGTCAGGCAGGTACACGTGTACCACTCACTTTTTTTCCGCAATTTTAGCATACCGCAAATCCCTTACGTCAATTGCGTATCCTATCTTTTTAATGGGATTTTCCTAACACCGGTATTACGATCGCTTGAAAAAGTGAGCGGTACACCCTCTACCTCCAAGACTCCTACCGCATTTAAAAGTCAGTAGTTAAGAGTTTTATGGGCTAACGCCGTAACATAAAACTCTTAACTAAAATGCTATAAAGTACACTAACATCGCAAACACTATAATAAAATGATTTAACCCCTAATCTGCCGACCGGACATCGCCGCCACTGTAATAAATGTATTAACCCCTAAACCGCCGCACTCCCGCCTCGCAAACACTAGGTAAATTTAATTAACCCCTAATCTGCCATCCCTAACATTGCTGACACCTAAATACATTTATTAACCTCTAATCTGCTGCCCCCAACATCGCCGCTACTATATTAAATGTGTTAACCCCTAAACCTAAATCTAAACCTAACCCTAACCCCCCCTAACTTAAATATAATTTAAATACATCTAAATAAAGTATTCCTATTTAAAACTAAATACTTACCTATCAAATAAACCCTAAGATAGCTACAATAATAATTTCATTGTAGCTATCTCAGGATTTATTTTTATTTTACAAGCAACTTTGTATTTAGTTTAATTAGGTACAATAGTTATTAAATAGTTATTAACTATTTAATAACGACCTAGCTAAAATAAGTACAAATTTACCTGTAAAATAAACCCTAACCTAAGGTACAATTACACCTAACACTACACTATCATTAAATTAATTACAAAAAATACCTACAATTAATTACAATTAAATTAAATAAACTAAATTACGAAAAACAACAGGGAGGTGTCAATCAACCCGATCGTATTTGATCGGGTTGAATTCCGGCGATTCCTGTCCGCCTGCTCAGAGCAGGCGGACAGGGTTATGGAGCAGCGGTCTTTAGACAGAAACATGGCCCTTCAAGCTCCGTACGGAGCTTGATAAATGGGCCTGAATGTATCTAGAAAATAGATTCGGGTTGGGACATAGGTTCCCTTCACTCCAATAAGTGTCTGGTTACTTAAACTAAATATCACTGAGAACAGAATCTTAAAAGGGAGTGTAGAACCCATCACATGTAACAATAATGAGTTTAAGAGGTAAATGGGGTAGGTTATGAGACTCACTGTTAGGTGACACAAAAAAAGGTATTTGCTCCCGGTATTCATGGTCTGTGGAGGGCGATGATGCAGGCATCCGGGCTTCAACCTGGTAGAAGTTGGAGGAAAAAATAGTATGTTGAAATAGGTACAGGATCATCCACCACAGTGCAACAATACAAGCAGCATGAGATAACAAATTCTGAATGAAACCAGCAATCTTAAACACGACCTCATATACAGATGGATTTAAGTAATACTTTTGATGGAAGAGGTGCAATTATGAGTTATTCCCAGAAAGGGTAGTAAACAGCTGCATGGGACCAACCATATGTGAGTGGGAATCAAGAGTCATCAAGGTATTATGCGATTCATATAAACGTACTGAAGGACTAGGGGCAACATGCTTTTCTTGATAGCATAAAGGTAATAAAACAATGGGGGGAGAAAACCAGTACCATCTCACTTAGAGATAGCAGCGTGAAAATCTTAAGTAGTGAAAAGTATGTTCCATGTGCAGACTGTGTGGCACATCTAGGTTATGAATATTGAGCGTGTAGTTAAGGCCTAACAGGACCCTGAGATAATAAAACAGTAAAGTGCATATAGAACAGTGTAAACCCTCTAATGTAAAGAGTATCAAAAGAAATGAAATTAACACCTGTACAAAAGGCCTAGCATACATTGTATAACAATACATAGGCTGAAGAAAAAAATGATTACAGATACTCAGCAGTGTAGCCTCAGCCATTGTCCTGCCTTCTTTCTGAGGCTAGATAGGCCTGTACTGCTGCAGGTGAATGGAAGATCTTGGGTCCCGAGGTTGTCTGGAGCTTCAGTTTGGCAGGGTATAAGAGGGCCATCTGATGACCATGTTCATAAAGTTGGGAGCAAAGCGGTGAAAAATCTTTGCGTCTTCTGGTTACCTCTACAGAGAAGTCCTGGAACAGCAGGAGGCGATGGTCTTCATATTTGATCTCTTTTGCAGCTCTGTAAGCCCTTAATATAGCCAGCTTTTCTTGGTAGTTCAGGCATTTGAAGATGACTGGACGAGGCCTCTCTTTTGAGTTTTCAAGATGCCTATCAGGTCCCACGTGGTGAGACCTCTCTATATCTAATGGTAGGTACTTTGGTGACATTCCAAGCAACTTGGGAAGGGTGGAGGCTGCAATGTTCAGTAATTCTTTATCTTTTACTTTTTCTGGCACTCCTATGATTCGTATATTGTTTCACCTGCTACGATTCTCCAAATCTTCCACTTTATCCTGTAGGTATTGACTTTGTTTAAGGAGATTTTTTATGGAGACCTCTGATTCTTGCTGCCTGTCTTCTACTCTGTAAAATTGTTGTTCTGCAACTGTGAGGCGTGTGGAAAAGGATCTTACTTAACTGGTTAGGATATCTACCTCAGCTTACAGAGAGTCCATTTTAGGCAAGAAGAAAGCTTTTAGTTCCTGCAATAGAGAATTCTGATCTCCTGAAGAGCTGTTGCCATTTTCTAGTTGAGAGGAGTTTGTAGCATGAATGTCAGCAGTATGCTTTAGTTTCTTATCCTGTGTCCTAGATCTATGACTCATGGTGTCTGTTATAGGCGGAGACAGCCTTTGAAAGTAGTCAACTTTCATAGAGCAGAGGCAAGAATTCTTAAATATATTCTTCTTCAGATGATATAATATCTGCAGGCCACTAGATAATGCTGTTAGCTCACTCAGCGCAGTAACACTTGCAAAAGTTGAAGATGCAGTCTCCCTGCTGTATCAGTATATTAAGAGCAATGTAGGAGTTTTCTGGATGATACATAGCTAGCAACCACTCCTTGTTCAGTACTTCTGTTATAGTTCAACCGACTAGGGCTAAGAGGTGTGGGGCCCAGTGTATAGTAATCCCTACCTGTAGCTATACTTAGAATGCCACAAGGGTAAGAGCCAGCAAATAAAACATCTCGGCCTTACTCCCCATATGCAGTCAGTTTATGTTGACTAGTAACAAGGATCTAAGGGTCGAGTAATGCCTTGAAGCGTGGGATGTCTTGGCCCCCCTTGCCCTGCATAAATGCAGCTAATGTCAGTGTGTTGCTGAAAGTGGTTATTGGGTTTATGAAACCCCTACCTTAAGTCACTTTAGCGGGGGGGTGCTTGCCGTGAACCGCAGTGTGGAGAGTCCTGAGGCAATGTGTGAGATTGTGTCTCAGAATGGTGGATGCCTGCCTCCAATATTCAGCCCCCACAGACTTCACGGCCGGTATCCGTACAAGTTTTCCAGCATATGCCAGCAGGTTGTCCCCTCCTCTCCCTTCTAGAAGACCGCCAAGGATTGTAAGTCTCAGCCGAGAAGCAGACTGCAGCAGGGATATCTGTGGCCTCTGTTCAATATGGCGTCTTTTTGCTCCACTGCCGCAATCTTTCCGTGGACCAGGACCGATCTAACTATCCTGCGT